>NW_022111369.1:6324683-6343995 GCF_000313985.2 Echinops telfairi
CTCACCGCTCCATTCTCTTGCTGTTCTGTTTCACCCCCTTAGTGTTTTGCCTCAGTGTGGCGGGATCAGATCGGGCGCAATTCCCACACTGTGTCTCCGGTGCTGTCCCCTGTAGGGCTATGGGTCAGTGAGGGGCGTCATGTCTCATAGTGGGGCTGGTCATGTGGCCCTTGCTGTGGACTGGCTGCTCTATTTGGGATCATCATCCTCAAGGCCTGGTGGGCCAAGTTGTGCTCCACTCTCTCCTCTTCCCCCTTCATCTGCTCCCGTGTGCTCTGGTCAGATATGTCTCTCTCCCGGAGCTGCAGATTCAGTGCCATCTTTTGAAATAAATTCTTCTGGGAGGAGGGAACAGTGAGCATTTCTATCGGTGGTTTTTCAGGGTTGATTTTCCTCAAGGCCTAACTACTTGCTTTCTGGTTACCTAATCCCCTTCTAAGCAGCCCTGATGGCTGCTAACCAAAAAGTCAGCAGGCATTCAAAGTCTGCTTCCATAAAGATACACAGCCTGGGAAATGCCACGGCACAGTTCTCTGTCAGGGTCAACTCCAAAGCAAGAGGCTTGGGCTTTTCCTTCTCTGAGGATGAATCCCTTTGAGCCTCTGCTTCCTCGCAGGTTACCCAAGAGCATGAGCTACCCACCTGTTGGCGTGTGTGGGTTTGTGCACCATTTAGGATCCTGTGCAGGCCAGCACATCCGTGAGCTTGTAAAAGAACAGTCCGGACTTACACCCTTTGCTGGTTCAGGGTGTTGCAAATGCATTCTTCACCATCAATCGCTCCTCGTGCCCTCTTTATCTACCCTGTATCCACTGTCACGCTGAACAGTGCTTCTTTATGCCATCTCTCGTTTTTACCCCTGATTCATAGAGGCTTGTCTACTTTGTTAGTCATGCTGGTTTTGTATTTGTTAAACTGTCTCTTTTTCTAATGATTACTCTTTGTCGTCATCTTTAACTCTCTTCTTCTATGGGTCATTGTAGTTTTGTGCCCTTAAGCCGTGGAGTTGAGTGTTCAGTTTATCCGTTTTCAGATGTCCTGATCTCTGATTAGAAGCATTCAAAGTATACGTTTCCCTCCAGGCCCCATTTGCATGCTACAGGTATCAGTGGGTTTTGTTGTTGTTGTTCAGTTCAAGACATTTTTAAATGACCCATATACGTTTGTCTTTGGCTAGTGAATAACTTACACATCTGTTTCACTTTGTGAATAAATGTATTATCCCTGTAGCTATCTCCCTGCTCCTTGGTTATCTTTTTATTAATGATATCTTATTTAATTGCGATGTGTCCATTTGGTGGTAGCTTGGCATGTGTATTTAGTGCTGAGATTTACTTTGTAGCTGTATATGTCTTATTTTTATTTTTCTCCTTTAATAATTACTTAACTCTAGAAAAGTTGTTGCTAGAAGTTTACAAATAATTATCACTCCACTATCATAGCTCACCCACCAGCACTCTTGACAAAATGAGCAACAATAAAAACATCAGCATCAGCCAAAACAACAGAATGTGATTGTAGCCGTGAAATTACGTGATTTGAAACGTCCTTGTAATTGAATAGTAATAAAAGTTCTGACGAGAGCACAGGTTCAAAAAGTCCATTAGCACAGTTTTAGCCCCATACATAAAATGATACATGTAAGGTGGGCTTACAAAAAATATTCTTTTTTTAATCTAAAAAAAATTCTTGTTGTAATAGCTAACTATATGGATCCTTTAATAGAAAACAATAAGTTTCTCCTGAAACACTCACCACACTAAAATTGTACAGGAAGTCCTTGTGGTGTGTGTCATCCCTGTGATGTGCTCCCCGGAGCAGTTCCAGCTCCCCCACAGTGAGGCACCTGGTGAAAATGCTTAACAATATGTGTGCCCATTTTCATACCTATTGCAATAGGCAGAATTTGAAAACTCTTATTTTGACTAGTTTCACAGAAATGTGTAACCCTTAAAAGTTGCAAAAACTAGGTCTTTTTGACCAAGAAAATTAGTTTTAAAACATCTTTCCAAATAACAATAAAGGGCCTGAAATACTAAGTACTTTAAATCAGAAAATTGTTTAGGAATTGAGAAATAAATATCTTTCTGTCCAGAGAAGAAGAGAAATTTAGTGTTTGGGTTTTTTTTCTAAACAATATGAAAAATTCATTCATAAATTATTGAATCCATTCAGAGAAAAATCTTAAAGCCAAGAAGCTTTCTGAAAAAAAATAAAATCACTGCCATTGAGTCAATTCTGACTCATAGCAACCCTACAGGACAGGGTAGAACTATGCCTGTGGGTTTCCAAGCCGAGTCTGTGACTCTTTGTAGGAGTAGACAGCTTCATCTTTCTCCTTCACGGTGGCTGGTGGTTTCAAACTGCTGACCTTGTGGTTAGCAGCCTACTCAAAGGGGGTTGGGGAGAGAAGAGTCTATTTCAGAGATAGAGTGAATGATTTAGGGACTTATTAATTAAATAAGATAGTTTAGACAATCAAACTTGACATCTTTAAGTTCATGTGCTAGCTTCCGAGTAGCTGACTTTGGTCCAAATTGGGAAACCAAATCTGTTACTGATGAGTCATTTGCATTGCATTGAGATGACCTCTTTTCTAGATAAGTTGAGAAGGCCAAAGCCAAAATATCCTCTTCTTACTTATTTGGAGAATGTTGTTGTTGCAGAGGGGACGGCCCGAGGTAGCTGAGTATATTTTAAATGCTTGTTTTAGTCTGGGTAGACTAAAGAAACAATTTCATAGACACTCATGTGTATAAGAGGGAGCTTTATGTACAAGAGGAATTAAGTATTGAGAAAACATCCCAGCTCAGCCCAGATCAAGTCCACAAATCCAATATTAGCCCACATGTCTGATACCAATCTACAAATTCCTCTTCAGACTTATGAAACATATGCAATGATGCTGAATGCAGGAAGATCACAGGTCAGTGGGTAGGAAGTCTTGTGGATCCAGTGGCAGTGTAAGCATCTCAGCGCTGGCAGTGGTCTCCATGTGTTTTCTCCAGCTGTGAGGCGCTGGCTGCCATCAGTCTGTCTCCATGTGGCTTGTCAACGGCAATGTATCCCAGGGAGTGAGTGTGTGTCCCACCTCAAAGGAGCTGTTTATCTCCCTTGCACCTCCAGATGAGGTCATCAAGCTGCCACTTGATTGACAGGCTAAGCCCCACCCCTTCACTCTTAATCCTCTCAAACTGACAACAGATTATGTGACTACCACAATGTTTCATGTGTGCTTGAAATAAAATTTTAAAATCTTCAATGTTAAATATACTCTATATAATCAGTGTTATTTATTAGTGTAATTTGTTAGCTTCTTTATTCAAATCTTTTTCCATTCGTTACTTTTACTACTTTTGTGTCTTTTATATTCTAGGCATGTCCCTTAAAAACAGCACATACCAATTTTGTTCTTTTTAATGTGACCATCACTATTAACTAAAAAGTTTATTTACCGTGGTCTACATTATGGTGGTTACTTGCATTTTTCCCATCTTATTTTGATTGAATTATTTATGCTGCTTTTCCTTTTTGCTTTTGTTTCTTCCTTTTCTAACTTCTATTATATTAATTTTTTCTTTTGAAATCCTCATTCTTTTCCTCCTCTACTAGGTTTAGTAATTATGCATTCCATATTGATTTCTTCAGTAGTCATCTTTCAGTGTGTACCATGAATACATGACTTTGGAAGTCCTCACCTTCTCATGAAACACTACAAGGAACATCATTACCCTATCTAATCTTAAATGTTTATTTCCAGTATTTGTTTCAACCTCATTTTTATATCCCCACAATTAATCACTATTATCTGATAAAGAGCAAAACCAAACTCGCTGCCGTCGAATTGATGCCTACTCATAGCGACCCTATAGGACAGGACAGAAATGCCCCTGTGGGTTTCCAAGACTGTAACTGTTGATCGAAGTAGAAAGTCTCATCTTTCTTCCTTGGAGCCACTGGTGATTTCAAACCGTGGGCCCTGAAGTTAGGAGATGAATGCATAACCACTATACCACCAGGGCTCTGTATACCAGGCCTCCTTATATTATTATAAGCATATATTATTACTGTTGATCAGTCAGTCTTACTCAGGTTTATCTTATGTTTACCATTTTCTTAGACTGACACTCTTTCTTGCATCTCATTCTGTTTTTTTTTTCTAAACACTTTTTTTTTAATTATTAAATACTTTTGGGGGACTCTTACAGCTCCCATCACAATCCATACATTCATCCATTGTGTCAAGCACATTTGTACATATGCTGCCATCATCATTTTCAAAGCATTTTCTTTCTACTTGAACCCTTGATATCAGCTCATTTTTTCCATCCCTCCCCCACCCTCTATCCCTCTTGAACCCTTGATAAATTATAGATTATTATTTTCTTTCTTTTTTTTATTATTATTATTTTTTTTTTAACATTTTATTAGGGGCTCATACAACTGTTATCCCAATCCATACACACATCAATTGTGTAAAGCGCATTTGTACATCGTTTCTCAAAACATTTTCTCTCCATTTAAACCCCCGACATTAGGTCCTCTAGATTATTATTTTCATATCTTAAATTGTCCTCTTTCTCTCTTCACCCACTTTTCTGTTGTTCGTCCCCCTGGGAGGGGGTCATATGTTGATCCTTGCGATCATTTCCCCCTTTCTCCCCACATCTTCCCCTTGTCTTCCTGGTATCTCAATTCTCATTGTTGGCCCTGAGAGGTTTATCTATCCTGGATAGCCTGTGTTGTGGGCTCTTATCTGTAGCAGTGTGCACGTTCTGGTCTAATCTGATTTGTAAGGTAGGACTGAGGTGATGATAGTGGGGGGAAGGAAGCATTAAAGAACTAGAGGAAAGCTGTGTGTTTCATTGGTGCTACTACACCCTGACTGGTTCATCTCTTCCTTGTGACCCTTCTGTGAGGGGATGTCCAATTGTCCACAGATGGGCTTTGGGTCTCCACTCTACGCCCCCCCCCCCATCCCCCATCCACATTTGGTATGATTTTGTTCTGGGTCTCAGCATCTCACTCTTTTAATCTGGATTTAATTTTCTTTTTCTTAAACTCTATTCACTAATAGTTCATTAACAAAAGTCTCTTATTATTAGACTGCACCATTGGACATTGATGATATCCAGTAGTTTTTACACTGCCACCTATGGTTCAACCTAATGGTAAAGTCTCTTAGTCTTTGCTCTCTCAATAGTTTGCTAATGTGTAACATACCTGAATGGACTGATTATTCTGGTTTTAGCCACTGGGGACCTTTCTTCCTTCCTTGAGACATCACTGGGAATGTTTATTCTATTTTAGGTAATATATTTTAGAAAATCTTTTTCCAAGGTTGAGAGGCTCTCACACTTGATGTTCTTGACAACCTCAAGTCTACTCTATCTTTGTTGTGGATTTAAATAATTTTAAAAGACCCTCTTTATTTTCTTCAGTGTTTCTTTTCAACTTTAATTGTAGTATATATATATAGTGCTACTGCTGTTTTAGTTTTGCCTACGTTCAATTGGCGCATCTTTGCCCAGTGCTTTATTTTCAGTCCATTTTCCCCACTTGTTCCTAAACGGAAGAAAGAGACAATTGAATTGGCTGTTTAGGAAGAATCTCTCTGCTATCAATCCAGTGCTGACTCCTATCAGCCCACTGTGGGTGTCCGAGATGGTCACTGTTTACAGGAGTAGAAAGCCCAGTCTGTCTCCCTCTGAGCTGCTGGCAGTTTCCAACTGCCAACCATGATGATCACAGCTCAATTCGTAACCACTACACCACCAGGGCTCCTGCTGGAAGAATAGTTCACAATAATGCATCTTCCTTAGGGTACTGGGACATTGAGATGGCCTCTTTTCTAGATAAATTGAGAAAGCCAAGGCCAAAATACCATCTTTTTACTTATTTGGAGAATGCTGTTGTTGTTGCTAGTTTGCCATTGAACTGGTGAACAACAGAACAGAACACTGTCTAGCCCTGCGCCTTCCTCATTATTCCTATTCTTGAGCCCATTGTTGCAACCACGGTGTCAGTTCATCTCCTTGAGGGACTTCCTTTTTTGTGCTCCACTTCACCAAACGTAATGTCCTTCTCCAGGGACTCGTCTCTCCTAACAACATGCCCAAAGTGTGTGAGATGAAGTTGTCATCCTTGCCTCTAAGGAGCACCCTGGCCATGCTTCTTCCAAGACACCTCTGTTTTCCTTTTAGCAGTCCATGGTACTTTCATCACTTCTCCAGCACCAGAATCCCATTGCACTTATTCATCCTTGGTCTTCCTTATGCCATGTCCAGTGTTCACATACATATGAGGCAATTGAAAATACCATGGCTTGGGTCAGGCTCACCCTGGTCCTCAAATTAACATCCTTGCTTTTCAATACTCTAGAGAGGTCTTGTGCAGCAAATTTACCTAATGCAATTTATCTTTTGATCTCTTGACCCCTGCTTCCATGAGCTTGGAGAATGTAGCTTTGTGTAAAAGCAAAATGATCTTGCTAACATTAAACCACTATAACCTTTCAGATCCCAGGAAGTTTCACAGCAAGGGTGAAGAGAGACGCTTCCAAAGGGGAGGGGCGGGAGGATGCAAGAGCTGAGCTAACACACAAGAATGAGGATGAAGCGATGCTCCCTGACAAAAGAAGGGCTGACCCCCTTGCACAAAGTCAATCCCAGGTCATCTCGTAAAAGCCAGTGAGGTGGCTAGATCCCTTTTGAAAAAAGATTGAGACTCAGAGAATATAAGTATCTTGAACAATTTGTAGCTTATATATAGAAAATGAGGGGCAATTACTCTCATCTAATGCAAAGTATTACGTATTCCAACCTCATATTTCATTTATTCTTTTTGCCAGTGGTGCTCTGGAGAGTCACAGAAGCTTCGGAGACATAAATGCCACTGACTGCCTGCAGGTGCATTGTCGAGGATTAGAGACCAGTTTGGCTGAATGCACTTTTACTAAGAGCAGAACTACCAAGGGCCAGAGTTTTGCTGGCATAGTGTGTTACACAGAGCGCGCCACAGGTGGGTGGAGTATTTGCCTGGTGTTTGCTTTTCCTTCAAAGTTGTTGATCTCACATCAAGCCAATAGTAAGCAAATGAATGATTGACCATTGCCAGTCACAGCAGCCATGCTAGGGCTTCTATCTATGTTAAGAGACTAAATTGGTGCTCTCTCTATATTTGTGCCTTTTTCCATCAAACATTACCTATTTCCAGATTTTTAAATGAGAAGCAGTGCTGCCTGACTCCCCTTGACTTCCTTGAACACCTGAATTGGTGTCAAGTCAATTGAGCATCAGAAGAAACCTCTGAATCTCCTCAGAGTGACCCAGATTAGACACATACCTTTAAAGTGCTTAAGTAACCATGTTAAGGCCTCACTTGTCTCTCCATTTGAGCCTTTGTGTTAGGCCAGGTTGTCCAGAGAAACACTCCATATGTATGCTCATATATCAGTGCTCATACTCTTATATGTATAAGAAAGAACTTTGCATTAAGAAGCAACTCTAGATCAACAAGGCATTCCATCCCAATCCAACTCAAGACAATAGATCCAATGCTAGCCGGGCCCTCTTCAGACTCTTGGAGTTACAGGCTGATGACCCAGAAAGGTGAAGCAGGAAGCAGGGAGATCACAGGCCAGTTGGTGTGGAGTCTCCTGGATCCAAGGTCAGTAGAAGCTTGGCAAGGCACTGACAGCTCTCAAGTTCTGGTGATCTACATGGGCCCATACCTGGAGGCAGACACAGAGTCCCAGGAAAGTCCCAATGAGGAGGAGCAGAGCGAGGCAGTTCCCAGAGTCCTCCATTCTTATACAATAAGCCACACCTCCAAAGAGGTGTCATCAAGATACTACATTTGATCGACAGGTTGGACTCCACCCACTAGCCATGCGTGCCCAGTTGACATAAAATCATCCAATTACCACAGCACTGGAATAATTTAGCTATGTATGTGATGACAAATGTTAAAGCCAATCATTCCTTTTTCAATGCTGAAAAACAGCATCATCAAGACATAAATAGCGAAGAGACAGCCCACTGAATGGTGTGTATATCCCCAAAGGGTTTAATAGTCATTATACATATATATGCATAGATGTGAATATGTAAAGAACTCTTGCAACTCAAAAATAAGAAAATAAACAATTTAAAAGTGAACACAGGGATTAAATCATACAAAAAAAGATGTTCAATGTAATTAAACATTATCAAAACTAAACTGACTGCCATAGAATTAATTTTGACTCATGGAGACCCATTACAACAGGGTAGAACTTCCCCTGTGAGTTTCTGGGACTGTAACTTTACAGGAGTAGAAAGCCTCCTCTTTCTCTTAATTAATCCTTAGGGAGATGCAAATTGAAACCACAATGACATACCACTTTATCTCCATTCAAAAACAACAACCCACTGCCCTTGAGTCCCTTCTGACTGGTATCAACCCTATAGTATACTATTATCAGTTGGGAAAGTAGAAAATAGCAAGTGTAGAGGAGGGTATAGAGAAATTGAGCCTTCATCCTTTGCTGGAAGGAGCATAAAAAGGTACAGCAACTGGGGGAAGCAATGTCAACTCATCAACAAGTTAAATGGAGAATGACCACATGACCAGCAATTCTACTTCTGGGTAGAGTACTCAAAAGAATTTAAAGCAGGAACTCAAACAGATATTTGTATACCAGTGTTCCTTGCAGCACTATTCCCAATAATCAAAAGGTAGACACAAGCATATGTCCATGAACTGCAGAATAGATAAACAAACGGCGATATATAGAGATATACATCTATGTTTGTGCCTATTCTTCAGAAAGGTGACACAACAGAATGTGGAATCATCAAGCAATATCTTTCATATCACATGCAAGTAAACTTTGCTGAAGATAATTTTAAATGGTTTCAAGTGGACCTGGAACAAGGAATATAATTGCTGATGTCAGATGGGAGCAAAGCAGAGAATTTTACCTGTGGGGTTTTTTTTGTTTTTGTTTTACTATACAAAGATATTCGACAGTGTGCATCCTAACAAGCAGTGGACAAAATTGCAAAGAATGAGATTACAGAACATTTCATTGTGCTCATCGAGACCAGTATGTAGACCAAGCGGTCATAGTTCAAACAGCCCAAGAGACAGCAGTTGGACTCGAACAAGGGGAATAGTGTGTGCCAGGGCTGCATCCTTTGAGGATCTTTATTCAGTCACTCTGAGCAAATGATCTGAGAAACGAGACTACATGAAGCATCAGGACTGGAGGAAGGCACCTGAGCAGCTTGCACTGTGTCGATGACGCAGTCTTGCTTGCTGAAATTGCAGGAACTTGAAGCACTTAGTGATGAAGATGAAAGACTGCAGCCTTGAGTATGGATAACATCGCAATATAAAAAATTAAAAAATAAAAATCCTAACAACTGGACCGATAAACAACAGCAAGCTAAATGGAGAAAATATTAAAGTAGTTAAAAGTTTCGTTTTATTGGATTGGATCCACAATATGGAGGCAGCAGTCAAAAATCATATAACATCATGGATTGGAAAAATCTGCTGCACAAGATTGATTTGAAGTGCTAAAGAGCAAAGAGGCCACTAAGAGGACTAAGGTATCCCTGGCTCCAGCTGTGGTATTTCCAATCACCTCATCGGCATGTGAAAGCTAGACAATAACTAAGGAAGACCATGTTGTGTTTGAATTATGGTGTTGGTGAACCATATTGAAAGTACCACGGACTGCCAGAAGAACAACCGAATCAGTCTTGGCGGCAGTACAGCCAGGATGCTCTTTATAAGCAAGGAAGGCGAGGCTTAGTCTCGCGTACTTGGACGTGGAATCAGGAAGGCACAGTCCCTGGAGAAGGATGTCATGGTTGGTAAAGTAGAGGTTCAGTGAAAAAGAGGAAGGCCCTCAATGAGAGGGCATGACACCGTGGCACAATGGCTGCAACAGTGGCCTTCAGCATAAGAACAATTAGGCTAGCACAGGGTCTGGCAGCCTTGACTTCTGACTGACATAGGGTTGCTATGAGTCGGAACGGACTCAATGGCACGTAACAACGACATTCAACCATAGTCTTAAGTTCTGATACATGTTTCAATATGGGTGAACATTATGCTGTGTGAAATAAGTCAGACACAAAAGGAGGAATACTGTAAGACCCCACTTACTATATGAAATGGAATAGCAAATGCAGAATGTATGGAGACAAAAGTTCATTTTGGTGACCAGGAAATGGGGAGTTATTACTTAGGGTCCTGAGTTTCTGTTTTGTTGATGTTAGTTGCCATCCTGTCCGTTCCAACTCACTTTGACCCTATGTACAACACAACGCAACAACGCCCAGTCCTTCACCGTCCGCACAATTGTTCTTATGTTTGAGCTCCATCCATCTCATGGAGTCTTCCTCTTTTTCACTGTCCTTCCAATTTACCGAGCATGATGTCCTTTTCCAGAGCCTGGTCGCTCCAGATACTGTGTCAAAAGGACTTTTGACACAGCCTTCCCATCCTCAGTTCTAAGGAGCACTCTGGCTATACTTCCTCCAAGACAGATTTGCTTATTCTTTTGGCAGTCCATGGTACTTTCAATATTCTTCCCCAGTACCGTAACTTTTAAAAAACTTTTATTGAGGGCTCTGACAGCTCTTGTAACGATCGATACATCAGTTGTATCAAACACATTTGTACATATGTTGCCATCATTATTTTCTAGACATTTATTTTCTTTCTCCAGCACCATAATTTAAACACACCCATTCTTTGTAGGTCTTCCTTTTTCGGTGTTCAACTTTCACATGCATAAGAAGGGACTGAAAATACCATGGCTTGGGTCAGGGGCACCTTAGTCTTCAAAGTGACATCCTTGCACTTCCATGCATTAAAGAGTTCTTGTGCAGCAAATTTACCCAATGCAATGTGTCATTTGATTTCTTGACATCAGCTTCTGTGAACATCGATAAACAATGTACCAAACAAGATAAAATGCTTGACAATGTCAGTCTTTTCTCCATTTATTATGTCTGATATTACCTATTGGTCCAGTTGTGAGGCTTTTGGTTTTCTGTATGCTGAGTGGTCCATACTGAAGGCTGCAATCCCTGACCTTCAACCACAAGTGTCCAAGTGCATTAGGGCTCTCTCTTCTGTTTAGGGGAATGAGAAACCTTTGAAAATGGATAGTTGTGATGGTTGCACACATGATGAATGTCACTGAATTCTACATTTCAAAGTAGTAAAAAGTATGACTGTTTCTTTACACGTGTTTTCCACAATGGGGTACTGGTGTAGTAACATGGAAGAAGAGGTGCTCCCGATTCAGGAACCCACTGTCTCCTCAAGTTCAGAGTTCCACAATAAATTCTGACTTTGAGGCACAACACAAAGGCCTCCATCTGCCAGCTTTGCCTTTTAGTTTGCTTGTTAGCCAGACACACTGCGCGGACAAACCAAAGTAGCCACGTTGCAGTCGAGTCGGTTCTGGCTCAGAACGACCCTGCAGGATAAAGTAGAGCTACCCCACTGGGTTTTATGAGGTTTTCATCTTGACAGAAGCAAACCAACATCTTTCTCCTGGTAAGTGACTGGTGGGTTCAAACGACCATCCTTTCAGGTAGGAGCCCAGGGCTTTAACTGCTAGGCCACCAGGGCTCTTTACCATGTTGAGACCACCAACACATTTACATCATTTTTGTTTGAGGCCTGACTTTATCTTAATGACCCCGTTATTCCAAAAATGTGTCATGGGCATCATGCTACAACTTTGTAAATAAGTTTTGCAAAGATCGCTTCTGCCTTACAGATTCTCCCCCAGAAGACTCCTTTCCCTGTGTGAACGGGAAACACATTGCTCAGAGGAAGGCCTGCGACGGCCTCAACGACTGTGGGGACCAGAGCGACGAGCTGTGCTGTAAAGGTAGACTCCAGTGCAGCTCTTAGCCCCCACGTGCATTCTGTTTCCCCGATGGACAATATAAACCAGTGCCACGTGTTGTAAGATTCCATCTCAGTGCGTTAGAAGGAAAGACAACAACCGCTATTTTCTGTTTTCACAGCATGCCAAGGGGAAAGTTTCTTTTGTAAGTCAGGTGTTTGTATTCCAAAAGAGTATAGATGCAATGGGGAGGTGGACTGCATCACAGGAGAAGACGAAATTGGCTGCGAAGGTAACTCCAAGTGTTTTGGTTGCTTTTTTCCATTATTCGATCCAAGAACTCTGAGCATCGTAGGTGAAGGGTAATTCTGCGTGACCGTAGGAGGGCGTGGGGCAGTACTGCTGGATGGAAGTTGGAGGGAATCTGGAAGGTGCATCTCCTCATATTCAGTAAACATTTATTAATTTTGGAGCTAACTTTTAAAATGTTCCCAGAGCCATAGAAATAGATTTGTATTTTCATCTTAAAGTTTAAACCATGGTCCACACGTTTGACACTCTTCGTTAGCTCTCTTCCAGCTTGCTTGCTTTTTAAATTTGCTTTTTGGAACAATTGAAAGCAAATTTCAGACATCATGTCACTACACCTAGAGGTGTATACATCCCTAATGATAAAAACATCATTGTATAAAAAAAACCCTCATTGAGTTGATGCCGATTCATAGTGACCCTCTAGGACAGAGTAGAAATGTCCCTGTGAGTTGCCGAGACTGTAAGTCTAGTCTTTCTCAGAGTGGCTGGTGGTTTCAAACTGCTGACCTTGAAGTTGGTAGCCCAATATATACCCACTACACCATCAGGGCTCCTAAAAATCATCCTGTCATTTAACCCAAAACCTCACTGCCATCAAGCTGATTTTGACTCCTAGTGACCCAATAAAACAGAGCAGAAGTCCCAAGGCTGTAAATCTGTAGAGAACCAAACTGCCACATCCTTCTCTGGAGTGGACAGTATTTGAACACCAGTCTTTCGGTCAGCTGCAGAGCACTTGCCACCAGGGTCCTGTCCAGTCACCAGTATCCTCACTCAGGCACCTGAAATATCTAATCTTGCATCCAATTAAGTCTCTAGGGTCTAGAAGAGTTTGGTTAGCTTACAGAAAATTTGTGGGACAGAGGAATGTATTAACATTTCAAAGAACAAATTAATTAAACCCAGAATAAGGAATATCCTATAGGCAAGTTACTCAGTTTCCTTCATAAAATAAAAGACAGGAAAAAATGATTTGTGTAAATTTTATTCAAGTGAAAATTCTTTGCTATAGTGAACTTTTTCCCCCCTGCTTTGTTTTTAGGGACTGGACATTTTGAAACTCGAGGTAAATCTATTTTTATAATAAAAATTTCATATCTCAGTATTGAAAGCAAGACTGAAGCTCCTTAGCTGCTTTTGTAATATATGTATAGAACTGTGCACCTTTTCTTGCTGCTCAAATAAAACTAAAAGACTTGCTTAAGTAAATTTTTGTTTGTTTTTCTTTAGGCCTTCTCCCTGAGGCACAAGGTAAAACTTTTATTAAATTCTGTGGATATTACAGAACTGAAACAAGACTAAGGTACTACTGTCCTCTTAAAAGTTACTGGAAATATGAACCTCAGGCCATGTGACTGTGTACTATGAGTAGCTTGCCTTTAACCTGCTTTTAGACACAGGATATTTTTTCCCCACAATGTGACAAACTCCCATTCTCACACTCCCCACCTACCCCACCCCACCCCACCCCACCCCACTGCCCACTGTCTGCAGACCAAATACTCTCCTCTGAATGACGCACCTTTACCCAGTGCTCCTCTCCTCTCCTCTTTATTTTATCCTCCACGGCAGCTCCCGAAGAAATTACCACCAGAGGAAAGAACCTTCTTTTCAGAGAGCTATTTTTCGATTTGCCTATGTCAGCAACATGTATCCAAATCCTCTAGCCCTTTGGGGTTACCTTTTGAATATGCATATAAAACGACTCAAGCCCTCCATCCACAAGTTCATGGCCCTCCCCAGGGTTTCTGAGGGTTTCTTGGGGCTTTCAGGTTGAGGACACTCCTTGCTCTCAATACCCATGGTTACCAGCTTCTCCGTGTCCCTCCTTCTTCTCATCATTGTGCCCACCAAAGTTGCTGGGCACCCCCTCCTCCGCACCCCCCCACCTCCGCCGCCCGCCCCATGCCACCACTTTTGTGGTTCCTCTCCCCCTCCATTTGTCCTTCCTTTCTTCCAGCCACCGGCCTTTTCTGCCTTCCGTGCCTCTTTTCATTTATTCCTTCCTTCCCTCTTTCCCTCTTTCCTTTCCTTCCGCCCTAGCTTTGGACCTCAGATGCAGGGGGATGTGTCAACCACGGTCCCCATTTCACTGAACATGATCGCCATGGGTCCAGACCAGGCCCCTCTCTTGTTTCACTCTTCAACCTCCCTTTCCCCCTTGTTCCTAGACCCGTCTCCCCACAGGCAAACGTTTTCGTAGATTTTCATGTTAATGCTTACATCTTTTTATTTACATGCACTCTTATCCAGTGGGTTTGGTTTTCTTGGTGCATATATGTTTCATCCACATTGTATAGTGTTCTAGGTATGAGGGTGCCTCAAAAAATGCGTGGAACAAAAGGAATGAAAAGCCAAGGATGTGTTTTCAAACATTCGGCTGTTTTCTGTTCTTTTCGCACAGCATTAAGTTGTTCAGATCTGTGTAAAAAGACCCCACGGTGTTCGCTTTTCACCATTTATCCTCTGCCTTTCCAGAATGACTGCAGCCCCACAGTCACACTGCAGGGTTGTGTGGAAGAACTGGGGGGTGGAATTGCAACTTAGAGTTTGCTCGTGCTTAATTTGTCCAGGGAGTGCCTGAATGTTTCGGCACCAATTCCTGCGGGCTCCCTATCAGCAATTGCCATTATCCTGCTGCCCAGTTTTGCTAGTCTCTGAGTGAAACGTAACAAACATGCATTGCTTCTTCAGTCATATTTCCCTATGAATCAGTGATTTCGATGTTGTTGTTTTTTTCACGTGCATGCCAGTTTTTGATTCCCAGTTTCCACTTTCTTTTTCGCCTCTACCCCTTTGCCACTTCACACCCTTGACCCAGCTTCGTAGTGGAGTGGCAGTCTCCTTTCTTGGTGATTTATAAGAGTTCCTCTTACAGTTTTAGGTATTGTGGTTTGAGGTACTGCAAACCCACTTTTCTATTCTGTCACATAGTTAGTCACTTCACCCATGTTAAGCTTTCTTGAATAGAAAACCTTGACCTGATTGTCCCCAAAGTCTTGCTTTTCTTAGGGTTTGTCTCTTTGACTCTTTGTTCAGCTCTTCTGACATGCACTCCACCCTGGCTCTACTAGACTTGCTCCATCCTCCTTGCTGGGCATTTAATGAAAATGCTTAAGTCTTCTCCTTGATTCTTGAAGGGGCTTTTCTGACTGCTTCTGAACAGAATCTCTTGGCCCCCGGAAAACAAACTAGGTATATGGCATACCAAGTGCACGATGCCTCTCTCCAAGGGCACATGGGAAATTCATGGACAAAACACAGGATTGCTGCAGCAGCAAATGGCATTACCCTTTCACAACCACATCTTCATCCAAGGTAGAACAGCATGTGGGTGGGCATCAGCCTTCTGATTCCCCAAACAAAGAAAAGCAAAAGCCCGCTGCCATCAAATCTATTGGGACTCACAGGACTCCATAGAATAGAGTAGAATGGCTCTGTAGGGTTTCTGAGACTATAAATCTTTACGGAAGCAGGCGGCCTCATCTTTCTTCCACATAGTGGCTGATGGGCTCTAACCACTGACCTTTCAGTGCACAGCTGAAGGCTTATGGAATTATGATTCTGCCCACTGAAATGTTAGAAGGCAACACAGTGAAGATGGAACTGTCCTGTAAAATAACTTCAAGGAGAAGTTTAGGGTAGCAAAGAGAATCTCCCCTACTCCCCTTTGACTTCTGTATCACAGATGCATATTTCTGACCATACCTAATACTGAAACAAATGAAATACCCTTTTTCTGTATTGGGCCTTATTATGTTTGAAGGAGAAGAGACTTTTTAATGTCAGTTCAAAATTCACTTGGTCAGGGTTGGTGACTGCTCCTTATCTTATGTAAAAACAAAACCAAAAACCCAACATAGTTTCTGTAGTGTCAGTTTGAACTCACGAATATCCCATGTGTTGAAGATGGGCTTCGAACTGGTTGAAAGCATTTCAGTCACAGCTGATGGAAGCAAAGGACAGCATAGGTGTTGCATAGCATCCAAATCTCTTGTGCAGTGGATTCTGCCTGGAACAGGAAGCAGGCAGCAAGGCCACACTCAAAGCTGGTGGCTGATACCGCTCATTTGAATGTGGTTGGCAGCCATGTCTCAGTGGGCCACTTCCACCCATTTCTACCCATACCCATGGCTGTCAAGTGGATTCTGGTGCATTGTGTCCCTATGGGGCAGAGTAGAACTGCCTATTAACATGCCCAAGGCTGTAACATTTAAGGAAGCAGATTTCCATATCTCTCTCTCTCTCTCTCTCTCTCTCTCTCTCTCTCTCTCTCTCTCGCATGGAGTGGCTGGTGGGTTCAAACTATCAATCTGCAGTTGGCAGCCCAGCCCGTAAGCAGCCCAGTACTCCCAGAACTCGGGTCAAAATCCAACTCACAGGAGATGGGCCCACCCTGCCAAGCTCCTCGGCCTTTGTTCCCACCCAACAGGACAGATCCCTTTCAACCGAGTATGACGCCCCACTCTGGCGGCAGAATAGAACTGAGCTCTTTCAAGTTTTAAAGGCTGTGATCTGTTAGAAGGACATCTTTCTTCCAGGGATCCTTTGGGTAGGCACAAACTGCCAGCATTTAGTAGTGAAATGCTTAGTGGTGTAACACCAAGGGATGCCAAGACCTTGTGGATGCAGACTCCCCTTCTCTGGACCTGTACATTTTGCTGTAGTGGTTATGCATTGGGTTGCAAACTACATGGTCAGCCTTTTGAAACCATAGTGATTTAATCTCAGAAACATACTGTGGAAGTTCTATTCTGTTGTATAGAGTTGTGATGAGTCACAATCAACTCAATGGCAGTGAGTTTGGTTTTTGGTTTAATTGCAGAAAACTGAAGCACTGTAACCATCTCCACTCCCTTATACCAGCACTCTTCCAGGTTGTGCGAGCACTCGTTTCCAAATGTTCCATCGTCTTGAGTCTTCTCACTAGCTTACTAGGAGAAAGAAAACGAAAGACATTCTTTGGCATCTTATACACTCTTTTTCAAAGAAAGAACAAAGTTATCAAAGTTTAAATTATTTTAATGGTTTAATTCTCCTTTGAACATTGGAAGTTTTTGCTTTATTACAGAAGAAACAGAAATCTTGGCAGCTGATATGGATGCAGGTAAGTTAAATTAGACGGCTTTACTATTAGTGGTTTACTGGGTTTAAGTTTGCTGTCTGAGCATTTTGTGTGTATTTGCATACATCTATATATTTGATTCAGGCAATAATTTACTTCTCTATCAATTATATTGAAAAAGGTAATATTCTTCTTCTTTGCCTATCACTTTTAAGAAAAAGAAGCGTAAATGCTTCTTGAAAATGGTCTTTGAGAAAAACGAGTTATTTCATATGGGTGGTTTTGAAGTGAGAGCAGCAACACTCTGTCGACAACTACATAAAGGTCTTCTATTTGTTATGGGCTTGGCCAAGTCAGGCTTGTCAGAAACAACCAGATTTCAAACATGACCTGTGGTAGAGATTTTGAGACAGAGAAATAACACTGGCCAGCATACATTTGCTTGTGTGGATCATACCAAATGATGGATAACCTTGAGAAGAATAGGAATTCAGAACACGTCACTGTGCTCGTGTGGAGCCTGTGCAGGGGCCAAGAGGCAGTTGTGTACACAGGACAAGGACGACTGTATGGTTTAAAAGAAGGAAAGGTGAGCATCAAGATTGCATCCTCTCACCATACTTCCTCAGTCTGTATGCTGAGCTAATCATCGTAGAAGCTGGCTAATATGAAAAAAAAGAATGCAGCAGCAGGGTTGACACAACTTTGCTTGCTGAAAGTGAAAAGAATTTTTGGTATCTGCTGATGAAGATCAAGAATTGTAGCCTTCGGTGTGGAATACATCTCAATGTAAAAATGACCAAAGACCTCACAACTGGACCAATATCATCATGAAAGATGTAGAAAAGATAGAAGTTGTCAAGCATTTTGTCTTGCTTGGATTCACAATCAATGCCCATGTAAGCAGCACTTAAGAGACCAAAAGACAAATTGCATTAGGCAAATCTCCTGAAAAGGCCTCTTTGGAATGTTGAAGAGCAAGGATATTACTTTGAAGACTGAGGTGCACCTGACCCAAGCCATGGTATGCCTCGTATGTATAAGAAACCCACGATTGATGAACCTACAGAGACAACAAGTAGAATAAGGGTTTGGGGGGAGGCATTACCGTGGGAATGGGTGATAAAGGGGAGCTTATCTCAAGGAGTCCAAGAAGGAAGAAAATATTTAAAAACTGATTGTAGTAGCAATTTTATAATACTGCTTAATATGATTGAACTATGGAAAGGTATGAAATCATTAAGAGCTCCCAATAAAATGGTTTGGGAGAAGAATTTAAAAAAAAAGAAGAAAATTGTATATTGAATAAAGAAGACTGAAGAAAAATGGATGCATCTGAATTATGAAGAAAAATATTGAAAGTACCATGGACTGCTAAAAGGACAGTGTTGGAAGAAGTAAGACCAGAGTGCTCCTGAGAGGCAAGGATGGCAAGACTTCTTGTTACATACTTTGGACATGTTGCTAGGAGAGACCAGCCCCTGGAGAAAGACATCATGTTTGGTAAAGTAGAGGGGCACCTAAGGAGGGGAAGGCCCTAAACGAGATGGATGGACACAATGGCTGCAACAGTGGGCCCAAGCATATGAGCAATTGTGAAGACGGCACTGGATCGGGCAGTGTTTTGTTCTGTAGTGCATAGAGCCACCATGTATCAGAACCAACTTGATGGCCCCTAACAACAACACACACTTTTGTGACTCAAATGTTAGACTGTTTTTTAAATCATTTTACTGGGGGGCTCTTAACAGCTCTTATCACAAGCCATACATATATCCATGTGTCAAGCACATTTGTACATTTATTGCCATCATAATTTTTTAAACATTTTCTTTCTACTTGAGCCCTTGGTATTAACTCATTTATTTTTACCTCCCTACCTCTTGAACCCTTAATAATTTATAAATTATTATTTTTTCATGACTTACACTGACTGTTGTCTCCCTTCACCCACTTTTCTGTTGTCCATCCCCCTGGGACGGGGTTATATGTAGATCATTGTGATCAGTTTTCCCTATCTCCCCCCACTTTCCCCCACCCTCCTGGTATTGCTGCTCTCATTATTGGTCCTGAGG
>NW_022111369.1:6347140-6351011 GCF_000313985.2 Echinops telfairi
CTCCATGCCGGCATGTTGCATTCACATCTTGGAGCACTGGGTTGAAGTCTGGTCCCTCTTTCCCTGTGGAGACATAAACAATACCCTCCCCTTGGGTGGGTTAGTGCCCTATACCCCCACTACCCATTTCTTTTTGATTATTTTTTTCCCTTTCCCCACCTCCTTTTTAGCTGGCTACCATATGTATTCCTGTATTTGGTCTGGTCCCTGCTGTACTGCCTGGTCCTCATCCCAGGAATGCTTGTATACAGTAACTTTTTCCCTATGCCCCTTTTGCATTTTTTTTTAAAGCTCACCTCAGTGCACTCATGCCATTTTAACAATTTTATTGACATATGATTCACATGCCATACAATTCAATGGTTTAATTATATTCAAAAGAGTTGTACAGTCATCACCACAATAAGTTTTAGAACATTTTCTTCATCATTATGCCCATTATTATTAGCTCTCTGTTATCCCCCAACCTCCCTTGCCATAACTTTAAGGAATTATTCACCTAGTTCCTGTCTATAGATTTACCTATCCTGGATTTCATATAAAGAAAGTCATACCACCCTTCAAGAACAGAAATAGAAGTAGTGATACCAGGAGGGTAGGGGTAAAGGAGGGGGGAGAGAAGGGCAGGAAGGGGAAACGGGTCACAATGATCTACACATAACTCCCACCCCCTGAGGGCGATAAACAACAGAAACCATGAGGGAAGAGAGATAGCGATCAGTGTAGATATGAAAATAATAATAATTTATAATTTATCAGGGGGTCACAAGGAGTAAAGGGAGGAGGGAGAGAAAAAAGAGGAGCTGTTACCAAGGGCTCAAATAGAAAATAAATGTTTAGAAAATAATGATGGGCAACATATATACAAATATGCTCATACAATTGATGTATGGATTGTTATAAGAGCTGTAAGAGTCCCTAATAAAATGTTCTTAAAAAGAAAAAGAAAAGCATACCAAAAACAAACAAACCCCAAAACTATCAATAACAAAATAAAACAGAGAAAACCCCCAATTGAAGAGAGAGCAGAAGATTAACGAAACGAGAAAAAACTAAAAGTGGGTCAAAAGGAAAAATAAATGATAATATGTTAAATTTTAAACTAACTATATCTGCATTAATCCACTTTCCAATGTACTGTGTCTGAGGGAAAGACCAGTCACTTCCCTGGTCAATGATCTGAGGGAACTTACTAGAAATTTGATCCAAATGGGAACCCTGTTGGCATAGTGGTTACATCTTGAGCTGCTAACCAAAATGTGTAAGACCACCAGCCACTCCATGGGAGATACAAGGGGTGTTCTATTCCTGTACAGAGTGACAGTCTCAGAAACTCACAGGGGCAGCTCTACCCTGTCCTACAGGGTCACTCTGAGTTGCAATCAATCCCATGGCAGTAAGTTTGACCTTCTTTTTTTTTTTTTTATCCAAATTAAAACTCTGCAAATGGGTGTTGGGCTTTTACTCACATTCATACCCCTCTGAAACCTAGGTGCTCAGAATTTAATCTGTAAAAAAATTCCCTCCTCTAGTCTTTGATTTTATTGTTTACAATTTTTGGATCACATGGACTGGTGTACTTCTTCCCTGTGGACTTAACTGATACTTCATTTAGATGGCTACTTGTTTTTTAAGACAAGCTGTTAAGACCCCAGATATTATTTCTTCACTGTGTTTTACTATAACCCCATATCTTAACTGACCACTTCATGAAAACAAGAATTGAGCAGAACCATTTAGATCATACCCATTTTGTATTAGCCAAGACTCTGCTCTGTGTTTGCAGTATGGATCATCAAGTATTGTCTGTCCACAAGGTAATGAGTTCAAAATAATAACGACTCCATCTCTTCCTTTCTTGAAGAAAGAAAACAGATAAAGTCATTTTTACCTAAGCTTTCCTGTGGCGTTAGAGAGAACACGCATATTCGGAGGAAACGAGTGGTGGGAGGATCAACAGCACACTTGGTAAACCTGGATGAGAAGCCACAATGTTTACTTCCAGGGGGTGGGTAGGGGGGCTGTGTAGCTGGGCGAATGTGGGGAATGATGTAATTAGAAGACACTGGGATCTCAGGATGGGAACATTTTAAAGGTACCTCTGTAATGCAGTCTGACAGAATGGTAGTGATCATATGCATTTCTTTTGCAGGGAGACTTCCCATGGCAGATGGCGATTAAGGAAGATGATAAAATAAACTGTGGAGGAATTTATATTGGTGGCTGTTGGATACTGACTGCTGCCCATTGTGTCAGGTAAACGATGTCTTCAGTTGATCTTGAATGTCCTGAAACAATGGAAAATAGGTAATACCGATTGTGGCATATCTCAGAAAAGTCATTGAGAAGAAGCACTTTATTAACTGCTCTCAGATATTTATGACCGAGCCATCAGATGCCTATTACCAGAACCTGGTGGGTCCTCACCGACCAAATTGGTTGATCCCAGGTAGTGAGGTCATCAAACCTTCCATAGCTGCCAAGTTACTTCACTTGGCTAAGGTACATAGTGGAGAAGTCAATAGCTACAACCTACCTTTTGTAGAGCTGGGACCAAATGGTTTGGAAAAGTTTATAATTGAAGAATTTGTAAGGAGATAATACTAACCCAGCATTTTCTTTAGCCTTAACCTCAACAAGGTCGTTGTTTAAAGAGCTGCATACATTCAAACACTCCAAACATAAAACTCATTTTTTCCCATCGATATTTTTCAACCAATAAAGGAACAGATGAGAACTTGTGTCTAATTAACTCACCAAGCTAATCAACTGCAGTACTGACTGGCTTGTTCCATGATTCTAGATGAACTGCTTATAAGAGCAACATGACACAAGGCTGTGATATGTTAGCTGTCTGAGAGCAGGACCATTGCACTCCACCACTCAGCGGGCACTACTCCATGGTTTGGAAGTTGCCTAGACAGCAGTGGGTGCTGACTGATGGGCTATGCATCCCTGAGAAATTAGTCCGCTGAAGAGTTGAAGGAGACTTGACTGCCGAAGGACAAACTCATGTTATATCCTTCTTTGACAGGGTTTTGGAATTATCAAAGAAGTAGTCAGTGTCTTGGTTCAGATACAGCATTGGCGTGTGAGGAGGTGAGAAATAGAAAATTCTTGTAGGGCCAATAAGGTTAGCTGTAAGTGACACAATGGCAGCACCCAAAGGATGTTGATGATGGAATCAAGGCTAACTTGGAGAAGGGTAACGCTCAGAACTCTGGTTTCCCTTCTGGCCTTTGGAAGTCAACAACAGCATTTACTGAGCACCTGCCACCTACTAGATTCTGTACCAGGTACTTCTACAAATGCTACTTCATGTAAAATTCCCAACAATGCTAAGAAGTAGATCTCTCCCTCGCCCCACCCCTGTTTTACAGATAAGCAGACAGACTGAGAAGCTGCAGGCTGTGGCTAAAGCCAACAGACTAGGTAGTTACTAGCAGAACTAGGAAGATAAAATCGAGCTCCAGCATTTGACAGTAACTTAGATGAAGGCCTATTGAGCAGATCTTCTCCAACCCCAGGGTTCAGAGGGATAGTAAATAGGTCGAATGATGAAAACGCTGAACGATGTCCACAGAGATCATAGAGAGCAGTAAACTCAATCAAATTGCCTCCATCTGAAAGACACTCTTCTGCTGGCGTCTGTGATACAGAGAAATCCTGGTTTCCACTGATTTCTCTGGGCATGGTTGTCTGCCTTCTTTGCAGCGCTCTCCTCCTGGGGAGGAGCATCATGGCTCCAGCTATTATTACTATTGCTCCACCGAGCTGCCGGAGTGCATCGATTCTCAGTCAGGTAGACTCTTCTCTTCTTTCTCCTTCGCCTTCAGGTGACTTTTTTTTTTTTTTTAACATTTTATTAGGG
>NW_022111369.1:6352292-6361243 GCF_000313985.2 Echinops telfairi
GAGCATCATAGAATGCCAATTTACTAGAAGAAAGTATTCTTGTGTTGAGGGAGTACTTGATTGGAGGCCCAATGTCCTTCTGCTACCTTAATACTAAATCTATAAATGTAGGCTCATAGATCTATTTCCCCCTTAAGGTGACTTTTAACTACAGTGTATCCTGGCAAACTTATATCTCCAGGCTGGACCTCAAACCCCATAATCATTTGCCTTTCAAATGCTTGCCTACCTACACCCCCAAACTCAAACTCACTGCCATTGAGTCGATGCAGACTCACAGCAACCCTGTAAGACAGGCTAGAACCGCCCCTGTCGATTTCTGAGACTGTAACTCTACAGGAGTAGACAGCCTCACCTCTCTCTCAGGATATATAAAAAGTATACCAAAGTAAAATGTCTAAGACAAGTTCAAAACGTCCTGTTTCAATGTATCCTCTCTCAACAAATAGCAACACCGTTCTAGTTACCCAGAAATCGAAGAATCCTCCCAGACTCATTTTACTCAGTCATTCCCACCCTAGGCCGGCCACCTCTAAAACCAAACTCACTGCCATGGAGTCAATGCTGACCCCTAGTGACCCTAGATGACAGGGTAGAACTGCCCCTGTGGGTTTCTGAGGCTGTCACTCTTGGTGGGAGTAGAAAGCCTCTCTCCAGAGGAGCATCTGGTGGTTTTGAACTGCTGACTTTGCAGATCACAGCCCAATGTGTGACCACTACACCACCAGTGCTCCTCAGTCAACTCTAGATAGTACTTTGAATTACTAATTATTTAATTCTCAAAACTCTGCAGCTTCACCATGAGAGACACCTACCTTCACCTCACAACTTGATGACAATTGTCTCCTAATTGGCTACAGTTGGCTTACCTACGCCTGCTCTGCCCAGCCTCCTGTCCACCACTATCCATTCTCAACTGTGCAGCAAGAAGATTGCTCCCACACATGGTTTTAATCATTTACCACTTAAAATTCTTAGCTTTACATTCCCCCTTAGAAGTTACAACTAAGTGAAGTTTAACTTGGGCCATTAGATCCCACACGGCCCTCCTTATCTTTGCTTATGGAAAATACCCTTTTTCAACAACAGAACAGATGAATATGCACATGAGCTTCTCCAGCTAGAGCACACAGAAAGCAAATGGACTACATCTGTGGGAGGAGATGGTGGAGCAGTTCAATATCAACAGCTCAAACCAGCCTAGGGCTGACTGTGGAACAGACCAGCGATTGTTCGTGTGTGAGTACAAGTTAAAGTTGAAGAAAATGAAAACAAAAGATTGAATGATGCAGAAAGCATCAAAAGATGCTGTGCATGGAAAGAATACACAGAAACACTGTAGCAAAAAGAACTCGTTGGTATTCAGCCACTTTAAGATGTACCATATGAGCAAGAACCAATGGTACTAAAGGAAGAAGTTCAAGTTGCACTGAAAACATTAACCAAAACCTAGGTCCCAGGAATTGATAGAATACCGATTGAAACATTTCACCAAGTTGATAAGGCCCTGGAAGCCCTCACTCATCTATGCCAAGAAATTTGGAAGGCAGCTACCTGGCCAACTGACTGGAAGAGATCCATATTTGTGCCCATTCCAAAGAAAGGTAACCCAACAGAACACCCCACGTATGGAACACTACCATTGATATCACATGAGAGTAAAATTTTGCTGAAGATCACCTAACAACGTTTGCAGCAGTTCATTGACAGGGAGTTGCCAGAATCAGGCCATATTCAGAAGAGGATGTGCAATGAGGATGTCATTGCAGATGTCAGACGGATCTTGGCTGAAAGCAGAAAATGCCCAAAAGATGTTTACTTGTGTTTTATTGATTATACCAAGACATCCAACTGTGTGGATCATAACACACTATGGATAGCTTTGAGAAGAATGTAAATTCTAGGAAAATTCACTGTGCTCATGTGGAACTTGTACACGGATCAAGAAGCAGTTGTGCAAATAGAACGAGGGAAGACTGCAAGGTTTGTAATCAGGAAAGGTGTGCATCTTTATAATCAGGTTTATAATCAGGAAAGGGTTGTATACTCTCACCATTAAATCTGTATGCTGAGTAAATAATCAGCAAATACTGCTGACCAAATATTCAGAGAAGCTGGATTATATGAAGAAGAATGGAGCATCAGGATTGGATGAAGGCTTTACTAATAACTTTACATATGCAGACAACAAAACCTTGCTGGCTGAAAATCAGGAGGGTTTGAAGCACTTGCTGATGAAGATTGGGCACTCAGCTTTTGGTCTGGATTGCAACTCCACATAAAGAAGACCCAAATTCTCACACCTTGACCAAGCAGTACCATCACTCACGATAAAGTGATAAAAGCTTGAAGTTGTCAAGAACTTCATTTTGCGTGGCTCCACAATCAGTGCTCTCAGAAGCAGCAGTCAAGAGTAAAACGATGCATTGCATGGGGTAAATCTGCTGCACAAGACCTATTTAATTATTTTAAAAATCATTTTATCGGGGGCTTGTACAACTCTTATCACAATCCATACATCCATCCATTGCATAAAGCACATTTGTACATTCGTTACCCTCATCATTCTCAAAACATTTGCTCTCCAAGTAAGCCCCTGGCATCAGCTCCTCATTTTCCCCGTCCCTCCTTTCTCCCCCCTCCCTCATGAACCTTTGATAATTTATAAATTATTGTTTTGTCATATCTTACACTATCCGACGTCTCCCTTTACCCACTTTTCTGTTGTCCGTCCCCCAGGGAGGAGGTTATATGTAGATCCTTATAATCGGATCCCCCGCTCTACCCCTCTTTCCCTCCAACCTCCATGTCTCCACTCTCACCACTGGTCCTGAAGGGATCTTCTGTTCTGGATTCCCTGTGTTTCCAGTTGCTATCTGTACCAGTGTACATCCTCTGGTCTAGCCAGGTTTGTAAGGTAGAATTGGGATCAAGATAGTGGGTGGGGAGGAAGCATTTAGAACACAAGGTCTCTTTAAAGTGTCAAAAACAAGGATGTTACTTTGAGAACTAAAGTGCACCTGACCATGGGATTTTCAGTCCCTTCATATGCTTGTGAAAATTGTATCATGAATAAGGAAGACCAAGGAAAAATCAATGAGTTTGAACTGCTGTGTTGGTAAGAATATTGAAAGGACCACGGCTGCCACAAGGATAAACAAATCTGTCTTGGAAGAAGTACAACTGGAATGCTCTTTAGAGGCAAGGGTGGTGAGACTTTATCTCATGTACTTAGGACATGTTCTCAGGAGAGACCAGTCCTTGGAGAAGGACCTCATGCTGGGCAAAGTGGAGGGCGATGGAAAAGAGGATGGCTCTTGACCAGATAGATTGCCACAGTGGCTGCATTGATGGGCTCAAACATAACAACAATCATGCAGATGGTGCAGGACCAGGCAGTGTTGTGTTCTGCTGTATAGTGGGAACCGACGCAACAGCAGCAAACAACAGCAACAGTGAGGACGACGGCTCCCTGTGTGCACAGTAGGAAACAGCCTTGAACTCTGTGGAGCAGACCTACTCTGCTCCACCAGCTTGTCCTCACTCGGTGTCACATCAACAGCAGCCATCATCTAACAACATGCTTCCAAAAAAGAAAAGGAAGAACTCTTACACACACACACACACACACACAAGCGATACTTCATTGAAATGACGGCTTTTCACTGAGAAAATGATGCGAGACTCACAATTTGGCAGAAACCATATGTTGAAAATTGGTATGAAAATGGAGACATAGATTAGGCAATATTTAACTAAGTTGCCATTTCAATGAGATGTGCAATGGCATTCAGTTCCAGGTGAAATGCTAGGCACTGGTCCTACACAGGTGAACATGACCCCGTCCTTGACGTCTTGAAGTGTAGTAAGAAAAAAGGAACACAAATAAATAAATACAATGCGATGTGGGGATGAAGTCTGTAAGAATCAGGAGTCTTTAAGAATCAGGAAATTCATACTAAGACCCTCTAGGATAGCCAGAGTAGTAATGAAAGAGTGTGTGGCTTAATGTCCATTTTCTCTAACATGATTCTGGGGAGATGCTGTTTACACTCTGCATAAGCACATTCCATGGGCACTCACTGCATATAGGCAGCAAACTCATTCCTCTCCTGGGTTTCCCTCAGGGTTAGTGAATTCTTTATGTTCCTGATGTTGAGCAACTAGATGGCTTATTCTTCTATGTATCTAATCACTAAACACCATCCTACCCTAAGGAACTTTAACCTCCCTAGTTTGTGACAACTAGAAAAATCAAAGAAAATGAAAAAGGTTGCCTAAAGGGGAAGATATAAAAATAAAGGGTCCAAAATCCATGTTTACATTATTTGTCTTCAATATAATTTATTTCTCTTTTCCTTTTCACTCTAGAGCCAGCAAAGTTCATCGTTACCAAATATGGGCAACGTTAATCAATTGGCTAAGACCTAACCATGAGATTGTGCCTTGGTATGCAAAAAGAATTATTATCCATGAAAATTACAGTGGAGCCACCTTCAAAAATGATATAGCTTTGATTGAAATGAAACCACTTCCCAACAAGAAAGAATGTGTGTTGACTGGTTCCGTCCCTGCCTGTGTTCCCTGGTCTCCGTATTTATTCCATGCCAATGATAAATGCATTGTGTCTGGTTGGGGTAGAGACAAAGGTATGTGGTTTATAATTTTTCTCAATGTTCTTTTAAAGTCTGGTGCAACTGTACACACCGAAACATTCGCTAACACAACAATTTCTACATTTACAATGCAATGACAGTGACATGCTATCCGGATGGTACAACCATTATCCATCTCCAAAATTCCCCACCGCCGTAGCATAAAGTCAGTGTCTCCCCAAACAAACACTCCATCTCTCCTCCTCCTTCCAACCTCCAACTCAACCATAGCCAAACCCTCTGCCTTCTGTCAACGCTGACTCATGGCGACGCTACACAACAGAGTAGACCTGCCCGGAGAGTTGCCATGGCTGTCAATCTTCACAGAAGCAGACTATCAAAGAGCAGCTGGTGAGTTCAAACACCAAGCTTACCACTCGTAGCCGAGCACTTTAACATGGCACTCCGCGCTCCTCTCCACTTCTGCTGACCATTAGTGTTCTCCGATTGCGACGTGTCTGCTTATTTCATATGAGATCAGACAGCATTTGTTCTTTGGTGATGGACTTGTCAATGTCATGCATGGAGACATTTCTTTACGGCTAAGTGACATTCCTCTGTGGGTCTAGATCACATTCGGTGTAGCCGGTCTTCTCTGGGTGGACATTTTGGTTGTTTCTCTATGTTGGCTGTTGGGTAAAGGGCTGCAATGAATATGGTGTACATGTTTCTGTTTGTAGGCCTGCTTTCACTTCTTTGGGTATACACCTGGTAGGCAAATAATTTCTTTCGGAAAAATGAATACTAGCTCAAGGAAGTGGGATTCAATAGGTCCCAAATGTCCATTATTGTCATTATAGGTGGCGTTGGGTCACTTTCCACTCATAGCAACCCTACGCAGAACAGATTGAAACACCACCTGGTCAAACTTACCCCAAATGTTGTACCACTCCATTTCCCTGATACCAACCACCACTCCGCCCTTTAGCACTTTCCCGCAGGTCAATGTTGAAGCATTTCAGGAGGTAGCATATGATCAAGAACCAATGGCACAGAAGGAAGAAGGCCAAGCTGCACTGAGGTCATTAGCCGAAGCACGGCTCCGTTCAGTTGAGTGCCAATTGAGACGTGTCAGCTCACTTAGGAGGCATGGGAAGTACTCAAGACTCATCTCTGCCAAGAAATCTGGAAGACAGTTACCTGGCCTACCAACTGAAAGAGATCCACATTTGTGCCCATTCCACAGAATAGAGACCCCACCAAATGTGGAGATTATCAAACCCTATCTTTAATGTCAGGGGCCCTGGTGGCATAATGGGTTGCACCTTGGGCTGTTAACTGCAGAGTAAGCAGTTCAAAGCCGCCAGCAGCTCCGAGGAAGAAAGAGGAAGCTTTGTCCTCCCGTAAAGAAGCCCACAGAGGCCGTTGTACTCTGTCCTATAGGCTCGCTCGGGTCAGAACAGACTCGATGGCAGTGAGTTTGAGAGTTTGTCATTAATGCCAAATGCTAGTAAAGTCTTGTTGGCGATAATGTTAAAAGGTTACAGCAGCCCAGCAATAGGGAGCTGCCAGAAGTTCAAGCTGGATTCGGAAGAGGATGTGGGTATCAGTCCTGATGTCAGGTGGATCTTGGCTGAAAACAGAGCATCCTGGAAAAATGGTTACCTGTGTTTATTTGACAAGGTAAACACATTTAGTGTCAATTATAACAAACTATGCATTGCCTTGAGAAGAATGGAATTCAGAACACTTAATTGTGTTCATGAACAACCTGTACATGGATCAAGGGGCAGTTGTGCAAACAGAACAAGGGCATACTGCATGGTTGAAAATCAGGAAAGGTATGTGTCAGGGTTGTATCCTCTCACCATATTTATTAAATCTGTGTGCTGAGCAAATAATTAGAGAAGCTGAATTATATGAAGAAGAGTGTGGCATCAGGATTGATGGAAGGCTTGTTAACAACTTGCAACAGCCTTCGTTGCTGAAAGGCAAGAGGACTTGAAGCACTTCCTGATGAAGATCAAATACCGCAGCCTACAGCATGTAAACAAAAAATCTCTCAAAGTCTACATAACTGGGCAATAGACAACTTCATGATGAATGAAAAAGAAGCTTGAAATTCTGAAGGATTTCATCCTACTTGGATTAACAAACAACGCTCACAGAAACAGCTGCTAGGAAATCACATTCAGAACTGGACCAGTCGGTAACATTGTAATCAGTAGAGAAAAGATTGAACTTGTCAAGGATTTCATTTTACTTAGAACCAGTCAATGCTCATGGAAGCAGCAGTCAAGAGCTCAAAACACATTGCATTAGGTAAATCTGCTCCACTAGATCTTTTTCTTTCTTTTTTTTAAGAACTTTTACTGGGGGCTCTTTTAGCTCTTATCGCAATCAATACGTTCACCCATTGTATCAAGCACATTTATACATATGTTGCCATCATAATTTTCAAAGCATTTTCTTTCTACTTGAGGCCTTGATATCAGCTCATTTTTCCTTCCCTCCCCACCCTTCCTCCCTCATGAACCCTTGATAAATTATAAATTATTATTTTCATATCTTATATCATCTGATGTCTCCCTTCATCCACTTTTCAGTTGTCTGTCCCCCTGGGAGGGGGTTATATGTCCATACTTGTGATCGATTTCCCCTTTCTCCCCTTACCTTCCCCTTCCCCTTCTGGTATCTCTATTCTTATTATTGGTCCTGAGGGGTTTATCTGTCCTGGATTCCCTGTTTTTTGGGCTCTTATCTGTAGCAGTGTACATGTTTTGGTCCAGTCAGATTTGTAAGGTAGAATTGATGTCATGTTAGTGGGGGGAAGGAAACATTAAAGAACTAGAGGAAAGTTGTATGTTTCATTGGTGCTATACTGCACCCTGACTGGCTTGTCTCTTCCTGTGACCCTTCTGTAACGGGATGTCCAATTGTCTACAGATGGGCTTTGAGTCTCCACTTCACGCCCCCTGCCCCATTCACATTGGTATGATTTTGTTCTGGGTCTTAGATGCCTGATACCCGATCCCATTGATGCCTCATAATCACACAGGCTGTTGTGCTTCTTCCACGTGGGCTTTGTTGCTTCTCAGCTAGATGGCGAGCTTAGGATCTTTTTAAAGTGTTGAAAAGCAAGGTTACTCTGAAGACAAAGATGCGTCAGACCCAAGCCATGGTATTTTTCAATCACCTCCTATGCCTGTGAGAGTTGGACACTGAATAGGGAAGACTGCCTTAGAGTGATGGTGCTGGGAGAGAATGGCGCTGTTGAAAGCACCATGCCTGCCAGAAGTACAAACACCCCTGTCTTGTGGACGTACAACTAGACCAATCCTTACAAGGGGGATGTCATCTCAAATACTTTGCAATGTTACCAGGAGGGACTAGTCCCTGAAAAGGGCAACAGGGTCAGTGGAAAAGACAGACCCTCAATGAGATGGACTGACACATTGGCTACAGCAATGGGCTCAAATGTAAGAATTGTGAGGGTGGCACAGGACTGGGCAGTGTGTGGTTCTGCTGGAGATTATCTAGATAGATAGATAGATAGATAGATAGATAGATAGATAGATAGATAGATAGATAGATAGATAGATATAGTCTTCATTAGAGTTTGTTATGTAAAAAAGCCATTTCACTCTAGCAAGCACCTTTAAGGAAACAAAGGATGTTTTTATGTGAGGGAACCCAGAGAGGAACTGATTCTCATCTCTGTCTTAGCTAGTGGTTCGATAACAGAAATAGCACAGGCGGTTGGCTTTAATGTAGGGAAATGTACTCTCTTACAGTTTAGAAGGCTAGCAGTCTGAATTCAAGGCCATGGTCCAGAGGCAGGCTTTCTCTCTGTGTCGACTCTGGGGAAAGGCCTTGTTCCCTGATTCCTTCGTGATCTTCATGAGGTGTGGCACCTCTCTTCCCCGTCTTTGTTCTAAGCTTCTCCTCTTCTGTCTCATGAGATTGATTCAGGACACCCTGGACTAACGCTGGCTCATTAACATAGCAAAGGAACCCTGTCCAAAAATGGGATTATAACCGCCCTCAGGTAGAACTCTTTGCCATAGCCTTGACTCAGACTCTTAGTGACCCCATAAGAGAAAGTAGAGTTCCCCCGGGTTCCCGAGATTGTGGGTCAGAGATGTCTCTACTGTCCGGGATTTGGTTAGGTTGGACTCTTTTACAGAAGCAGGTGCCCCTTCTTTTCTCTTGGTGCAGCTGGTACTTAACCATAAGCACATTTTGGGGGGACACGTTTCAATCCATAACCCTATCCAAATCCTCCATTGGACCCAGCAATCAGCAGGAAGGGAGCTTATTTTATTTATCACAGATTACACAGCTCTTTATTAAAGG
>NW_022111369.1:6362334-6384432 GCF_000313985.2 Echinops telfairi
AAAAACCAACTCAAACTCACTGGTATCAAACTCAATTTTTGTCGTGATTACACATTGGGCTGACAACTGCAAGGTCGACAGTTTGAAGCCACCAGTAAATCTATGGGATAAAGATACAACTTTCTAAACCTGTAAAGTGTTACAGTCTCAGAAACCTTGTCCTATAGGGTCACCATGATGTAAGACTACAGGGGCAAATAATTCCCCTTGATTGCCCATAACATTTTAGAAAGACAGCTATAAAAAATGGGTTCAGAGTGCCATGTGACTAAATGTGCTAATAAGTTGTCCTTAAAATTTGGTTTATGTTAATGTATATTCTTAGTGGTTTCATAAATTATGAGGGTGCTTCGATTTATCACTGTGACTTCTAAATATCAATTTGTTTCCTTACCTTGTTTAGATAACAAAAAAGTCTTCACACTGAAGTGGGGTGAAGTTGCCTTGATAGGCAACTGCTCTAAATTTTACCCAGGTCGCTACTTTGAAAAACAAATGACGTGTGCAGGTAAGTAGAGCACTGTTGTTCTGCAAGCTATCTAGCCACTAGCAAATGTCCCCGTCCTCCCCACTGCCTCAGAGCCCTGCTCGTGGACCCTTCTGTTTATTGCATCATCGAACTCTGCCAGTCCCTTGTGTCCTGCTCCAGCGCCCTCATTCTCATTCCCGCCAGTCCGAAAACCTTTCTCCCGCTGCTCGGTAGCCTTGCAGGAAGGCCAGGGAGGGCACAGATTTGGGAACCAGACTGCCCGGGTTAATACACCCGTTTTCAGCAACGAGTGGGCTAGTGACCCTCGCAAGTTTCCTTTCCCACAACGTTGGAGATTTCAAGAAGCAAAGGCTCTGAGCTTCAGACCAAATTATGTAATTTGCCCTATTTTATTGACAGAAAGTGGTTCAAAATCAAAATTTTTACATTAAAAAAAAAAAGATCTCATCTCAAATGCTTCCAGGTGGAAGAAAGTTCATCTCCTTGGAAATCCTATTGGATCTCTCAGGATTCCTGAAGTTTCTTTTATATAATAGTAATGCTAATGCTGAGGAGACCTGGTGGTATAGTGGTTACTCACTGGGCTGCTAACCACAAGGTCAGCAGTTTGAAACCACAAGCTCTCTTGGAGGGAGAAAGATGAGAACTCTATGAAGAGTTAAGCCTCAGAACCCATAGGAGCAGCTCTACCCTGTCCTACAGGGCTGCTCTGAGTTGGCATTGACCTGATGGCAGCTGAGTTTTGCTTTTTGGAATGTCTTGGTAGTGTAGTGGTTATGTGTTGGGCTAGGATCTACATGGTCAACAGCTCAAGACCACTAGCAGCTCCCAGAAGAAAGATTGGACTTTCTACTCCCATAAACAGTTACATTCTCAGAAAGCCAATAAGGGGTCACTATGAGTCATCATTGACTCCATGGCAGTGAGTGAATGACACTAGCAGACCTATAGCAGTTCCTACTTTGGGTGTGACCCGATGGAAGGGTAGCAAACAGTGGGAGTGGTGCAGGTAGGATGCTCGCTTGACAGTTCTAAGTAGTGTGTCTCGAAGATGGCAGTATTGCCATCCTGACACTAGTTGCAGTTGGAGATTGTTTAATGAGGTAAGAGCCTTGGAAAGCCATAGGATTAAGAAGAAAGTCAACAGACCCCTCCTTAAACCCTCGCCATCTTGAAAGGGAGATCAGATTACAGTAGATCGGAGGGGCCATGACACAAAATCTTCAGGAGGCACTATTACAATTCTTAGGCTCTACCTTGTATTAGCCGTGTGACCTTGGGCAAGTTAGTTGACCTCTCTGTGCCTTATGAACAACTAATACATATTTGGTACTAAAAAATTCACTGCAACCCTATAGGACAGGGTAGAACTGCCCATGAGTTCCTGAGACTGTAACTGGTCATGGGAGTAGAAGGCCCTGTCTTTCTCCTGTGGAGCAGCTGGTGGTTTTGAACTGCTAACCTTTCAGATCAAAGCCCAATGCATAACCACTATGCCACCAGGCTCCTTAAGTACTCAATGGTCATGAGGTGTACTTAATATTTTCCCAGGCAGTTTTTGCTGCTGCTTTCAAATTGTTGCATCACAGTAACCATTGCACAGTAGAGGGTTGGAGAGAGCACTTGCTAAACTTGGGGAATAATTAAAAGACTGATCAAGTACCCCCTAAGATGTATCTCTCCAACTTCTGGCTCTAGCTGGGGCCCAGCTGACGTAGCACATGCTACTTCCCTGTCAAGAAAGCTGATGTTATTCTACAATGGCCTGGCATTCTTGCTAAATGGAAGAAAGCATATGATTTTCTCTTTCTCTTTTCTTTCTCAGGTACAAGTGACGGCTCCATTGATGCCTGTAAGGGGGATTCTGGAGGCCCCTTAGTCTGTATGGATGTTAACAATGTGACCTATGTTTGGGGGGTTGTCAGTTGGGGTGAAAACTGTGGGAAACCAGAGTTCCCAGGAGTTTACACTAAAGTGGCCCATTATTTTGATTGGATTAGCAATCATGTGGGAAGGTCTCTTATTTCTCAGCACAATGTATAACACTGCTCTCCCTCTTCTATCGGCCCTTCCTTGGCCAGGAGTTCTGTTTTAAGTGAAATGAAAACAATGTATGATTAATACTTCTCTAGGAAACAATTCAGTAAGTTTTATAGAATTTTTAAAAATCATTTTATTGGGGCTCATACAATTATAGGATATTTTTAAAGGTTTCTACAAAGGAACCTTGTATAATCTTCAAATAAACATTGTATTCAAGCATACATCTTAATAGAAAATTTGAACAAATTTTCTTTGGAGAAGAGTAAGGTACGATCTATATTACAGCTTTCATTATTGGGTGTTGGTGGGTTGATCCCAGTGTGTAGTGACCTCATAACAACAACAATAGAGCTGAGGGACGCTGGAGTCAGGTAAGGCCGGGTTCCAATCTACCACCTGTTTGATCTAGGGTAGGCCCTTCATGTCTTATTTTCCATCTATAGAATGGAAACTGGGTTTTGTGTGAATGAAACAATGTAAGATTGTTCAGCATAGTTCCTGTCATCGGGTAACAGCCAATCTCACAACTCTGGACCCATTTCTGCACTTCCTTAAGTAACAATTGTTTTTGAAAAGTTTGTCTTCATGTCCCTCTTTCACAAATTCTCCTTGACCTTCTTTCTAAACTCCCCAAAACTACACCATGGCCATTGACCTCACAGCCATTGACCTGCCCTCCCCTCCTCGGCCAAGAGAGAAAGATGAGGCCTGGTGCTCCCATAAAGAGTTGCAGAAACCCACAGGGAACATTCTACTCTGTCCTGTAGGGTCGCCGGGAGGCAGCAAGTGGCGGTGAGTAAGTGCATCTCCGCTGACCCCAGCAGCATTAGACACTGAGGATGGCTCACAGCACCACACTCTGGCCTTGCCTGGGCCTCCCTGGCTACTCACCTCAGCCTCCTCCATAGCCTCTACCTCCTGGTTGGTTCTCTCACTTTGCTCTCGCCCTGGTGGCCTCCACCAGTCTGGTTTTAAATGCCATCCAGAGGTAAATAGCTGGCAAGGGGCTGTGGGTGGTGCACATGACTAACCAAAAAAATGACAGTTGGAACATGCCCAGAAGTGCCTCAGAAGACAGGCCTGGCAACGTGCTTCCAGAAGGCCACAGCTTGGAAACCCTCTGGCGAGGGTTTCTACTCTGCACACCTGGGGGGATGAGTCGGAACCCACTGGTCGGCAACTGGGTTTTGTCCTTTCTGGATTTAAAGGACAATGACTTGTGAATTCACCCAGGAATAGATTTCACACAGACCTGTCCTTCGTTATGGCTTCTCAGTCCAGTTTGGGGTACGGTTTAGTTGTTTGAAGACTATCAACATCCATTTCTACATCCTGTTCTAAAATTAATTGCTGCTCAGAATTTTAATACCTCATTGAATCTGGGAGAGAAAGTATTCAGTTTCATGCTGCTGTATAAGAAAACAGAAACCCAGACCCAATGTCATCGAGCCCATTCAACTCAGCTACTAACCTAACGATCAGTGGTTTGAACAAGGTCTATCATTCTACTCGAGTCAAGGTCTCAGCCAAGAAGAGTCTATGGAGTGTTCTGTTCAGTATTTCATAGGGGCACCACGAGCTAAGAAAGAATCCCAACACAGTGGTCCGCCTAACGACAGTCTATTATTTTCCTCATGAATCTGGGGGTTGACTGAACTGCTGCCGTCTCAAGCTAGCCTCTCTGCAGTTGCAGACACACAAGTCTGGGGCGGGGGTCCTCTCCGAGAGTTCTTCACCCACGTCCGGTACCTGGGCTGGGAAGACTCAAAGAGCAGCTCTCTATGGGGACTCTGCATCTGTGCTCGCCGTATGGAGGACCCAAGGTCACCTGACTTCATACATCGCAAATGCTGGGTGTTCAAAGGGAACTCATAGATCTTACACAGCCTTTTCTAACCTACCTTCAGAAGTCACAGAGTATTGTTTTTGTCACAAAGACCTGCCTAATTTCAAGAGAATGGGGCATAATCTTCCTCTTCATGGGAGGGTGTCTTATTTACCTGGTGTGGCTATAACTAACAACAATGCATTTATTCTCTCACTGTTTAGACTGCAAATATGAATTTAGGGTGCCAGCTCTAGGGAAAGGGTTGTCTCTCCTTCAATTCTGAGGGATGGTCTTTGTCTCCTTTTAACATCTGTGGGGACAGCATCCCTGGAGCTCTCCATTTGTCTTGGCATCCACCTTCCCCTTTGTCTAGGAGGTCCTCGGCTCAGGGACCTTTGATCCAAGACACACTGTACTCCAAGCTCTCTTTTCTTGGTAGCAATCAGATTCCTCTCTTTTTGTTTCTCTTCCTTTTAGCTCTTGTGAGATACAAGCTGACAGAGAACACCACCACTGAAACTCCCCTTACGTAGAAGCAGGACTGTGACCTAAATTAGGATCCCACCTGTGTTAGACTGGGTTGACTAGAGAAACAAATTCATTGACACTCATATGTGTAAGAGAGAACTTTATATCAAGAAGTAGTTATGCATCAATAAAACATCCTAGTCCAGATCAAGTCCATAAGTTCTGTATTCAGCCATATGTCCGATAATAGGCCATGAAATTCTTCTTCGGATTTATGCAGCACATACAATGATGCCAAATGCAGGACGATCACAGGTTGGTGAGTGGAAAGTCCTGTGGATCCAATGGCAATGGACACATCTGCAGGGCTTTGGCTACCATCAGTGTGGCTCCACATGGCTTGTCAACAGGAAGGTGTAGCAGAGAGTGAGAGGGTAGACCATCTCTTCTGGTGGCAGAATCAGGAGTGAGGGCCATGCCCACAAGGAGGGATCAGTCACTAGGCTGTGACCTGATTGACAGGCTAGACTCCACCCCTTCATTCTTTTCTCAAGTTGACATGAAATTGTGGAACTACTAAACTACCCTAATCCCCTTACAACTCATTGGCTGTTTATCCTACGTGATATCATGGAGGATTATCACATCATTATATAAAAATCAAATTACACCATTACAGAGATGCCAGTCCACCAAGGACCATGCCCCAGCCAAGTTGATGCATTTTGGGGGAACACAATTAGATTTATGACAACCTACCATTTTCCTCTGTCCCAAAATTCATATCCTCGCCACATGCAAAACACTATCACCCCATCATATGATCCCAAAGTCTCTGAACTCAATCCCAAGTTGAAACTCCAACCTGGGGCAAAATTCTTCCTTCATCTGCAAATATGGACATGACCTGCTTCTAAAGTACAAGGGTGGAACAAGGTAGACATTTCCATTACCAATGAGAGAAATGGGAGAGAAAGAAGAGATAACAGGCACCCAGCAAGTGAAAAATCCAGCAGGAAAATCTACATTCGCTCTCAAGACTTGAAAAGAATCCTCTGTTCTCTGAAAGCCTCCAAGTAGCGGTCTTGTCCTCCAGACTCTGGGTGGTGGCCATCCTCTCTAGATTCTGAGTAGAGGCTTCTCAGCACTGCCTTCACTTCTACCTTCTAGGCCCACTGGGCTGGCAACTCCACCCCCTTGGCTTGGGTGGCCCCATTCTCCTAGTCCTGCGGAATGTGAACCCAACAGTCTCCATTCTTCAGCTTCTTGAGCATAACAGCCCATTCCCTTAGCTTTGGACAGTGGCTCTGGCCCAATCCACCTGCAACGCATGATGGCAATCCCATGACCAGAAGCAGGGTGCAGAAAATCTGACCTAGGAGACTATGATTCCATCCTTTAAGATCTTAAAGGTCACAGCCCTACTTTGTATGCTCCTCGTTTCTACATCCGGGTTCCTGGACCCTTAACCCTCAGGCCTCTCTGCCCTGCTTGGGTAAGTGTTACAAAGTTCTATGGCTCTACCAGTAAGTGTGTGTAGGCACTTCATGTCTTGACTTGAAGGCACTCAGGTCTCTTACTCTGTGTACTCTTCTGCTGCTCCCCTGCCTTTCTCCGCTGTTGCTTCTCACTGTCCGCAGTGTCTCTGGTGTTACAGCCTCCGCACTTCCATCTGGGCCCTCACCAGAATTGCCTTTGGCATCCATACTATGCCACCAACAGTCTCTTCAAGATCATCTAGGCTGTACTATCAGGGGCCCTGAAACTAGCTCCTGCTCATTACCCAATTCCCAAACTGCTTCCCCTGGTTAGGTTTTATCTGTTAGAGCAGGATCCCACTCTTCAGGTACCAAATGTGTCTCAGTTCTCTCATGCTGCTATAACAGAAATGCTATACGTGGGTGGCTTTAACAAACAGAGGCCGATGCCCTCGCCGTTTAGGAGGCTAGAAGCCCCAAAATTAGGTTGCTAGCACTAGGGGAAGGCTTTTATCTTGGTCAGTTCTAGGGTGGGCAGCTCCTTTTCTCATTTCAGCATCCATGGGCCCAGCCAGCATCCCTTGAAGATCCCATGCATTTTGGCATCAATCTTCATATTAGTCTAGGAGGTTCTCAGAGCAGAGACCCCAGGTCTCTTAGCATTGCCTAAGATTCCAATTTAATCCAATAAACCTTGTCTTTGCACCTCATTAGTACTGCTCTGTGCTGATGTCCGTGCAAGTTGAAGAGTCTGTGAGGGATACCTGATAGACTGGGAAGCTCTGCACAGAAAACACAAACCATCCTTGGCTATCCAGATCCCATTTCAAGGCATTTACATCACTTAGACAAGAACTCCAAGGACAGGCTCATAGTCCTTTGACAGTATTGATTATAATTGATTGCTATATTCCCTTTTCTTTCCTCTATGATTGTGTTTTGCCCTTTAATACTGCACCAAAATGTCTGTTGCTAAATCCAGTGGGTAATATCTAGTCCAGGTCTTCATCCACATCAGCAGAATTGATGGTTGTCTCTCTCTCTGGTTCACTGGGTTAGTACTCTCTTAGTTCACCTCCTGCTCTGGCCACGGCCTACTCAACAGGACAACTCACTGCCATCAAGTCCATTGACACATACCCTGTTTCCCCGAAAATAAGACAGTGTCTTATATTAATTTTTGCTCCCAAAGATGCGCTAGGTCTTATTTTCTGGGGATGTCTTTTTTTTTCAATGAAGAAGAATACGGTACACATTTATAGTTTTATTAAAAGAGACCTTGCATTTCCTGTCTGCTCTGGCAGCACTGCGGCCAACAGTGAGCTGCACGGCGGTGCCCACTGCTAAGGTCCAGAGTCCAGAATTATGGTAGCTCCAGGGGGCCTTATTTTCGGGGGGGATGCCTTATATTTCAGCAAGAGGCAAAACTGTAAGTAGGTCTTATTTTCGGGGGATGTCTTTCTTTCGGGGAAACACGGTAGCTATCCTATAGGGAAGAGTAGAAGTGTCCTGTGGGTTTCTGAGACTAAATCTTCATGAGAGTTCAAATCCTTAACTTTCTCTCTTGGAGCAGCTGGTGATTTCAAACTGGTGACCTTGCATTAGCAGCATAACACACTGTGCCACCTTTAAAAACAACAGTAAAAGCCAATGCCATTGAGTCTGTGGGGACTCACCGTGACCCTGTAGGGCAGAGTAGAAATGATCCTTTGAGTTTCCAATACTCAAAGGCACAGGATGGACTCCTCTGTCTGGTGGAGTAGCTGGTAGGTTTGACCTATCCATTTCACTGTTAGTAGTCAAGTGCCTAACCCACAATGCCACTCACTCACTGCAATCAAGTCGAATCAGACTCATATGGCGCCTAAACGGCAGGGTAGGCCTGTCTCTGTGGGTTTCCAGGTATACAGGAGTAGAAATCCCATCTTTCTCCTGTGGAGCCACTGGTGGTTGCAAACTGCTAACTGTGCAGATCACAGCCCAGCTAACCACTATGTCACCAGTGCTCCTGTCAGCGACCCTACTGGGCACCTTAAAAAAAAGTGTTCTAAATGTGAACTGTCTTATAGGGAAATGGCTGACCTAGAATTAAGCTCACCATAATGATGTAATTTTTATAGTCTGTAACGCACACTTATTAAACTCATGAAGCTTGTGGCAAGCACAACAGGATAAGCCAGTATTTGTTGGTAATTCTTATTACAGGAAGGACACACTTATTCTTAATACTTGCAACATTGGCCTGGATCCTACTGGATAAAATTCATAAATGCTGCTAGTATGCCAAGGTAACTGGATATTTATAACTGGTAAAAATGACTGCAATGTTATTTAAGGATCCTGCACACTGCTGGGGAAAATTACACAGAAGGTCCTTGGCTTTATCAAATTACAAAATCCTTGCATCGGGAAACAGATGTGCATTCAAATACCGAGGAAGGCTTCTTTCCAGGCAAGAAAGAAAACTTGGGGTTTTGACTCTCCACCCGTTTTCTTCTCCCAGAAAGTCCAAAGAGCATCTCGCTCAGCCTCAGCATAACCCCTTGCAGTGTTCTCTTCAAGAACCTCCAAGAGCTCAAGTCTCAGAGGTTGCTCAACGCTTGCGACCTTCTCCCCGAAGGTGACAGGGCATATGTTTTTCACCTTGACTGCACGGTACCGAGGAGCTGATACCAAGGGCTCAAGTAGAAAGCAGATGTATAAATGTACTTCACACCCATGGATGGATGGATGGGTTGTGATGAGTTGTGCGAGCCCCCAATAAAATGATTTAAAAATATACTGATGCCCAGTGCCACCCCCAACCAGACTCTTTGGGGAAATGGCTGCAATGTTTAAATAGCCACGTTCTTAAAAGGCCCAGGGATGATTCTAAAAGCCTAGGGCACAAGGCGTGCGCGCCGCGGCGACCACGTGACGCAGGAGGCACCGCCTCCGACGTACGACGCCTCTGCGCACGCGCGCTCGGGCGGCCGCCGGCCCAGGTGCGGCGTCCGGGCGCGCTTCTCGCAGACTGCACCGCCTCCTGCGGCCGTGCATCGGAGGCGTCGGCGGCTCCCGGAGCGCACCTGCGGGCCGGGAAGGAGGCGTGGGTATGGAGCCGGCGGTGGCCGCCTAGGGCGCCCCGGGGTCTCCATGGGGCCGGACGCCGAGTGGATGGTCCGGCTGCCGCGCTCCGCGCTCGCCCTCGTTGTCCTCCTCCTGGCCGTCTCGCTCTGGGGCCAGGAGGAGGCTCCGTCCACCGACTGGAGGGCCACGCTGAAGACCATCCGGAACGGCGTGCACAAGATAGACACGTACCTGAACGCCGCCTTGGACCTGCTGGGCGGCGAGGACGGCCTCTGCCAGTACAAGTGCAGTGACGGTGAGCCCTGGGCCCGCGGGGGGAGTGGGGCGAGCGAGGGCACCGAGGCGTCCGAGCGACGGTGCCAGGTAGAAGCTTCCCGTGTTGGGAGGGATGGAGCAATTCGGTTACAGATTCACACCGTTGCTATAGAACGTGGGAAGGTTGCTGTGCGCGCGCGCTCCGGCCGGTTTTCACTATTGTTGCTAAATGACCTTTTTATCCCTTCTGCAATTGCATGAAGTTGCCCAAGAACTTGGTAACGAATGAATCTTCGCGGAGTGGAACTAGCTGTGATTTCCCCCCACCCCACCCCCGCCCGTTCTTTCGTAGAATGTCTATCAATTAGGCGATCGAACATGCAAAAAAGCAGTTTCGTTTACTCGGGAATTGAAAAATGGTTTTAAAATGTTTTCATTGCAAAGCTCCAGATTACTGTAACCTGAGACCTTTATACAGACTCCTGGTGCCATCAATTGTTGAGAAAGTTACAACTTAGAAAAGCGCTTCTCAGATTTGAAAAAGGCTTTGTTCTTTCCTTTGGTCTCCCCTTCCTCCTTGTAAGTTCACGATGTTCTTTGACGATTTTCCCCCTTTTTAAGTATTCGTTCTGTTTGAATCCCAGAACTTGTTTGGTTTAGGAAGAGATCACTTTGTTGAAGCACTGAATTCTTTACATGCTTAAATAGTTTAATAGTTCACATCAAGTTCCTGGGCTTCTCTTTCAAAGTCCAGAATCTTAATGTAACACTCCAGAGATCATGTTTTCTGTAAGATTAGCCCAGTCTTTGGCGCCTTTGAGTCAGTTCTTAATCACAGCAACTCTTTGTACACTGGTTCGAAACCCTGCTTGGTCCTGTGCCACACAATGTTGCTAATGTGAGCTCACTGTTACGGCCATTGTGTCAGTCCTGTATCATCATGATCCTCCTCTTTTTCCGTGGCCCTCTAGCAAGTGTGATGACCTTCCTCTAGGACTGCTCTCTCCTGATAACAGATCCAAAGTAGGTGAAACAGAGTCTTGCTTCTAAGGAATGTTCCGGCTGTACTTCTTCCAAGACAGATGTGTTTGTTCTTCTGGCAATCGGGGTATCTTCAATATTCTTCTATCCAATGCTTAATTCAAAGGCATCAGTTCTTCAGGGCTTTCTTTTCACTGTCCAGCTTTCAGATAGCATATGAAGTGATGGAAACTACCATGGCTTGTGTTGGGTATACCTTAGGACGTAAGATGAAATCTTTTGCATTTTAGCCCCATAAAGAGGTCATTTCAGCAGATTTTCTTAGTGCAGTATGGACTCTTGTTTTCTTTATTGCTGCTTCCATGGGCATTGGTTGGGGATGCAAGTCAAAAGAAGCCCTGGGAAATGTTGGTATCATGCTGTTGCTTAGGGTCCAGGTGTAAGGATTTTTGTCTTCTTGATTTCAAGGTGTAATTCATACTGAGGGCTGTAGTTTTTGTAAGTGTGTCAAGCCCTCTTCAGTTACAGCAAGTAAGGTTGTCGGCAAATCCCAGGTTAATGGATCATCCTCCAATCTTGATGCTGTGGTCTTCTTCATATAGTCCGGTTTCTGTGATTATTTGCTCAGCATGCAGGTATGGGTGGTGAAAGATTCACATTTTTCCTGATATTAAACTATGTAGTATCCCCTTGTTCTATTCAAACAACTGCCAATTAGGCTATGCATAGTTTACACTTGAGTACAATTAAGTGTCCTGAAATTGCCATTCTTTACAATATTATGCATAATTTGTCATGATCTACATAGTTGAATGCCTTCGCATAATTAATAAAATGCAAGTAAACAAATATCTGGTGTTTTTTCTTTCAGCCTAGATCTGTCTTATATCAGCAATGATATCCTCTCCTTTTCTAAATCTGGCTTGGATATTGGACATCATCTTATAAACTGTCAGATCTTCAATTGTTAGTGATAGTGTGTCAAATCTGTTCTTTGAGATGGTCTCTTAGTTCAGGTGGAATATTCTCAAGGTCATACTTTGGCTGTCTCATTGACTTGTTTTCTTCTGCTTCATCTTGAACTTGCATGTGAGTAATTAATTGATCATCTGTTCCACAGTGGCCCCTGGCCTGGTTCTGACTAACGATACTGAGTTTCTCCATTAACTCTTTCCACAGATGTAGATGGTTTGAAAAAGAGGCCTGCTGGCATAGTGGTTATGCATTGGGCTGCAATCCGCATGGTCGGAAGTTCAAAACCTCAGGAGAAAAACTGGGTTTTCTACTCCCATGAACAGTTACAGTCTTGAAAACCCACGGGGTGGGGTGGGGGGAGGATGTCACTGAGTTAGTTTTGACTCAATGGCAGTGAGAGTGAGATGGCAGACTGTGGTACTTTCAATATCCCTATCCAGCATGATAATTCAAATATATAATTTCTTCTTGAGTTTTCTTGATTAATTGTTCAACTTTCACATGTATGTGAGGACAGTGTATATTCCAGAGAGAACTTATCTGCAGCCATCCACTGATCAGAACCATGTTTAAACACATTTTGTTTGGAACCTATGCAAGTAGGAACTGGAATCCTAGCTGCAGTACTTTTTGACTTACCGTCATATGTATGTGTACTTTAAACAGTAATCACATATCAGGAGGTCAGGGACTGTCACACTGGAAATCTAAGAAAAGCCTATGAGTTAGGATAAAACACAGAATTCAACCAAACCAGACTCACTGCCATCAAGTTGATTCTGACTCATAGCAACTCTATAAGACAGGGTAGAACTGCCCATGGGTTTCCGTGACTGTAACTCTTTACAGGTGTAGAAAGCCCCGGCTTCCCCCGAGGAGCAGCGGTGGTTCTAAATTGTTGACCTTGAGGAGCAGCTGGTGGTTCTAAATTGTTGACCTTGAAGACTGCAGTCCATGCATAACCATTATGCCACCAGAGCACATGGGAGGAAGGACACGGTGTCCAAAACATAGGACATGTAACAAACATCTTATTTGCACTTTCAAATAATATGCCCAGTCAGTTGTTTGTTTTTCCATCTCAGATACTTTTTAGGTGACTTCTAAATTGTCCCATTGTTGCCTGAAGAAAGAATAGATTCTTTTCTGCTTAACAGACGTTTGGACACTTCATGGCATATTCATTGTACTTTTCCAAATTAGCCATTAGACGTGTGGCATAATGTCCATTTCTAGACGAGTTTGTAAACAAGTTAAGCTATAGATTGGTAAGACCCCTGATAAAGAGACCTTTGTGATAAAGCTTTGGGAACCAGAACCTAATGCTGTTCTAGCTTTACTGCCTTTCTGGAAAGAGATTTCTAGTTTGGGAGGACAAAGTAAAACTGTATATAAAATGTATACTTTGTCATGATGCTCCTATGAAAAATGTGGGCTAAGTAAACCTGCTTAGGTGAAGTAGTCTACCTAAGGGTTGGATTATGGCTTCAGGGCTGCCGGTAGCGAGGACTAGTCTGTAGCCGGATATCACAGCCTGCCTCTGACCTGGTCACTGTCTGCACCTGACATTTGTCTCTGGAGCCCTGTACCCCCGGGGGAATTGCTTTAGAATTTAACCCTGCTGAACAGTGCTGAATGATGAACTAAATTTAGTAAGGTAGAAATTTACGATCTACTATGGAGGTCCAAAAGATAAGTTGTAGAAGTGCTGCGCCTCTGCTCCAGTGGTTCTCAACCTTGCGAATACCACGACCCTTTAATACCATTCCTCATGTTGTGGGGACCCCTACCATGACATTATTCTCATTGCTACTTCATAATTTTGCACCTGTTATGAATCATAATGTAAATATCTGATATGCAGGATGTATTTTCATTATTACAAATTGAACATAATTAAATCATAGTGATTAATCACAAAACAATATGTAATTATATATTGTGAAATATTTATGTATGTTCCCATGGTCTTAGACAGCACCTGTGAAAAGGTCATTCAACCCCCACAGGGGGTGGAGACCCAGCGATTGAGAACCACTGCTCTAGTAGTAGATATTTAAATTTGTAAAGACCCGATTGCTTTTGACTGCCATCTGATCTGAGCTACGTTAGCAGAGGGACACAGCGGAAACATGCTTACTATCTAAGCTATATCAACACAAGGACTTTATCCAGCTCAAAAAAGGCAGAGCCAGCCATCCCTGTGGTGCTAGTTTGGGGTGCCAGATTTGAAGGAGATGTGACAGACTAGAAATGGTCAGTCTGTGAAGGGTGACAGTCATCAAACTCGGAAGACACCGAGGGACAAACAACAGCATCAACTTCGTAATTTGTAACGAGTCCTTTAACTGCTGTAGGGATTACCCTTCCAAGTTTTTGCTCATTATTCGTCCATGTGTGCATTCATCCGTCAACAAATATTTATTAAGACTAACCATATGCTAGGCACTGTTTTAGGCCCTGTTTTAGGCCAAAAGAGACAAAAGTCCTGCCCTCCAAGAGTTTACATTGTAGTCTTTGGACACTGTATCTGTAGACAGATAACAAATGAAATCAGTAGGTTAATGACACATATGATGAAGTGAAAGTGCTTAAATGTGGCTCTTTTATCCATGTCTTTGTAACACCCGTGAGATAGTTGGATGAGACGAGGAAAGAGGGTGTGTGAAATACTGATAGAGGGATTGGTCAGTTGGATGAGACGAGGAAAGAGGGTGTGTGAAATACTGATAGAGGGATTGGTCAGTTTTGTCATTCATGTGGGTATAAGAGAGCTGTCTCACAAATAGGAACATGGAATCCTGTGCCCATCCAGAAAGGAGAGCCACCAGGCACAGGAGAGATCCCTGCCCGAAGTGGCAGAGGAACCAGAGGCTGTGCCGCGCTGAGACCATGGGACAGCAGAGGAGCCATTTGAGACCAGGAGGCAGAGCAGAGTAGCAGTGCCAAGATTGTGAGGCAGAGCGACAGGCTTGCCAGCCCACAGAACATGGCAGTGACCAAGTAACCACCGGGCTGAGTGGCTGAGGCGTCTGCCTTCACCGATTAAGGGCCCAGAAATAGCTCTCCTTACTCTTGGACAGTGCTGGAGACACAAGCAAGTTATGCCATTGGCCACCTGTACTCCAGACCCAAGTCGGCCACTCTCTTTTATACACATTATTCCTTCAGACTGAGTTGCCAAGGCCGTTAGCTTTGTATCTTCCTGAAGTCATACAACCTTGGCTCTCTATGTGGTCACTGCCATGGTGCACGGGATTTCTTAGCAAATTACTTACACCATTTACCGATCATTACTTAGAGTCTGTTTATTTTGATGGTGATTACTAAAAGGGTTGTTTCCTGCCTCCCATTTATTTCTGAATGACCACCTTGTGTATATTTACGTCTCTTAGCAATAACTGTTAGTTGAATGAAAGCTGGTGGAAAGTGGGTGTCTCTCCAGAGTCCAGCTGTGGCTCCGACCCAGTGTTTCGAAGCTAAGGCGCGCGGTGTGGTTGGGAAGGGGCTGTTGCATTGTTCGTGAGTAAGTGGAAGAGTGCTTGCAGCCAACATGTGGTAGACAGCGGAGGAAAGAACAGCTGGGAGCACCCACAGTGGGGAAGTCTGTTGACGTAGGACACTCCAGCCTTGGGGAAACACTGAAGGAGATGGCTGGGATGTTGACGTGATAGCGGCAGTAGCTGATTCTGAGGTGCTGTTCAACACTTAGAGACGTATGGTAGCGTCACCTTTCCCCTGGCTCCTGAACCAGTGCCGGTGACATTTATTTTCTGGGCTGTTAGGGTGTCAAGAGGATAGCCTGAATGACAGGGTCTCCTGAGCCCTCTCTGTTGCTGACCTTCCCCCTTGGCTGGCAAAGGGGTGTATGTATCTGTGAACTCAGTGTTTCCGCGACTTCATGTCTTAGGTGACTCACATGCTCATCAGATGACCTTGTTTCCCTCAGCTGTAGGCTCTAGCTGAGTAAACATGTCAGTTAATGGTTACTGAGGGGTGTGTGTAACAATGGATGTGCTGAAGGGTAGGAAAATACTACCTTTCCCTATAGATTTTCACTAATAAATAAATAAAAGAATACTGGAAAACAGGGTGGATTTACCCGTCATGCCTTTGGACCCAATCTGGCATGTAAGCTCAGCCAGCTCCTGAAGTCTGGCATAGATGTTCCTATGTCTCGTATGACATGGGCTTTGAGATAGATCTCACCTGTCAAGACCCGCTATTTCTGTGCATGTTTTAAAATGGATATACATTCATACATATTCCATCATAGGAAGAATAAAATAACATTAAGTAGACACTATTGGCATTCTGAATGTTTAACAAGATAAAGAGACATCACAGTCAAGTAAATAAGCATTTCCGAGGCTAGGGTAGCGCATTGTAGAACTGTTTTGAGTATATGATTTTTCTTATATTTGAAAATTAAGGAGCTCATTTTTATTTTATAGGATCTAAGCCTTCCCCACGTTATGGTTATAAACCCTCCCCACCGAATGGATGTGGCTCCCCGCTGTTTGGTGTTCACGTAAATATTGTTTGTTTTTTTCTTTGATAAGTTTTATAACCAGGAAGCTATGTAATTCTTTGAAAACACAAAACTATCAATGTGTTCTCAGGTTCATAAATCTATTTGTTGATGTAGTGATCAGGCTTATTACACTCGCTTATGGATAAAGGGAACTTTATAACTCCTAACAAATAAAGTGAGACAAAATTGTTTTATTTTTCAGTCATATGAATGTTAATGTCATTTAAATTATATTTTCTTTTCTTTTTTTTTGTTGAGTTTTTAATATTTTCTTAAAATCATTTTATTGAGGGCTCGTACAATTCATCACAATCCATCCATCCATCCATTGTGTCAAGCACATTTGTACATTTGTTACCATCATCATTCACAAAACATTTTCTTTCTACTTGAGCCCTTGGCATTAAATGATATTTTCTAATGTCAAAGGTATGGCTTAAAAGTCAAAAAAAAAAAAAAAAGAGTACAGAAATAAAACTTCTTAGGGAAGAAGGAAAGGACCCCTGGGTGGCATACTGGGCTATGGGTTCAGCTGCTAACCACAAGGCCAGTGGTTCAAACCTACCAGGCACACTGTGAGAGAAAGATGAAGCTTTTTTTTCTCTCATAAAGATGTATACCCTTGGAAACTCAAAAGAAGCAGTTCTATTCTGCCCTATGGGGTCTCTATAAGTCAAAATGGACTTACTAGCAGTAAGGGGAAAGGGTACACTATTTTGTAATGCTGACAGATAAGCAATGGCTGCTAACAGCCAACCAGATATTAGCACCAAACCCACCAGCTGCTGCACCAGAGAAATACAAGGCTGCTGCTTCATATAGAGTTACAGGGTCACTATGAGTTGTATTTGGTTCAATGGTGGCAGGTTGGTTGGTTGGTAGATTAAAACTAAGCAAAATGGGATAGCTGTGTGCTATACTTGAAGTTAGATCTGAACTAAGTAGTATCGCGAAAAAGTGTTCATGAAAATAATCCCAAGCCACAGGTTTTATGTATAAAGATATAAAATGATTTGGATAGGCTGTAGATTTGAAGTAATGGTATCTTGGTAAGTAGATACACACCAAAGATTAAGGACAAAACAAAATCTGAGTTGTACAGGCTCAAACACTACCAATGCCCTGTCACACAAGTACGTTTGGGGACTATGGGGACACAAAGCAAAGCATTTTGAATTATGAAAAAGCCCTTTCCTCATCCGTACAGAAATCCTTTAATTTCACTAACATTATCCTTCTGTTTTTAAACCTGTGTTTGGGACAGTTAGTGGTTGTGTTTGTGGTGGGCAGAGAGCTGGCTGAGAAAGGAGTAACGTGGGGGTCTGAATGAGACTGAGGAGGAGATCCGTGACTTAGGAAACATTCGCAGGAAAAATGGGATATGGAGATTTTCTAGAACGGCATCCTAGCCGCTTACTTTCGAGCCCTCTTGAATGCAGTAAAGCAGCCGAGAAGCTGAGTGCCATTGACAGTAGCCCCCCAATGCCCCCTTTCAGCTTAACATTGGCATCCCGACCCTGACGAAGTGCTGCAACCAGCACGACAGGTGCTACGAGACCTGCGGCAAAAGCAAGAATGACTGTGACGAGGAGTTCCAGTATTGCCTCTCCAAGATCTGCCGGGACGTGCAGAAAACCCTAGGACTCGCTCAGCATGTCCAGGGTAAGATATTCCATGGGGAAGTCTTGGATGCTTTCTGTTTTAGTATAGGATTTTTCAGTAGTAACTCTTAGATGTTAGCTGTTGGCACACCACCCTTTCAGTTTTCTGAAGTGTGAAGAACATTGATCTGTATTCTACGAAGTGGTGAACAGGCCCCAAAGCAAAACGTTTTAGTGCTAGGAAACCTTGAGGGCGGACGAGTGAGGCAGAGAGAGAACTCGTCCATCTTGCCCTTTGGTATCAGTGATTATTCAGAGCCTAGTGTCTGGGACTCTGAGCCCAGTGAATCCACGAGTAGAATGAAGTGCACTGATTCCGAGTAGAGGGTCCTAGAAAAACTCGGTTCTCCACTCTGTCCTTGGGTTGAATTTTTAGCCTTTATGAGCTGGTCCTCATTTATAAAATGAGAATGATAATACCCATCTCATAGAGATATCAGAAGGGTGAAATGAAATTGTCTTTGTAAAAATGTATATTGCTGTTTAAATATTAGTAGTTACAGCATTTTCTCCTGTTGATCAAGCCAAGGGCTATACCATCTCCTGAAGTCAGAGGAAGAGGCGGGGGTGGGAAAGGGAACTGAACATTCAGGCACTTCATCATAGCTTCTTGGCTAGATATCTGGGGAGGTGAGAAAGAAGTACTGTAATGCTACTCTGTCTCAAATGACCTATTTAGCCTTCAAACGAGGATTCTCTGGCTCTAAAACTCGATGTACAACAGCATTCTTCATAGTTTCATAATACAGATCATAATACATAGTACAGCGTTTTATGTATTCTGTGATACCTAATCATAGTTTCATGATACAGATCCGATTCTGAAATCCTGAGTCTTAGTGTCACTAGTGTATGTTGAGAGCCCCCGAAGGATGTGCTGGGGCTGCACAGTGACAGGTCCGGGCGTGAGGGGACAGGGGCCCTGCAGTTGCCCCACAGTGACCGCATGTTGTTCCCTTGCAGCCTGTGAAACAACAGTGGAGCTCTTGTTTGACAGCGTCCTACACTTGGGCTGCAAACCGTACCTGGACAGCCAGAGAGCTGCATGTTGGTGTCGCTACGAAGAAAAAACTGACCTTTAAGAAGCTGCTGATGGTTGGGAACAGCATGGATGGAAGAATATAACCTTTGACAAAGAACTAATGTTTTTACATCCGAAATCTGCCTTATTTTTTGTAGGTGGAGTATTTTCAGATCTTACGACACTTTACATTTTGACATTATACCTACTAAGTGAAAAACAAAAAATTGGAGTGAGGAGGGAGTTGGTGGAAGGGCATGCCTTCTTCCCTCCTGCTCCCGCTCAGGTATCTTCCGGAGAGCTGGTACAGTAGTCTGCACAACTGTCTTCACCCTGCACAGAGAAGTAGGTAGTACGGGGAGAATGGTATTTGCCAAAAAACAAAATAAAAAGAAAGGAGATCAAAATTAAAAGTTGATTATAAGGTATGCTTAACATTTTCTTAATTGGAAATATGGGGAAATCTTTATTTATTCCAGAAGGACCTGGCTTAATTTTTCTTCTGGATAAGTGCACATGCTGCCTCTTTATAACCCATTTGGCATATAAATAAGCGATGGTTCCAGACATTACAGCACTGTTTATATGGCTAAGATCTCCGTGTCAGTTTCTCGTGTGATCAGAAGGGTAGCCTCTTAGGGATTCAACTGGGAACACCCCGGCCTTAGGCCTTACATATTATGCACGGAACCAGACCCAACAAACTCCCTGCCATTGAGTCAGTTCTGACTCAGCAACCCATTGGGCCGGGGTGGCGCTGCCCCAGGGGTTTCTCAGACTGTAACTCTGAAGGGGAGTAGCAAGCTCCTCCTGCTCCCATTATGCACAGACGTGACACCAACAAGATACAGAAGCACAGCCACTCCGAGTTTGTGAACCACTCAGATGCCACGTGTACATATTGCTGTAACCTTTGCCTCCAATGGAAAAAAGAGGGGACTTAATGAGACAAATGAAAAGTTGTGGAATATAACACGTATCAGAACACTGTGCTGTTAGGCTTTGGTGATTGCTCCTTGGCACTTGTTTTTGTTTTTTATCTATAACGTTTTATTGGTCTTTTGGTGAAAAATTTCACAAGTTAGGTTCTCATTATACAATTCCTGCAATTGTTCCATGACATTAGTGACTGCTCGGTGATATTAGTTACAACCACCAACTCTTCGACTCTGCCTAGCCCAGAATCCCAAGTCATCTTTCTTTTGGGTAACTTATGACCAAAGTTATTAAGATAAACTGCTTGCAAAAAGAGAGAAGGGCAGCACCAAAAACGGCAGTTCTTTGAAGGAATTATAGGCAGGACTGGGAGAAGGAAGAACATGTGCTTGCTAATTCACTCCAGTGTTAATATCTCCTACCCTTCCAAATTCAAACCTCACTGCCTTCAAGTCAGTGCCGCCCACTCATAGCGACCCTGTAGGACTAAGTGGAACCCCCCCAGGGGTTTCAGAGACTGAGGCCACATCTCTCTCCTATGGAGCAGCTGGTGGTTTCACACCGTTGACCTTGTGGTTAGCAGCCGAAGGCATAATTCACTGCACCACTAGGGCTTCTTCATACCCGTCAGTCATACTTTATTTCACATTTTTTTAAATCTAAGCTAGTTTTGCAAGGCATCTTCAATCTTTAATTGTTACCAGTATTTAATGTTGAAATGATTAACCAGGTAACTTTCTACTTCTAATAACTATGTGAGTTTTCTTAGCAATCCTGGGGTTGACTTCCTCAAGAAAACAAGCTCCAGATGTCTTTGTACAATATTTGATTCACAGGCATACCTTATATTCAAAAACTAATAGAAGCAGCTTTTTGATGTGTTCAGATTTTTAAAAAGTGAACTTACTCATCATGAAATTTTATATTTACAAAAGAGTAACATTTTCCTGTATACCCCTCAGCCAGTTTCCCCTAATGTTAGCTTTTTACATACTCAGAAGAGGTTTCCCGAGATGTAAGAAACTGAGTTCAGTATGTCTTGATGGACCCCAAACCAGTGCCTCTAACAAGTGCTCAGGTGTGGCTGATACTTCTGGTTCACAAGCCACAGTTTGAGAACTGGTCTAGGTAATATTTCATAGTTGAAAATAAGTAATATGTATCGAAAGCTGAGTTTAGCATTTACTGTCTCAGAAACGTTATAGATTTGATACTTTAGAAGATTTTGAAGCTAATAAAATGGCGAAGCCAGGATTTGAACCTAGGCAGCCTGCTTCCCAGCCCCAGGTGCTTCACCATCTGACTGTGGAGAGCTATTCCTTTAGAAGGCTAGAACTGTAAATGTCTAACTTTGAAATCCGAGAACATGCTTTGTATTTATTTGTCTTGAGATGTACAAAATAAAATTGTATTTTGAAATACAATCACATGGGATATAAAATAATAAAACCAAAAATTGCACCGGTTGCTGTTGTTTTGATCCTTAACTCCACAAGCTTAAAGCACAGAGTAGAACCGTCCCCCAGGGTTTCCTAGGCTTTACAGCAGCAGATGGCCACCGTTTTCTCCCACTGGGTGGCTACTGGGTTCAAACTAAAGTTTCTGAGATAACCATACTTGGGGGGGGGGGGGATCTACCTGCTGCTCTCAGAGGTCAGCCAACTAGAGCTTGGATAGAGGGAGTGTTTTTAGGAGGCAAACAGAGATGACCCTGAAAATTGGGCCAAAAAACCCAGGAAATTCTCCAGTGCTCAGATAACGCATTCAAACTGGATTAAAAAGTCCAGAGTGCAAATGCTGAAACCCCCAGTCCCATGGGATTTACTGAGCACCTTCTATTTGCCAAGCAATTGGACGAGACAATGAGGAAACCAAGAGGCCTGCTTCAGTTTTTGATGAACTCAGGATGGTTTGGTAAGAAGATGGTGGCAGTAAAAATGACCAATATTTACTGTTCTGAAGACGGCATGGTGGGTACGTGTTGGACTGCTAACCACAAGGTGAGCAGTTTGCAACCACCAGCTAATCTGATGGAGAAAAAGAAGGCTGTCTCATTCTGTAAAGAGTTCCAGCCTCCGAAAGCCGCAGGTGCAGTCCGACCGGTCCTATAGGATCGCTGAGTCAGCACCAACTCGAAGGCCGAGTTTTGGTTTGCCACTGTGCTGTGGGCTTTACAGCCATCTAATTCTTATTACAGCCACCTTAGTATGGAGACAACTGAGATCCTCTGTCTTAACTGCAGAGAAGACTCTAAGATAACTAGACGTTCCAAAATACACATGCAGTGCAATGAACAATAAATGGCCTTTGTTATCAATGACTAGGTAAGACTTTTTTTTTTAAGTCTAATTTAGTTATT
>NW_022111369.1:6384789-6390348 GCF_000313985.2 Echinops telfairi
TCTCCCTTTACCCTCCCTGTTTTGCCACTCACACCACTGGTCGACTAGGTAAGACTTTTGAACCACAAGCACATATAGGAAAAATTGCCAGATTCTATTTTTTTCTCTCCCAAATAAGTCCACAAATATTTATAGGAGACAGATCACTTAGACTTAATCTCTCTGATGCATATTTGAATGCATTAGAAGTGGTGCCTTAACATTTTTATTTTTCCCAGCCAGAAGTTGGTTCATTTTTAAATGAAAAGATCCAGAGGAGTTCCAAAGAATGAGACCACTTTGGCATCCATTCTGTTGTTGATGGGGCGGGTGTAGTGACTGAGGGCCAGTGAGAATGAGCTGGGGAGGAGGCGAAAAAGAAAAGAGGGAGGGTCGAAGGATAGAGGGAAGTAAGGAAGAGTGAAGGGAGGGAGGTGAGCAAGGCCTCAGGGGGCTGGGGTAAGGAGGCGTGGAGAAAAAAGCAAAATGGAGCGGGAGGGAAATAGAGGCTGTTCACTTTTACACTATTCATCACATGTCTTGCAGCATAACACCCACCCACCAAAAACCAAGCTTACTGCCATCAACCGGACTCAGCAACCGCCACGAGTCGAGCTGCCCTTGAAGGTTTCTAAGACGCAGTCTTTAGGGTAGCAGCCTCATCTTTCTCCCTTGGAGCCGCTGGTGGGCTTGAACCCCGACTTTACAGCAGCAGCTCAATGCTTCTCCAGACTCAATGCCATTAAATCAGTCTGACTCATAGCAACCGTATTTGACAAGGTAGACCTGCCCATGTGAGTTACAAGACTAACTACAGAAATACAGCCTTAGCTTTCTCCGCGGAGCAGCTGTTGGTTTCGAACTGCTTACCTTGTGGTTAGCAGCCCACTGTAACCCACTATGCCACCAGGGCTCCTACCTACCACCCCAGGACGAGCTAAATTAAGCCTAAACTGCCCACCCCACTGCACCAAGCCGCCGCAGGTTTTGCCACTTCTTAAGTGATGTCATGTGCTACCTCAAAAAAGCTAAGATCGATCCCTGGGCTGCTCCCCCCACCCCCCGCAGTGGTTCGAATCCAGTTAGAGGTGCTTGGGACGGGAAGCCCTGGAGAGCTACTCCAGGGAAAGAGTCCTTGAGAAGCCTACGGAACTCGCACAATCCGACCCTGACGCGTGCAGGTCAGTTTTTATGAGAGCCGGACTTGAAAATCGAGGCGTTGCTTTGCTCCAGATCCAAACAACATTTAAAGCAAACGATTTCAAATCTCACCCTCCGGCACCGGGGCAGCACTAGTGACACAGGAACCACACGCGCGCGCGCGCGCTCTGCGTTTGGGGGTCGGAGGGAACTTTGGGGCGGCGGGGACGGCGCGGGCCCCTGCCCGCCGCAGGTGAGCTGACGGTGCCGGCGCTCCGGGGGCGGCACCCGCACGTGCCGGGGCCGCGGGCGCGGAGGAGGGAAGGTTCGAGAGCGGCCGGCGGCCCCCGGGGGCGGAGACCTCGGAGGAAGGGGCGGGGGCTGCGGGCCCGGCGTTTCAGGAAGCGGAGCCCAGGGGCAGCCGGCGCTCGGCCGCGATGAGCTCGCGGGGGACTCGGCCCGCAGGTAGGACGGGTGCCGGGCGCGGCGCGGCGCGCGCACCGGAGGGTCTCGGCCCTGCGGGAGCCCGAAGCTGCGGTTCCGGCGGGAAGCGCTGCAGCGGGGGGGCGGGGAGTAGCCCGGCTCTTGGATCCAGAAAAACAAGTCCCGAGTGCCTGGCGGCGACCTCGGGTAGCGGAGCCCGGCGGCCGTCGCTGGGGCGTGGCCTTGTCGCCGCCTTTGTCCTGGCGCCGGGATCTCCCTGCAGGCGTCGGGGATTTGTGAACTTTGAACACCTGGTTCCTCCCGTCCTTAGGTTCCCCCTGGTCACACGGATGAGCTGCTGCTTACAGATCATGTCTTGTTTAGTCTTGTATTTGCAACTTGAAGTAAAAAAGAAGAGGCTGTATGAGCACACTGTAGTCGTGGAGGTATAAGTAACAGCCTCTCAGCGCACCTGGGCCGAGGCTCCTGGGTATATCCCTGGACCTAAACTGAAAGCAAAAGGCAGGCCTTGGTGGGCAATGCCGCCCCTCCCATGCCTGGAATTCAGGAAATCGGTAAATATTGGTCAGAGGACAATAACTTTTCAAAATCATCAGTTGCACCCCTTCTGTCAGTTTGTTGTACTGTGGTGGCTTGCTTGTTGCTGTGACGCTGGAATCTCTGTCACCGTTCTTTCAAATGACAGCCGGTGGCCCGTGATGGACCCGCTTCCAGACTCAGGGACAGGCTGGGGAAGAAGGAAGGTCCATTTCTGAGGAATTCAAAAACAGACAAACCACAAACACACTGCTATGGAGTTGATGCTGACTCACAGTGCGTGGATTTCCGAGATTGTTCAAGGCAGTAGAGAGCCCTGTCTTTCTCCTGCAGACAGCAGTGGTTTCAAACGACTGACCTTGCAGTTAGCAGCCCAATCTGTTGGGGGGAGAGCTAGTTCATTTCCTAGTCAGAAGGCTACCCTTAGAGTAATGAAAACACCAGCTTGGACTTGACCATCTTATTGGTGTAAGGTGATGCAAACAGTGAATGTGTCTGGCTTCCAAATGCAAGGGTGGAGGTTCGAGTCCATCCGCTGGTGCCTCAGCAGAAATGCCTGGTGATCTACCTTTAGAAAATCAGCCATTGAAAACCCCATGGAGAGAAGATGGAGGGAAATGAAGGATGCATAGGAACAGGTCGTCCAATGGATTGACGGAGCATGTGAATGTCAGTCTCCACAGCCCTGAGCCCAGAAGAACTAGATGGTGCCTGACTACCACCGCCAATTGCCTGGAAGAGGATCCCATCACAAGGTCTTGGATGAAGTGGGAGAAAAATGTGGACCAGAACTCAAAATCATGAAAAGCTTAAAAAGAAAGAGCGACAAGGAAGAAGAAAACAAAGCCTTTGGAATCCAGGCCTCCTCTGGGACCCCTGGAGTCTCAACAGTCATTGTCCTTGGATGGATGTCATCTGATCTGGCCAAGCGCACTGGGGAGTGCAGTCCATGTCTGAGGAATTAAACGCGGGGCAAGGGAATGTACTATTTCTCACAAAAAGTACAGTTTGCTTGGGCATCAGGGAGGTAACACGGGGCAGTTGTGACTCGACTACATGGTGGACATGACATGGTCATGAGACGGCCCAGAAAGCAATGGAGGGAGGAGCATCACCTTATTCTTTCTCACTGGACAGGTTGGTAGGCTTCATCCCCTTAAGATGCCCACTGCCATTTGGCTCCAAGAAGACATCTGTTAGGGCCCAAGAAACTGCCCACTCACCTGGTGATCCTGGGTGGACAGGGTCAGAGACAGGTGGGGCGAGGGGACTTTATAGATGCCCTACTTGATGTGGGAAGCAAACTAAATTAAGAAATCCTTCCCATCCCCATGACACAACACCCTCAACTGGGCCTAGACATAGTCTGAGGCATGTGTTTCTTTATGAAAAATCACCATTGAAAATCTATGAATAGCAATATAGCAATAATACTGTCTAATGCGGTGCCAGGATAAGCAATAATTGCTTACTGTAGACCATTCCTCCTGTCACTTAGTGTTTTATGAGTAGAGTTTAGCAAACAATTGAGAGTGCCTTGATTTTACTGCTGTTGGTTCCTGTTGAGTGGTTCAGGGTGACCCCTAGTGGTCAGAATCGAACTGCTCCAGTGGGTTTTCAAAGGAGTGATCTTTGGGAAGCAGGTCCCCAAGTCTGATGGCCCAGACAACTCTGAGTGAGTTTAAACCCCGAGCCCTTCTGCTAGTGACCACTGGTGGCCCTCAGGGCCTCCTGCCTTTAGTTTAAAGTTGTAATCTTTACTGCAGAAAACCAGCCTTGCAAGTTGTGTACGTCACCATGGTCATAAGAGAGTAGCCTTGCCCTGGAAGTCACAGTGCAGGGACCCGTGGCCAGTTCCAACTTTGGCACAGCTGGTGAGGGGTGGGCAGCCAGGATAGTTGTCCCTCACTATTCCTTTCATCCAATTCCATTCATTTACTTCCTGCTTTCCTCCCCCGTTCCCTTTCCCATGTGTGTGCCATGTTGACAAGGCTGAGGACATCTGTGGCAGCGAGTGACAAGATCACAGAGGATTTGTTAAGCAAAACTATCAACATGTGAAGCTACTGTTGTTCAACATCACCCCGTTAGGTCTAGCCACCTCTGGAGGGCAGTGTTTCCAGCTTTCTAACCCTTCCTTGCAGAATTTTGCACTCTTACTCACGCCACATCAATATGGGAGATGAGGCATCCTCAGGGGGGCCCAGTCATACCCCTTTGAAATGTCCTTTGAGTTTGAGGAATAGGACAGCCCTTGCAGAAGGAGCAGGTGCATTGTGATTGGGGGTGGGCGTAGGAGGTGCGAGAATCCTTGTGGTACAACTTTCCTGGCCGTCTTTTCACAAATACAATGTCTCTGAAAACATCTCCAGACTAAGACCCTGTGATCATCCTGTGTCCTTTGAGAAAATCTACCAAGATGACTCCTTTGACATCTTCGCCCCAAACAGTCACCGTAACCTTCTGAGTCGACCTCTCTGCACTGAATTTAACTGACCAAGCAGATCCCTTGGGTAGCCACTGTTCTTTTGAAGGCACCCTAACCAGCCTAAGACAAGTGTATTACCATACACACTCGAGTATAAGCTGACCCGAATATCCGTCGAGGCACCTAATTTTACTACAAAAACTGTATTAAAAATGTACTGGGGGAGGGTGCAAAAAAATGTGTTGAAAAGCTTGGCTTATACTCGAGTCTCTAGGGTATAAATTGAGACCGTTTGCAGCCCTCCACTGCTTGCAGACATGTTTTGTTTAGAATCTATTGTACGTGTATGAACTGGAACTTTGGGAGCAATACTTTCAGATTAACTTTGGCATACTCACCGCCCTCTAGTAAATTCTGACTCATAGCGAGCCTATAGGGCAGATTAGAACTTAACCACCACCCCCGCCCTCCCCCACCCCGTGGGTTTCCAAGGCTGTACATCTTTCCTGGGTCAGAAAGCCCCGTCTTTCTCAAAAGCCTCTGGTGGGTTGAAACTGCTGATCTTCGTTCTGTTAACAGCCCAACTCATAACCCACCATGCCAGCAGCGCTCCTTAACCCCAGTATAACCACACTCACTGCCATTAAGCCAAAGATGACTCACAGCAACCCCTCTGGGTTTCCAAGACTGTCGACTGGAACTCCTGACCAAGTGAATCACAGCCAGCCCAACTCGAAACCGCTACACACCACCAGGGCTGCCCGCCCTAGTATTGGGCTACTCAGTAAGGACTAGGGAACCCCAGAGACACAAAGGGCTAGTAAGCCTTGCAGGAGACAGAATGAATGGTGGTTTCAACACACATGAGGCTCCCAGCACAGGAGAAACATCTGGTCACAGAATGAAACAGTGTAACTTCATCCTCTATGGAGCATGAGGTCTTCTCCGGCATTGGTGCCTCCTGATAACTTATCCAGAGTAAGCCACCCTTGCATTCTGGTTGTCCTTCTTCTAAGAGACTTCTTTTTTTT
>NW_022111369.1:6403803-6413475 GCF_000313985.2 Echinops telfairi
CTAGGCTGAGAACCAAAGCTTGGCACTTTGAACCCTGTAGCCACTCCCTGAGAGAAAGGCCAGGGGTCTGCTCTGGTAAAGGTTACAGCCCCGGAAACCCTGCCGAGCAGTTCCACTCTGCCCCACCAGCCCATGGTGAGTCCAAGCCCAATTGCTGGCACACAGCAGGCAGAAATGTGAAGCGCCTTTGAAAGTCTGAGGGTCAGTAAGTCAAAAAGCATGGCGATGGGGTGTCCAGATCATATACCCTCGTGGTGGTGGTGGGTGCCATCCAGTCAGCTCAGAGCCATAGCGACTGGACGCACAACAGAACGAACCCTGCCCTGCCCTGCGCCGTCCTCACAATGGTTCCTGTGCTTGAGAGCCCAGTGTTGCAGCCACTATGTCCATCCCTCTCCTTGAGGGCCGTCCTCTTTCTTGCTGCCCCTCCACTTCACTAGACATGATGTCCTTCTCCAGGGACTGGTTTCTCCTGACAACATGCCCAAAGTGTGTGAGATGAAGTCTCGCCATCCTTGCCTCTAAGGAGCACTCTGGTGTACTTCTTCCAGGACAGACGAGTTTGTTCTTGTAGCAGTCCGTGGTACATTTCAATATTCTTCGCCAACATCATAGTTCAAATGTACCGATTCTTCTTTGGTCTTCCTTATTCAATGTCCCCACACATCTAGGTTCATTCTAACAAAACGCGCGTACACATGCCCCTGTGATGAGTGGCTGGATGCAGACTAGTTCTGTCAGTCATACCCTTCCTAGGCTTGGTCTCATTAGCGTGAGACCTTCCTAAAAAGGCCCCATCAAGAGTGTCCTCCGCAGGGACCTGCTTGTCCAGTGACGTTGGAGCAGAGGCCAGCTCAGGAGGTTCTGCTGATGCCTGTTTAGGACTCCCAGGGGTCATCTCTGCAAATGTTCTCCAGGGACACCAGAGCATCATGGGTGTTCATAGGCATTTGAAGAAAATCGACACCTGCGTTGGTGAGAAAAAGCTCCGGCAGGTTTCTCAGAGGACTTTTCCCCTTCAAAGCAGTGCACCTGCCGCGGATTTGGGTGGGAAACCTTACCTTTTCCCCCCTACAGCCCTGATCTTGCCCCTTCAGGCTTCCTTTTATGCGCACACTCCAAGAACACATCGAAGAGTCTCGATTTGAGCCCCCCGATGCCAAAACTGCAGTTCAGATGTGGTGTAAATCAGCGCGAGAGAATTCTTCAGGGAAGGATTTGAAACAAACGGCCATCAAGTTGATTATGACTCATAGTGATCCTACAGGACAGAGTAGACCTGTCCCTTTGGGTTTACAAGACTACAAAGTCTCATCTTTGTCCTGTGGAGCAGCTGGTGGGTTCGAACCGCTGACCTTGTGGTTATCAGCCCAACGTGAAACTCACTGTGCCACCAGTGTTTTGAGAAATATTGTCTTCAGAAATCTATAGACCTAGATGGAGGATGTGTCAAGAAACAGTAGCTCTACATTTTGATTAAAACAAACAAAAATACCTCAAGTATGAATTAGGTGAGGCTTTACATTTCAGATCGCTTTTATTTTCAACAATTTAACCATCTGATCAAACTTCCTAATAGCTTGCCCTGCTCCTCCTGTATTTGTTCTCTCTTCTTCGGGAAGATTTTGTTCCCCTTGACGCTCCTTAACACCCACGTGCCCTCGACCTGTTGCTTCCTCTTCCTCATTTTGCCCTCTTACCACTGGGAACCATCAGTCTTATTTCTTTGGGTATGGAAACCTTTATCTTCATTTTAATAAAATATGTGAACAGTAGTCTTATCCAGTATTTGACCATTTTTGGCTAAGGTCACTCAGCCTAAAGCCCTCCACATTGATCCACGTCATGAAGCCATCATTGCTCTGTAGCCATGCCTAGTATCTCACTGTGTTGTGTGCACCCGAGTCCATCTGTCTGTATCCAGTCCTCCACTGAGAGGCATTTAGCTTGTCCCCATCTTCTTGCTGCTCTGAGCGGTGCTGCGATGAACACGGTGTGCGTGTATCTGTCCACGCTACGGCTCTTTCTTTGGCATCTATATCAACACGTACAGGGATGGCTGGGTCATAGGTTAGTCTTGTTCATAAAAGCCTTTTTGATTCTGCAGCACTTGCCTGTTTCCTTTGGGAATGGAAAGCGGGAGCTCTCAGGATGCAGTAACGCATACGCCTCCAGGACTTTCACCCCCGGGGCCCTGGGGTAGCTTGGCCAGTGGCCACTTGGCACAGCCCTTACCAGGTACACTTTGACCCACTGCAGGCCCAGCAGTTGACTCCATGCAGACACCTGAGGAGGGTGAGCTTGCTGCGCCGGCTGCCAGCTTCTCTGCCATGGAAGGACCTCGCTGCTTTAAAGACTGTGCAGGTGAGGAGATTGTGGCCTTGCAGGCATACACTCAGGGTGTTGGGTTCACAGTTAATCCATTTCCCCATCGTTTACTTGGTTTTAGGGAGCCCCCGTGGGGCACCAGTTAAATGCCCAGCTATGAATGGAAAGGTTGGTGGTTGAAAACGACGGTGGCCCCGCAGGGGAAGAGGCTTGGAGAGGGGCTCCCCTAACGAGGCCGTGAGGGGGCCAGTTCTACTCTGCCTTCTGGGGTCGCAGTGAGTTAGACAGGCCCCACTTGAAGGCACCCAACCCCCGCATAATTGGTAAAAAGATAAGGTGGTAACGTTCTGAAAGGGAGATGGTTCCTGGGTAGCTTTTTTAAAACGGAAGGCCTGAAAATCCACGGAGCATTTCCTTCAAGCAGTGCCCGCAGCAGGAAGCACAGAGGGCCCGGGCTCGCCGTGGCCACAGGTGCCATCGATCAGCAATCTCTGACGCGGCAGCAAGCCTCGGGAAGGGGAGGGGAGGCATGCTGGAGGGGTCCCATTGACTGTCAAACTTCGGAGTTAGTGAATCACCTTTTTGAAAATAGAGATTGCCCACCCTCCCCCCCAAGATTTCCACCCCATCCTGGTTGGGATCCAGGAATTCCTGCTTTCCAGCAAGTCTGATGCACAAAGTGGAGAAAAATGACTTTGGACCTGTTGGGCAGAAGGTTGGGAATTTCTGGTGGAGGGATGCCCGGAGGAATAGGCTGACAGTGGTGGGGACAGGAGACTGGAGCTGACTTCACTTCCCCACTCTCTAGCCCACACTGTCTTCTCATCAGAGAGAAGTGGGGGTCAAACAGTCAGGTATCCGGGGAAAGTCAGGGGCCTGACCCTTTGGGTTAGGAGATGGATGGGAGTCTGCTCCCAGAGGCCAGACCCCCTTCAAATGCCTCCACTGAGGAGTGCCTCTTGCTAGACGGGTGCTATTTCTGTTTTTGCATTACTGTATCTTTCTCCCCTCCAAGCTGTGAAATAAGTGTATGAGCTCCAGAGACATTCACCAGTCCGTGGACCTTGATTGTCGTGTCCCGTAGAGCAGCCGCCAGCTACCGCAAACCAACACCCAAACCTGCTGCCGTCGAGTCCGTTCTGGCTCATAGCCACCCCACAGGACAGACAGGACTGACTGCCCCTGTGGGTTTCTGAGACTGTCACTCTTTTGCGGTGGAGTGGGTGGTGGTTTTGAACTGCTGACCTTGCAGCTAGATGCAGATCCTAAATTTAAATAAAGTGAAAAATGAAGTCCCTCCGGGGCACCTGGCTGCATTTCAAGCACTCGGTAGCCATCTGGGGATAGTGAGTGCTGGGTGGACCATGCGGATAGCACAGTGCTGCCCCGGAGGCATGCTCGTTACTGCAGTGTCAGTTCTGACCCATGACCCCCCCACCCACCCACCCCATGTGTGCCGCCGCCCGCCTGGGGGTTAGTTCTCAAGGCTGTGACGGTTGGCAGCAGGTTGCCAAGCCTGCCATCTGAGCCGCCTCTGGGTGGGTTAGAGCCAACTACCTTCACCATTGGCAACACCCCAGGACTCTGGCGTTAAACTAACACCAAAAGCGCTGCCATCAAGTGGATGCCGACTCACTAGTCCATGAGAGGGGCAGTCAATGAGAGGTTGTCCAGGGAGTGGGGGGCAGGGATGGGGATGGGGGAAGCCCTCATCACAGGGTTAGAAATGCAGGTGTGTCATTCAGGTGATAGGAAATCTCTCTCATCCGCCGCAGCCGCTGCCCCCTCCTTCCTCCCCCTACAGGTCTGCCTTTTCCCGGCTCTCACCACAAGAGCCGGCATGTACCACAGACCGCCATTTACAGTGTTTCAGTAAAGTATTTGCCACCAAAACAAAAAACAAACAAACAAAAAAATCCCAAATCGTTTTACCTATCCAGCTGTTTCCCATTTCATTCCAGCTCCAGAATGCTAGGCCTTCCCTAAGTACAGTTTGCTGTGAAGGAGTCTGAGCCGTCACGTCCCTGTTTCTCTTTGTAAGAACTTTTGTCCTTCGGGACCCCAGACCTGGGAGTTGGAAAGAAAGGACCCCATCGGCACGTGTAGTTCTCCTGTTATATTGATTAACAGTCTCCCATCACTGCCCCACACACCCCGTCTTTGCTGACCATGGCTTTTTAGACCAGCGACAAGCCAAGTCTTAGACTTCAGACACTGAAGGGGAGATGGGAGCTCCTACTTGGTTTCACCCCCGTAAATCAGAAAGATAATGAACAAAACTCAACCTTTTTCCTTTTGACAGGAGGAGAACAAAACATGACAGAAACAGATGCCTTTTATAGAAGGTAAAAAACAAAAAACGTGCTCTTTCTAAGATCTCTCCTTTGTGGGGGTGGGGGTGGGGGTGGAATCGCAGGGGTCATGATCCACCTGTGGAAACCAAAGCAAGACTGGGCAGTAGTGGCGCAAAGGTCAGGATTTAGTTTGGGGGAGGTTGGTGGATATGTGTGCAGGTGAGTGGCTGCCCCTGGCTGCGGGACCCCCATTAGAGCATGGATTCTCGAGCGGTGAGACCTCTGAGCCGGGCTGGGGCACTGAGAGCAGCCGCTGTTTACCAACAACTGCAGTCTCCCCCATCTCACAGCAGCCATAGAGGACAGTTAAAACTGCCCCCCGGGGGTTTCCAAGACCGTAAATCTGTATGGGAGTAGAAAGCTCATCTTTCTGCTGTGGAGCGAATGGTGGTTTCAAACTGCCTACCGTGCGATTAGCAGCCCATACCTAACAGGACACCCACCACCAGGGCTCTGTGAGTCAGAATTACCTGGATGGCAGTAAGTGAGACAAACCCCGCCCCCCATGCCTGCCAGTGAAGCGGTCTGGCAGTGGCACCAGAAGCAGCTGTCTCTGTATGCTACCCATTGACCCTGGACCCCAGGGGAGGTCAGTGTCTAACCTGACTTGAGGTAACACCTGGTTCCACTTTTCATTAACAGCGAAATGTTTGATCCGGCAGAGAAGTACAGAATGGACCACAGGAAGAGAGGAATTGCTTTAATCTTCAATCATGAGCGATTCTTCTGGAAGTTAACACTGCCAGAGAGGCGTGGCACCACTGCAGATCGAGAAAATCTGCGACGCAGGTGGTATTATGAATACTCAAGATGAGATTCTAAGTTGAGAGCAGGATTACCTACCAGAGGTTGCCAACAGGGATGAGGTGTGCGTGAGCAAGCTCGTGTGAGCTAGCAGCTTCTCCTGAAGAGCTTGCCCGAGTTCTGTCTTCGCTTACTGTACTCTCAGCACTTTGAAGGCAGACCATCATTAACGTATTTCGTTTCTATTTCTCTTCTGCACAAGCAAATGTCATAGAGATGTGTTCTGATTTTTTCAAAAGTTAAGGTCATGGTATGTGACCTCAAGAAAGAGACCGGAAGTTAACACTCACTTTAATATGTCACCAGGCTTTCAGATCTAGGATTTGAAGTGAAATGCTTTGACAATCTTAAGGCAGAAGAACTTTACCTCCAAATTCACACAGGTGTGTTGCTTTCTGTTCATCTTCCTCCAGTAAGAATGAGTATTTTAATGGTCCTGTTTATAACTCACTGCCCTCAAGTTACATGATGTCGACCCTAGAGGACAGGGTAGAAGTGTCCGTGGGTTTCCGAGACTGTCACTTTCATAGGTGTAGAAAGCCCCGTCTTTGATACAAATGACAATGAGACCAAGCGGTGTTTTCACAGATATTTAGCCTTACAAAATCCTCCCCTCTGGATCGATAGCTGTCCATCTTTATGTTTATTTGGGTTAGTTGGGTTTTTCTATGTAGTGGCTAACAAGGTCTCCACGTGAACTTTTCGGGCCGTGGTAGCGTCGACCTCCAGCCACGCGGACGCCGACTGCTTCCTGTGTGTCTTCCTGAGTCACGGCGAAGGCAATCACATCTACGCCTACGACACCAAGCTGGAGATCCAGGCCATGATCGACTTGTTCAAAGGAGACAAGTGTCAGAGTCTGGTTGGAAAACCCAAGATATTTATCATCCAGGTAAGACCGGTTTTGTGCTCAGCTCATTTTAAAGTCCGTATTTAAGAGACTGAGGGCGAAGCCGATTTTGAAGGCCCTTTTCTCCAGCAGTGGAGAGGGCCTTTCTGAATCCTGGCTCCTCGTAGCAGCAGTTCTTCCTCCAAACTCTCAGGACCTTGACGACACTAAACCAGCACGTGGCTGGGCATTTGGAGCGACTCCGGTGACCAGCGTGCTAATCCCTGGTCCAGCCGCTGGCAGGTAGAGCTGCCAGAGCTCACTGCCGGCCAAGGGCCCCGCGAGCCAATTAGGCTATGGAGGAGTCAGTCTTGGGATCCCGAGACTACATGAGCCAGAGGAAAAGGACAAACTCACATGTTCTCCCCGACTGGGCCTCATCCATTTCCCCTGCTTAAACCAGGATGCTTCCTCTTTTCCAAAAGGGGATTAGGGATCTTTTTTTTTTTGCCTGAAAACAGTACCACGCGGTATTTCAGTAAGAATCTTGAACAAACAAATTCCTGATGTTGCAACATTGCAGTTCTGTTTTTCCATGAAGGTGGTTCCTGGGCGACAGGGAAATCATGTGGGGTCACACTTCCCATCCCGGGGAGGGGCGCGGCTGGGTGAAGACAACACCTGAGATTGATTCCCTCTGGTTGGGTCCATTGCCTCGGGGCATCTGTACTCGGGGAGTTACAGGTTTCAAAAAGTAAGACAGGCCGCCTGGATAGAGTAAAACATCTAGGAGGATTCAGGGAATGGAGTACAGTCTGGAAAGGGAGGTGCAACGGTTAGGCACTGAGGAGGGTGGCTTCGAGAACCCAAACCAAACTCACGGCCGCCAAGTGGATGCTGACTCACATTGCCCCTACAGGACAGGGCAGAACTGCCCTGTGAGATTTCGAGAGCCTTACTCTTTCCGTGAGTAGAAAGCCCCAACTTCTCCCACAGAGTGGCCCGTGGCTTCAAGCTGTTGACCTTGGAGTTCGCAGTCCAAAGTGTCCCCACTAGGCCACCAGGGCTCCTCTTGGCTCCGAGAAGTCGGGGGACATCAGAGGACAGCAATGGCAGGTGATTGGTTCAGGAAACGGGGAATGGCCAACACTGAACATCACATCACATCACTGGACATAACACACGCGCTGCCGTGGGAAGAGCCACAAGGGAGGGAAAGGTTGTGCAAAAGGTCTAAGAGCAGCCCCTACCCCATGGGGTGGTCGTCAGAATACAATGATCCGGTAAGAAGAATGATGGGATTAGAATAGTGCCTGACCTACATTAAGCCCTCAAAAGAGGCCAGCTCGTACTACAATTGATTTGGCAGGTGGTTTCCCCAAGTTATAGGGGATCCATAAATGAGGTCCATAAATAAGCTGATAATATTGAATAAAATTTTAAAAACCCTTGTAAAAATGAGCTATTGGGGATCTTTTATTTAATAGAAGTCATTCAGAACTTTGTTTCTTTCCCCAAAAGCTTAAGATTCTTTTAACTCCTTTAGAATTAATTGATGCATTTATCATACTAGAGTGGAATCCTGCTGGGTCCCTTATGAGTAGAAGTGAACGTGAGCCTGTGTGTGTCAATGTGGACGAAATGTGGTGCCTTTCAGGCCTTCCGTGAATGGATGACTTCTCAGGTCAGGCAGGATGACTTGACCCTTCACCATTTATGGCAGCAGTCAAGCAAATGAAACTCAAATTGAAACGCACTACCTGATTAGATACAAGTTCTTAGGTAAATAGTGTAGTTATCAAAAGAGAGGGCAGCTCTTTGTACTGTGGGTGTGGTTGAACCCTAACAAAATTGAAAACCACCGAGTGTTTTCCGTCTACAGTGCCCTTGGAGCAGACGTAATTTGGCAGGTAGTCACCGAAAAAGCCCAACTCGCTGTCCCTGAGTCAAGTCTGATGCAGAGCAACCCCGTAACACAGGGTAGAACTGTCCCTATGGGTTTCCAAGACTGGAACTCTTTATGGAAGTAGAAAGCCTCGTTTTTGTCCTGCAAAGTGGCTGGTGGTTTCAAACTGCTGACCCTGTGGTTAGCAGTCCAATACATAACCCACCACACCACCAAAGTGAGAATTCTACCCCTGAGCCACTCCTGCATGCACTCTGCTGTTACTTGCTGTCTAGTCATAGGGACCGTATGTGCAACAGAAGGAAACACTGCCCAGTCCCGAGCCCAATTGTTGCTGGGCTTGATCCCAGTGTTGCAGCCAGTGTGTGGCGCCATCTCCTTGAGGGCTTTCCTCTTTCTCGCTGCCCTTCTATTTTATCAGCACGACGTCCTTCCCTAGGGAATGGTCTCCCTAGACAGCATGCCCTAAATAGGTTAAGCTGAAGTCATGCCATCCTCGTCTCTAAGGAGCACTCGGGCCTGACTTCTGCCATACAGATCGGTCTGCTCTCCTCCAGCACCAGAGTTCAAGTGCATCGGTTCTTCTTCAGTCTTCCTTATTCAGTGTCCAATTTCCATATGCATGAGGTTATTGGAAGTACCATGGCTTAGTCTCCAAAGTAACACCCTTGCTTTTCAATACGCTAGAGAGGTCTTGTGCAACAGATAAACCTACTGTGATGCGTCTTGATCTCTTGACTGCTGCTTCCATGACCATTGACTGTGGATCCATCCAAGGAAGACAAAATCCTTGACATTTGTCCTAGGAGAGTGGCTTGTATCTTGCTATGTTATTGGAAGCTATGCCACCAATATTAGAATGACTTTAGAAATTGTAATATTTTTAACTTTGAAAAAAAAATCTGCCCAAGTAGGGAAGCCATTTTCTCGGCCTTTATGATTAGCAGCTAAATTTGCCTCCAATGCTTGACAACCCCCTGCACAATGAGACACAATGCTGCTCAGTCCTGTGCCATCCCCATGATTGGTTGCAGATTGCATGCTTGTGATTCAGAAGGTTGCATTGGCCGATTTTTACAAGTTGACAGCCAGGCCGTCCTCGGCTGTCTTAGCTGGGACCTACTGAGCATCATAGCACACACCAAGTCTTCACAGACAAGGCAGTCACTACACAAGAAGTGCACTGGCTGGGACTCTGGTCCGTCCCCTGCGTGGAGGGTGAGAATTCTACCACTAAAACACCACTGAGCTCGTTAGTTCCCTCTGGTGCATAGTGGCTATGTGTGGGACTGCTAACTGCAAGGCCTGCAGTTTGAAACCACCAGCGCTCCACGGGACAAATTCAAGGCTTTCTACGCCTGTAAAGAGTTAACTGTTTCAGAAACTCACAGGGACTGTTCTGCCCTGACCTGTAGGGTTGCTATGAGTTAGAAATGACTCAGCAGTGAGTT
>NW_022111369.1:6413575-6415315 GCF_000313985.2 Echinops telfairi
TCTTAGCTGGGACCTACTGAGCATCATAGCACACACCAAGTCTTCACAGACAAGGCAGTCACTACACAAGAAGTGCACTGGCTGGGACTCTGGTCCGTCCCCTGCGTGGAGGGTGAGAATTCTACCACTAAAACACCACTGAGCTCGTTAGTTCCCTCTGGTGCATAGTGGCTATGTGTGGGACTGCTAACTGCAAGGCCTGCAGTTTGAAACCACCAGCGCTCCACGGGACAAATTCAAGGCTTTCTACGCCTGTAAAGAGTTAACTGTTTCAGAAACTCACAGGGACTGTTCTGCCCTGACCTGTAGGGTTGCTATGAGTTAGAAATGACTCAGCAGTGAGTTTTAGTTTTTTAACCTTAACTGTCCATCGCCCTGTTTGTTGAAGTATAGTGATTTGCATGTTGCTACGATGGTGGAAGCTATGCCACCGGTATTTCAAATACCAGCATCTTGGTGGATAGGGCCATCCTGTGGTGGATATGTCTCAGTGGCACATCTCAACTAAGACCAGGAAGACAGACCTGGCAATCTTCCAAAAACTAGCCAGCATTGCCAGACACAGTGCTGGCAGCAGAGCCCTCTGGGCTGGGGAGCACTCCACAGGGGTCTTGGCCACGGCAACTGATGTGAAGTACTCTGCCACGCGTGTGATCCCTGCCAGCTGGAGAGGACACCACAGAACTCACAGCCACCGCCAACCTTGACTGTATGGTGCCTGGAGGGCCCTCTCGGCATCGCCATTGCTCATTCGCTGTAAGTGTTAAGCGTGGTACAGGAGGTGATTTTGTCCCCTGTCTTGTAGGCATGTCGAGGAAACCAGCATGATGTGCCAGTCAGCCCGCTAGATGAAGTGGATCATCAGAAAGTCAAGCCGGACACCAACGTGACCGAGGTGGATGCGGCGTCCGTGTACACGCTGCCTGCTGGCGCCGACTTCCTCATGTGCTATTCGGTGGCCGAAGGTGCGCTGGCATTTAATAACAGGTTACACTGCTGTCTTGGTGGCTTTGGTCAGTCCTGAAGCTCACAGTTTAGGGAAGATTTCTCTGATGACAAGACAGAGTGGGAAACGAGAGGGGGAGATGCCCAAGAGCTGTAGGAGTGTCCTTGGATGTCCTCAGTAGAAGTAGCACAGTGGTTATGTGTTGGGAGTCAGCAGTTCGAAGTTACAGGGGCTCTATGGAAGAAAGACGGCTTTCTCCTCCTGTAGCAAGTTCGTCTCAGAACCCACAGGGGCTGTGCCACCCTGCTGACAGGGTGGCCCTGAGTCACACCTGACTGTGGCGGTGAGTTTGGTTCGTTCTTATTGCAGGACGGATCTGTCCCCCTGAAACAGTAAGGAGCAGTTTTACTCATACACCGATAGGGTCGCTGATGAGTCACCCGTCCCTTGTCTGTCGGTTTGCTGTACTGTGGTGGCTTGCCTGTGGCTGGAAGCAAGGGCGTTGGTGTTTTATTAAATACCAGCCGGGTCACCATGAGGGAGAGGTTCCCGGGCAGACTGGGAAGAAGGAACAGGCTGTCCATTTCTGAGGGATTAGCCACTGACAGCGGAGGACTAGCAGGGGAACACATTAGGCATTAGCAGCCTGCACTCAAGTACTGATGGTGAGCATGTCAGGCTGCCGATAATCATCCAAAGTGTGAAAAAAATATTATGACAAGCTGTGTATACTTGTGTATATGGCGAGTTTTCCAGGACATTTTTAATGCAGTTTTTGTGGTAAAATTAGGTAC
>NW_022111369.1:6416392-6419157 GCF_000313985.2 Echinops telfairi
CTGCAGGGAAAGAGTTACAATTCCGGTCACTTAGGAGGAAGGGAACATAAGAAAGAGACCCCTATTTGTACCCATTCCACAGTAAGGTGACTGAACAAAGTGCAGAAATTATCAAACAATGATATCACATGCAAGTGAAATTCTGCTAAAGATAATTTAAGACCAGTTGTAGCAACTATCAGGAATTCAAGCCCAATTGCAAAGGACACAAAACAAGAAATACCATTGCTGTTACCTGATGGGTCTTGTCTAAAAGAGAGTATCAGAAAGGCATTTGCCTATGCTTTGACCATGCCAAGCCTTTCAACTGCATTTCATAACCAATTATGGATGATCTTGCGGAGAATGGGTATTCCAGAACACTTAAGCTGTACCTGGACCAAGAGGCAGGTGCGTGAAGGGATCATGGGGATACTACAAAGTTTAGCATCAGGAAAGGTGTGTGTCAGGGTTGCATGCTTTCACCATTCTCAGTCTGCTGAGCAAACAATCCCAAAAGCTGGGCTCTAAAGAGAAGAACACAAGATCAGGATCATTAATAGCCTGCGATACGTATACAGAGGGATGACATAACCTTGCTTACTGAAAGTGAAGAAGACTTGAAGCACTTATTGGGGAAGGTCAAGGACTACTGAAACTCCATGCCATCGTGTCAATTCCAACTCACAGTGACCCTTTAGGACAGGGTGGAACTTCCCCTTTGTGTTTGAGCCTTTACTCTTCACAGGAGTAGATAGCGCTTCGTTCTCCCACGAGTGGCTGGTGGGTTTGAACTGCTGATCTTGTGATTAGCAAGTCAGTGCATTACCCACTATGCCACTAGAGCTCCTTGTCAGTATAGATTACACCTCAACATAAAGATGATAAACTCTTGTGACTGGACCAAAAAGCAACATGATAACATTTTAATAGGCAGATGGCATACTGAATAAGGAAGATAAATTAATTGGCACCCTAGCAGTATGTTGGGGAACAATACTGAATATACCATGAGGTGCCAGAAAAGCAACCAATCTGTCTTGGAGAAGTACAACTAAAAAGCTTCTCAGAAACCAGGATGGCGAGACATCATCTCTCATCTACTTTGGCCATGTCAGGAGGGACCAGCTCTGGATCGGAACATCATAGGTGGTTAATTCCAGGGTGAGTGAAAAAGAGGAAGATCTTCAAAGAGTTGGGTTGACAGTGACTACAACAGTGGGCTCAAATAAAAGACTATGAGGATGGCACAGGGCCGTGAAGTGTTCTGTTCTGTTACACGTCCCTGTGAGTCAGAACAGGTTGGCAACAGCACTAAGAGAAAACAGCTATTACTGAAGATCTCTTAAAAATTTCCTTTCTTACAGAAGAACTGGGGTTAAATATTCAGATACAGTAAGTGCCTACATAGCTGTGCACCAAAATAACATTACTTCCGAATTGTGGAAGCTTTTCGTTGCTACTTCATAACTGTCATTTTGCTACTGTTATGAATCTGGTGACCCCTGTGAAAGGATCGTTTGACCCCAAAGGAGTCGCGACCCACAGGTTGAGAACCGCTGCACTAGGGGAACTGAGAAAGGCCAGGCTTCCTCCTCCTGTCAAGAGTTAAGAGTCCCAGAAACCGTCAGGCGTAGTTCCGCGCTGTCCTGTATGGTCGCCATGGTTGGGATCGACTCGTTGGCAATGAGTTTTTTAATGGAGAGCCAGAAGCCTCCGGGGTCCTTTTTCTTCCCTTCCTCTTCTTCAGGTTATTACTCCCACCGGGAAACTGTGAACGGCTCGTGGTACATTCAGGACCTGTGTGAGATGCTGGGGAAGTACGGCTCCTCCCTGGAGTTCACAGAGCTCCTCACGCTTGTCAACAGGAAGGTTTCTCAACGCCAAGTGGACTTTTGCAAAGACCCCAACTCCATTGGAAAGAAGCAGGTTCCCTGCTTTGCCTCTATGCTTACTAAAAAGCTGCATTTCCTCCCCAAGTCCGGATGATGGGAGCTCTGTCCTCGTAGGCCACTACACATGTTCTTCCCTTCTGTTTACATAGAGCCATTTCTAGAGTGAAGCTTGGAGACCAGCAGTTTTCAAGGTGCTAAAGGATTAATGTCTAGCACAGAACCTTTTTTACTTTAAGTAATTCCTATTGGGCATAAAGAAAGGGTTGGGTATGTGTGGGAAAAAAGTCCTCAGGGATTTAGTATATAAATTAAAATCCATAAACATTTGTAGCATTTGATCATTTTAATAACTGCAAGATTACCCACAATAGCTGGCTGAGTTTTACTTGAATTATAGGAAATTTTTATAAATCTTTATTTTTCACGTTTTTAAAGGTTTTAGACTCAAGAATTAGGTCCTTGTTTCCTCTTTATAAGAAATTGAGCATTCCATGTTTCATTAAATTGTTCTAATTCACATTCTTGTTCATGTGCATTATTTGTAGCAGACTTGATTACTTGGCCATATCAGTAAGCCGTGAAATATAGTTAATGCTTAGCTAATAAAATCTGTACACCTGCAAATTTGCTTCCACCAATACCTTCCATAGTAAGTATTACACACTTTCAAACGTCATCAGTCACACTCCCAGATCATAACATTAAAGGAATAATAGTTCTTACTATTGTAGCTTAATTCTTATTATAAACTGTGAGGACCATTGTTTTGTCTACAGCTTATCAGACACAGATGATGGTTAAATGTTTGAGCTTCGATACTTGAGTTCTTTCATAGTTTAAACCTGCGAGTTGCTAGTTCAAAAGTCATAGTTTACATTATTTTCATAGTTT
>NW_022111369.1:6419257-6427518 GCF_000313985.2 Echinops telfairi
GTTCTGTTACACGTCCCTGTGAGTCAGAACAGGTTGGCAACAGCACTAAGAGAAAACAGCTATTACTGAAGATCTCTTAAAAATTTCCTTTCTTACAGAAGAACTGGGGTTAAATATTCAGATACAGTAAGTGCCTACATAGCTGTGCACCAAAATAACATTACTTCCGAATTGTGGAAGCAATAGGGACACAGGTGGATTTTATATGAATCTCAATGAGGCCTGGTGGCATCATGGGCTAATGAGCTGAGCTGCCAACTGCAAGGTCAAGAGTTCTAAACCACTAGCCACTCCTTGGGAGAAAGATGATGCTTTCTACTCTCATAAGCAGTACAGTCTCAGAAACCCACAAGGGTAGCTCTACTCTCTCCTATAGGGTCACTATGAGTTAAAATCAACTCACTGGCAGTGAGCTTGGTTTAAATGCGGCCTAAGAATGAAAGTGAGTGCCACACACACTGAGCACTTCCATGTCTGCTGGGCACAAACTGGGACAGGCTGATGGGGATTCCCACCTAAAGGACCCAACACCAGAGGCAGCCACCGTGGCTTCTGATACTAAAAACTGTCCTAACATGAAGCCTCACTAAACCATGAAAATCGACAAATCCCAAGTCTCACTTATATATCATAAGAAACGTTTTATTAACTAAAAGATACTGAAACAGTCTAATTGAAATGAGCTATGGGACTCATAAACTTCCAGTTTCTAAGGTGCAAAGTGGGAAAACTTCAGTGACATTTACAATGGAAGGTCAGTCCTTGTCACCAGGCTGCTCCACTGGCAATCGGAAATAGAGACTCCGTTGCAGACGTCTCAGGGCTGTTTTTGCCTGTCAATCAGAGAAAAAGTTCACAGTGAAAGGATCCTCCAAACTGATGCCTTGTGGGCCACAAACATGCCTAAGCTATTGCTGGCAAATGCCTAAACCTTGCAGTTTTATATGGATTCTTCTTTTAATGATGCCCTTAAGCTTGGGATTCAAACTTTTTTTGTTTTGTTTAAAGTAATAGATTACCCCCTTCATAATGGTCTTTCAAGCTCACACTAAAAATCTAGCAAAATATCTGACCTATCAGTCTCCTCCAGTAGTCTATTATTAAACACACATACAAGGTTGTCCTTGGAAATCTTCCATGGAAAAACTGGCAGCATCCTCTTTAGCCTCCGTGCAATGATCATGCAAATATAGAGGATCCATTAAATGAAGAACTGAATCAGGAAAGCATGATTGTCCTCTCCTTCCCCGTGACAGGGAACCCTGGTGGCACCATGTTGACTGCCTGGCTGCTAGCTGAATGGCTGGAGGCTCAACCCCCTCCAGGGGCTCCACACACCGCTCTGGTCACATGGAGTCCCTGTGCATCATCAACAACACCTACCAACAATGATGCAGTGTTTAGATAGAGGGAGATGTCTTTTGAAACATAATAGGCTCTTCTTACTTTTGGATTTCAAATTGCGGCCTAGTAATATCTACCTCCTCCTGACCACCACTCCTGGGACCGGTTTGTTCAGGGAGGGCAAAAGATAGAATTACTATTAGAGGAGGATACACTGAATAGAATTACTATTAAATAAGGATACACTGAGCAATGAAAGGTACTTTTTACTTTTAACCAAAACTTTGCTATAAAATTACTAAGAAAAAAGTTAAGTGTTATGAAGTCACTGTTGGAAAGCAGTTAATGAGTACATTGGGAGCCTGGAGAAACTGCTCAATGACCAGCCTGGGAGTTCTCTAAGAGCACAGGGGCGGAGGCAAACTTTGGGCTTCTGCTCTGATTGATCCACTTTTCAGCAGTGTAGACATGTGACTAGGACAGCAGCGCGGTCAAGAGCTTTAGTTTCCTCATCTGAAAGATGGAGAAAAGACTAAAACACTTTAAAACACGTTTTTTAGGTAAAAGAGGTACCACTGACTCTTCTTCTATTTTTAAGAAGGAACTTGAGAATGCCTTCAGAGTTTAAACGTCATTTACTACCACATTCACCTTCCTAAATTTTTACTTTTCCATTACTTAATAGTGGAAAATCTGCTATGGTGTTGACTATAGTGGGCTTTTTCCTTAATACTGTAACTATACTCAGTAATACATTTCTATTGACAACTTACGTTTTACTATTGCAAACATAAGAGGACTTCACATAGCTTGTGAAAAAAATCAATTATCTTTTCATTTCATTTTCCCACAAACTTTTTAAAGCCCCCTCATATTTAAGCTAACTGTGTGTGGAATACCGATGATAAGAATAAAACTATTAGGTCTGAGATAGCATGAAAACCTGTCAATGCACAGACGTGGACCTTGCACCAGGTGTTACCCCAGAAGCATAAGCCATCAATTTCATTTCCCAACACTGCATTCTGGTCCAAACCAGACCAACTCTAAAGAGGATACCTACCTCCCTGAGGTCGTCTTTTAGCTTGTTGTATTGCTCCACATCAAAATGTTCTTGCTTTGATCTCTGATAGAAGAAGTGAAGAAATTGCCTACCACTAACAGCTGAGTAAGTGTAATCCTTTAAAAAGAGAGAGAAAAGAAAACAAACTTGCTTTGAATGAACAGGCCTCTGCCCGAAGACGCTTGGCTAAACCCCACCAAGATGAGTGAACGGTGCAGCGGTGGTCAGAGCAACCCCAAGCCAACACTCGTGCAGGGGAACGCTTTCGTCTCAGTGGGATCGGCTGCTCCCTCAGGAATGTCTTCCAAGCGAGCGGACAGGCTGAGAGGAAACGTCACGCACACTGAGGAATAAGGGAAAGCAGGGTTTCTGGCAAAATAACCATGAGGCAAGGTGAATGTTACTGGGTGTTTTACATTACAAATTCAATTGCACTTATAAATAAGGGCACAGAGGACATAAATTTTACGTGTATCCCATTGGCATTTGTGAGTGGTACTAATTATGTCTCTAGTAGTTACAAGTTAGGCTGCTAAGCACAGGTCAGCAGTTTGAGGCCACCAGCTGCTTCCAGGGGAGAAAGATAAGGCTTTCTACTCCCGTAAAGAGTTAGTCTCGGGAATCTACAGGGGGCAGATCTATCCTGTCCTATAGAGTTGCTATGAGTCAGAATCCACTCAATGGAAGTGAATTTTTGAGGGCTTTTTTTTCTTTTTGAGAAGCTATGTCTAGTTACTCTGTACTGTGTTTATCAGTCTCTACTAGCTTACTGGAAAACAGTAAAGAATTATCAGCTCTTATACAGAACCCCTTCAAAGGAAAGCATTGCCATCAAGTTGATACAGACGCATAGCAACCCTACCAGACAGGGTAGCGTGGCCCCTTAGGGTTTCCAAGGCTGTCACTTTATGGACGCACACTGCCACGCTGTCCTCCACAGAGCAAGCTGGTGGGTTCAAGCCATCGGCCGTCCAGTTAGCAGCTCAATGCTCAATCACCGTGGCACCAAGGCTCCCTCCCATAAACCTTCAGAGCAGAACTTCATTAACTAAAGGCTTTATTGCTCAGCACTGAGTAAGGCAGTATTGGCACAGAAGTTTTAATATTTTCCTAACACACTACTCACCTGTCGAGTGACTACAAAGTATGCAAAAAAGACCACGGTATTTGCAAATGTGAGGAAGTATGTAACTGGTTCCATGATGTCCCAGGAGTACACCCACCAGGTGAACCAGGCCAGGGCCCCACCCTGAGCGGACAGCAGCGCTAACCCGCACCACAGGAGCTTGTTGATTCTGGCTTCAGAACGACCTTCAATTCGAGCTTTCAGCTGAAGGACAAACAGCATATCATTGCATCAATTCGAGGCAGTGGGCAAAAAGCAAGACAAAAAGGAACAGGTGCCTATTTTCTTTAAATTCCACTTTGGAACCTTTTCCAACAGGTACACCATGCATTCACTATAATTCAATTTCTAGTAGCAAAAGAAAAAAAATTCTAGACACTATGTCTACGAAGACACTACTTAATTGTCTGGAAGTGGCTATGTACCAATCTGGAAATATTTCTAGGGTACACTTAGTAAAGAGTCAAGAACAGTGTATGTAGTACACTCTCTTTACTAAAATGAGGACACATAAAAACATTTATGTATTTTAAACTAGGAATTGATTCATAAATAATGAGTTCATGAAACATCTCATAACATGAATGAACCTGGAGGGCATCAGGCTGAGTGAAATCAATCACAAAAGGACAATTCCTATGTGACCAGGATTATAAAAAGTCAAAGGGTTTTCACCCCCACCCCACACAAAAGTATGTATGTGTATGTGCGTATATATGTATCTAAATGAACACACACATACATATATGTATATCTAAAAATGTGTGTATGCACACTGTCATCAAAATCGATTCTGACTCATGGCCACCCTATCGGACAGTGTAGAACTCCAGACTTCTCTCTACTGGAAGAGAACGCCTCATCGTTCTCCTGCAGAGCAGGTGGTGGTTTCTGAACCGCTGTCGTTAGCAGCCCAGTGCACAACCACTATACCACCAGGGCTCCCTCGTATATATGTGTGTGTGGAGAGAGAGACATACATGTATGTGGATACACATATACACACACACACACATATATATATATACACACACATATGAAAAAGAAATGATGCTGAAACACACAGTACTCGTGGTTACTGGGTGAGGAAGGGATGGGAACTAGGAGGACAAGGTGGGAGGAAGACTTTGCATTTGACAGTATTTCACTTATTTATTTATTTAAAACATGTTGATTGTGAATTAGGCAGGTGTTTACATTTCAGATCAACGAGTGTGTGTGAAATCACTTAAGCTCATTAGTAAACCCAAGAGCTGAGCCTGCCGGACAGTCCAGGTCCACAGGTGGGGCTCCTCCCCCTTGTGGAGTACCTGCTGTCCTCCCCTGCACCTAGTTAACACCTGTCAACCCTCCAGGCCAGGGCTCGGCAAACTTCCGAGATGGGAGAGCCACTCTTGTCCCTCACAACAATTTAAAAACTATTTGAGAATGCTAAATACAGCTTTACAAACAAATGAAATCACCATTATCCGAATGAAAGTTTCATTTTGATTTTCAATGTTACTCCAGAACCGCCTCTACGTACCGAAAGAGCCACGTGTGGCTAGAGAGCCGCAGTGTGCCGACCCCTGCACTAACCTGTTGTTTATCTTCCTCCCTCGCCCTCCATCCCTTGGTAAACCCCAAAGAAAGTCTGTTTCCTCTGGTGTGAGAGCCTGTCTCGATCTTTTTCCCCTGTAGTATGGTTGTGTACCATGTTGGTCCTTTTGTGGTTGACTAAGTGCACTCGGTATAATGCTAAGACGATCATGCCATCGTTGGGTTTTAAAATTTAATCCACGTGAATTGTTAGTGACTCATGACAACCTCATGTATGCAGGGCAGTTTCCAAGGCCATGGCATGTCAAAAGCAGATGACCTAAGCTAAGGCGACCAGATTTTAACATTGGTAAAGCAGGACAAAAGCGGGACACCATTGATAAAACTCATATCCTGGCGAAATAGCCACACGGCAGCCGAAAACCATATACCCTAGCTTGTCGTGCATTCTTTCCAAAAATCGGGACTTTTTAAAAAAACGCCGTGGGACGTGGGAAAAATTGTTAAAAATCGGGACGTCTGGTCAACCTTACCAAGCCTGTCCTCTGAGGCACTGCTGGGTGGGCTCAAAGGGCCAATCTTTCAGCCAGGAGCCCAGCACCTACCCATTCTGTGCCACCTGGGGACTCCACGCCATATTCTCATCATGAACAAGAAGCAAAGAAACAAAGTAAGCAATGCAGAAACGAAATGCAATCAGTCTCTCTCTGCCATACTTCTAAAAGTCACTCCTGGTGCAACTTCCTACCAGCTCGACAGACGCTTCAGATAAAGAGATACACACTTCCCCGCCCATTTCCAAAAAACACAGTGGGTTCACAAGGTTTAACATATAGTTTTCCTTTTAAATTGCAGCAAGCAGACCAAAAAGAGAACCCAAGTCTACTGAGACGGCAACAGCATTTTCAGCCACAATGCGGTTTTTGTGGGGTTGGGCCCTGGGCTGGCTCTCCATGGAAAGAAAGTGAGGTAGCCGCCCAGCGGGTGCGCTCAGCTTACCGCCCGCATTGTCCAGGATGAACGCAAACCACTCCCAAGTGGTGTTCCCCAACCAGCTGCAGAAACACGGCTTCTCCCTGGAGCTAAAAGTAGCTCGGTTTCCGCATCTGAAGGATGAGGGTGAGGACCGCAGAAATGCGCAGGCTTGCCATGAGGCTGACAGCAGGGAAGGAGCCTAAAGGAAGCCCTTGGTGAACAGGAAGTATTATTTTTATACAGCCCTCGAGTGGTGCATTTGTCTGCTAACCTAATGGTGACAGGTCGAGCCAACCCAGCAGCTCTAGAGACGCAGCTGCGGTGCTTCTCACCTGTTCCAGGGGCTGCAGCTGCTTCTTCAGGTGGTCAATGTTCTCCAACAAATGCGTCTCTTTCCTTCTCTGATACTCATCAAAGTGTATGGCTGTAAACAGTCTGTGAACCATTGACTTCACGGTGTCCATCTCGGCAGCGAGCTCGCTACTCAGTGCTTCTGAGAAAAGACACAAGGGATACCGGCCGTCACCACATCCTCCCCCCAGCCTGTCAGGCGGGCAGCACGTCTGAGCCAGGGCTGCTGCCTATCGTCTCAGGTGATTCCATTACTCTCTTAAATTTAACAACGATCTGAGTCCCAGGGGGTAGGCTTAAAATGGTGTTTCTGCTTGTCCTTTCTTTTGATATATGACTTGTCATTTCCCGAGAAGGCTGCATACAGAAACGGCAAGACATTCGCCAGGGACCAGCCTCCAAGAGAACGTCTCCCTTGATACCTGAAGACACCTCGGATACCTCGCCCAGCCCGTCTTCTCTCCAACACTCACATTAGGATCCACAGAGGAGGATGCCGGTGTGCAGACAGGTGAACAGCACATGGCAGCCATATGAAATGTGACTCAACTGTCTGCCTTTTGCAACAAGTGCCGTGGGCAGAGGAGTCAGATGGAATAAAAGGTGTACATTTGAAAGGGAACTGGGCTTTCGTTGCTTTGACACAGACTTCTTGTGATTAAAGGTTACTCTGAGCATTCCCTCTCTGGATCTGCAAGTCCACAAAAAAATTAGGCTGTAATAATACCTTTCCAAGGGGTGCACAAGTTCACTAATGTCAGCGAACCTACAGGAGGTGGACAAGGATCTTCCCGCCAGGAAGCAGCAAACTCCAACTGCACACACACTCCAAAGTCAGCGTCAGCCGGCTGATTTTCCAGCTCAAGCAAACAGTCCTGACATGTTTCTGTTCATCTCCACCTAGCTCTTCAAGACTTTGCTGTGTTTCTGACCCTCTCCACAAAGGAGCCCGGTGGTGTAATGGTGATGCACTAGGCTGCGATCCACAAGATCAGCAGTTCAAAACCACCAGCCACTCTTCAGAAGAAAAGTGGGGCTTTCTAATCATAACCAGTTACAGTCTTGGAAACTCACAGGGGCAGTTCTACCCTGTGCTATAGGGTCACTATGAGTCTCCATTGACTCGATGGCCATGAATTTGTTTTTAAACCTTTTCCACATTCTATGCTAACACTGCCACAAAGAGGTGAAGGCAGAGTCCTTTCCTAAAATTTGGGGAAAGTTATATCGTATCTGAGGTATATAGAAGAATCGGATTACTAAAAAAAAAAAAAAAAGCATTGATATTTAAACTATCTGTATCCTGAGCCAAGGAACCCTGATAGTGTTGTGGGATAAGCATTGGGCTGTTAAGCACAATGTCAGTGGTTCAAACCCACTAGCTGCTCTGCAGGAGAAAGATGAGGCTGTCTACTCTCCGAAAAATCTACCGTTTTGGAAACCCACAGAAGAGGTTGTACTTTGTCTTATCGGGTCGCTATGAATTGGCAGTGGGCTTGGTTTGGGTAGGAATATCCAAAGAGAGAAATACAGGAGGCACAAGTTTGAGCAAAGCTGTGCAGTGCTCCAAGATGTTCATCTGAGATCAGGAAAGCCTTCCTGTGCTTTTTGGGAAATAGGTGGGCTGTGTTAACCGTCGGAGGCCTCCATCTGCCTCCTAAAAGGCGCCCAAAGTGAGAGGCCATCACTCTTTTTCTCGTGTGTGCCTCCCATATGAGCTTCTTTATCTGCCCTGAACTCTCAAACTCAAACTTGTCATTGCTGTAGAATTAGGGAATTTAAGTAAATGCCGACATTCTGATTTCACAACTTTCATTTGGCTGCTCCATATGATCCCCTCACTCTGTTTCCCACCAGCCTGCC
>NW_022111369.1:6428742-6432167 GCF_000313985.2 Echinops telfairi
ACCCCCACCCCCCCACTTCAGTGCTTCCCCAGGCTTCCTTTGGTCCTTTACAGCAATCCTGTCTGAATAAAACCATCCTGGGTGTTCTCACCCTGTCCGGGGCACACCCACCTGGACTTTGAGCTCATGTTCCAGGTTGGGGTTGGGGAGGACAGGGAGGCCGTGCAAACCAACCTACTCACGAGATGCTCTGAGCATGCTTGTTCCACATGTTCACGTAAATACTAATTGTGAGTAAAGAGCAGGAAGCCGAAGACCCGGCCGAGTATTAAGAGTTCAGTGGATATGGACGTTGTTACCTTAGCGGGGGCTTCATCTTCACATTTTCAACCTCTGCCCCCTCCTTTCTGTGGGGTTACACGTTACTTTGTGGAGCTCAAATTGTCCTGGATATGTCTACAGGGAGCCCTTTCCCAGCTGGCTCCTCCATCCTTGTGGCTGGCCCCGTCTTTTAGTTTAGCACACTCTTCCATCTAACGTCCACCCCTCTCCCCCAATAGTTAAAGTGTCTATTGGGGATTCTTGATTGGTGCAGAATCAGGCCCAAACTGGTAATTTTCTGACCAGGAGGAAGCTTAGGGGAAAAAGGGTTTGCCCTCCAAAGACAACCAATCAGCAAAGACCAGCAAGCCCAGGCCATAAGGTCAAGGGAAAGTTCTAAGAGATGGGAGGGACAGGCATTAGAAGGCTATGGGCAGAACATGTGCACTGGGAACCAGTTGCTTCGCAAAGCTCATGCACCCAGGAGCATGCCCACTAGCACACAAGCAGGCCCTCCTGGTGGATGTGGGAGGTGCCCAGGCAGGGAGGAAGGCTACATAAATCAGATCAAAGAGCAGGACCACGTGGCCTGTTTTTCCACCGCCCTTCTCTGGAGCTGGCCCAGTCTAGCTTACTTTCACTCACTTCTGTGTTTCTGCCGTGTTAATTCTTTCCCTATCAAAAGCTAGAACCAAGGAAAGGCATCTTATAACCTAACATAGCGTGCCATTTTGTTTTTCAGGGTTTTTTTCCCTTCAGGATGCCCTTCCTTTCTGAGTCTGCTTCTCCCCCTCTCCCTGCGTAGGTAGCATCGATGGATGATTCTTGACTGTGATGCATCTAGCTCAAACTGAGGATTTCCCAAATTCAGTAAGCCTGACCCTCCCACCTTACCCCACTCCCCACACACCCATTCACCATCCGCCCTTGACAGTCCAATGCTACACAAGGGCTCTTATGTCCTATTCTATTTACAGTTATCCATTTAGTGTGGTCCGAGCGCATGGATTCCTTCTGCCCACCCTCACCACTCTATACTGACGGTGGGCCTGGAGTAGAAGCAGGTGAGGTAGCAGGTAGCAGGGCAGAGTGGTGGGAACTCTGCAACTCTAACCAATGCTCGGTGTGAACTAGCCTGAGAGTAGCAACTCCGGGCTCACACTCATGGGCCCTACCAGCTTGTAACCGTGAAGAGGAATGCAAAACCAGCTTGTGCTTACAGCATGGAGTTGGCTGAAAAATGTCCAGAGCATTTTCTAAATCATAACCAAGGCCTCAAAAAATATTAACTTTACCAGAATCGTAAAGAGCAATGATCTAGCTCCAAGCCTTTTCACTCTTCCTGTCTCATACAAAGGGAGGGGCGGCTAAGAAACTCCTCTGAAGGTTACAGTTTCGGGATTCTGGCTCAACTTATAAAATAGTTAAGAAGATCAAAGAATGTGTTTCCTCCCAAACACCTCACTATGACTTCAATAGGGCTCTAGCATGAGCGCAGTGGGTTACAACTAGGAAAACCTCAAGCTACAGCCTGGCTCTGGTTTCAAAGTCTCGGGGAAGCTCAAAGACAACAGGGGAGACAGGAAAAAAAAGGGGTGGTGGTGGGAGACTAGAGAGAACGGAAGGCTCTGACGTAGCAAACACTAACCATGCCCCAACTTCCAGCCACACAAAAACCCCACCATACAGGTTACGGACCTCAACCGCTATTACCCAATACATCATGTCCATTTTCAACAGGCAATCACAAAGCTTGCTAAACAATTACAAACTCCATAGTCTAAAGAGACCACCTGAGTGTTAGAACCAGCCTCAGACCCGGCAGAGATTGTTGAATCATCAGATCAGAAACTTTAAAAAACTATGATTAATGTGGTGCTGGATTTCATAGAAAATGTGAGTGACATGAACGGGCAGGTGGTTAATGTAGGAGAACATCAGCTGTGGCAGAAATGAAGGGTGCTGTGATGGGAGCCTCAGTAGACTGGATGCAGTTGAGCAAAGAATTCGTGAGCCTGAAGACATGCCACTAGAAATGCCCATGACTGAAATGTAAAGAGAAAAAGGTAAAAAAACAAACAAAAGAAAATATCTATAAAAACTTTGGGACAGTTACAAAACACATTATGGAATTATCAGAGATGAGAGAGAGAAAGGAAAAGAAATACGTGAAGTACTGATTAAGAGAGAACTTTCTAAAAGCGTAATGTTAATGGTCAAAAGGATGGTTTGAGATGAGAGAAAGGCTCTATCACAAATTCTGAAACAATATGTACTTGCACATAGATTTCCTGGCTCATCCCTTTCTTAAATAGTGTTGTATAGTAATTAATTCAATATACAAATGTGAACTTTTACAAATTAAAAAAAGGACAAAAGAATCTAAAGTTTCACCTAGAAAACTTCTGATCACTTACAACGCCGCTAGAAAAGCCTAATCATTGATTCGCCAAAATCTTGTGGCTCATTCAGAAGCTCCTCATGGTAAGCTATGTTCCCTACAAAATGCAAGTGTGAGAAGTGTTCAGTCGCCTGTAATTCTTACCTTGCTTGGGGCAGTGCACGTTGTACGTTATTTTATTGATGGCAAGTTGAAAATCATTCATTAGCAGAACTCCCATTAAGGTTGAAGCTGGAACCTTGCTGCCGTCTGAAACAAAAATCAGAATACAAAAATATGTGCTCCTTTAGAAACAGTAAGAACTATTTTCCAACACATCAACAGAACAGAACAAAAGCCCTACCACCCCATGCCTTCGTAATACAGTAGTAGGCATTGCCTTTTGGAGGGCGCCCACTGTTGTTCTAATACCTTTCTAATACCCAAGCAACCAAGTCCCGGGCTGGTACATGAATGCACACCAAACAATCAAACCAAAACTCACTGCCATCAAGTCAATTCCAACTCACAGCGAGTCCTCAGTCCTGTAATTCAGGGAGAACTGTCTCTGTGGGTTTCTGAGACTGTCATTCTTCACGGTGTAGAAAGCCTTGTCTTAGCAGCCCGACCCATAACCATTATATCTGCAGGGCTCTGGTTTACAGGGACTGGAAATCCAGTCTTTCTCCAGCAGCGGTGCTGGTGCTTTTGAACATTCAGATTGCAGCCCAATGCGTAACCACTATACATCCAGGACGCACAGGTAGTAATGTTTTTACAAGGC
>NW_022111369.1:6433785-6436512 GCF_000313985.2 Echinops telfairi
GATGGCAACAAATGTACAAATGTGCTCGATACAATGGAGGTATGTATGGATTGTGATAAGAGCTGTATGAGCCCCCAATAAAATGATTTTTTTTTAAAAGAGAGCATGCTCACAGTTCACTGAGTAACAAGCAAAAACTAGAGCGTGTAGGAGTTTCCTTCTCCCACCATGTTCCCTGGTATTAGAGCTTAAATTCTGAGCATTAGGTGTGCTGAGAGCTATGGTTCTTTCTGACCCGGTAACTGACCATGTGAATGAAGGAGCTTTGTCCTTTGGGAGAATGAATCAGAAGGTGAATTTCCATCCTTCCCCTAGGCCATCCACAAGGGGCAGCCTAGCCCTTGAAGGCTTGCCTACATGTACCCTGATTGGAATGTGGGGTAACCGGGTTCATATGATCATGAATCATATCCTGTCTTGGTGGAAGGTTCCTGAGCCAATCTTGTAAGTAGTTCTATATAGAATCGTATACACATGGCAATTATGGCCCCTCTTTCCCACCTACAACTGCGATGTATACTGAATGGCTACCAATCATGCTTTTGTGAGTTTCCCTTGTAAGAGAAGCTCCCATTTAAGTTGCTGCATTTCTGTAAATCTTTGGACACCATTATGACCTTGTGCTGATGAGTTGTCTTTGTCTTGTCTTCATCCAGTTGAAGACTTGCTGTAGTTGTTAAGAGCCATTAAGTCGGGTCCAACCCTTAGCAACCCTATGCACAGCAGAACAAAACACTGCCCTGTCCTGCACCATCCTCACAACTGTTCCTGTGCCGGAGCCCACTGTGGCAGCCACTATGGCAATCCGTCACCGTGAGGGCCGCCTTCTCCTTCACTGCCTCTCTACTCTTTACCAAACATGATGTCTTTCCCTGGGACTGGTCTCTCCTGACACGTCCAAAAGAGGTAAAACTAAGTTTAAGACTTAATACATATATATTTATTATTTATTATATTTTTAAATTTGGGGTCTGTGGTAGTTACATAATCTGTTGTCAATTTGAGAGGATTAAGAGTGAAGGGGTGGGGCTTAGCCTGTCAATCAGGTGGCAGCTTGAGGACCTTATTTGGGGGCGCTAAGGAGATAAATAGCTCATTGGAGGTGAGACACACTCTCAGTCCCTGTGAGACATTCTTGTTGACAAGCCACATGGAGATGGCAGCCAGTGCCTCGGTGCTGGAGAAGCCACATGGAGAAGCCACATGGAGACCCACGCCAGTGTTGATGCTTACACTGCCACTGGATCCACAATACTTCCCACCCACTGACCTGTGATCATCCTGCATTCAGCATCATTGCATGTGCTTCCTGAGTCTGAAGAGGACTTTATAGATTGGTGTCAGACTTAAAGGCTAATACCAGACTTGTGGACTTGATCTGGACTGGGCTGGTATGTTTTCTCAATATTCAATTGCTCTTGTATATAAAACTCTTCCTTCTACCCACATATGTCTATGAATTTGTTTCTCTAGCCTACCCAGACTAACACAGCATCTCTTTCCTTCCCTCAAGCATCCTTCAAAATAGTCCACATATAATTATATAAAATAAAGGCTAAGAAGATGTTGGATGAAGATTCTCTCCCAGCCTGGCATTTGCTTGGCTACACTGACCCTGAGCGATTATGCGTGACCACAGAGGCTCACTGCCCGCACAATGCAGGGAGACCCTGCTGGCTGCCTCCTGGCTGGCTCTCTGGCGCGTTGGTTCCAGAAGGCAGCAAGTCAAGTCTGCACCTGGCTCTGCTACTAGAACAGGCTGTTTGGGTTCCTGTTCATCAATCGAGGTGAGCTCATTTTCCCTAGAATTTCCAAATAACTCAACCCACACAACGGGCAAAACTGCCAAATAATTCAACCCACACAACGGGCAAAACTGCGACAAGCTTAGAACAATCTTTTCAAGCCCAAATTAATTTGCCTGCAGGCAAATTCCACCCACGGAGTCTCTCAAAAAACAAAAAGCCAGTAACACACAACCCTTTTGTCTGACTTTGCAAGTATCATTTAAATGACTTCAAACCAGCCTCTTACAATATAACTATAAAAAGGATGGCATGGCTATACTTTCTCAGTTGGAATGCTACATTATTCTTGATACTAATGTATGAACAGCTAAAGACCCAAACACCTTTTAAAGAGCTAATGATACAGTGTGGACTTCTTCTTCTGTTCTTGACAAGTATCAACTGACATCCCAATAAAGTTTTTTCACTTATTCCAAGGAGTCACAACTTTCTAACTTTCCAGTCTCTTTCTCTGTGCTTCATACTTCAAAGCCACTCCGTTATCAGTTTTATAAATACGGGTAACAGCAGTCATTTTGTTGTAGTTCATTTATTCAGCAGATACAAATCAAGCACTTAGCTCAAATTAACCCCTTCAGGGTGCAGTCTGTATCAAGGAGTTGCTCTTTAGAAGCTTAAATCCATGATAGTCAGTGCCGAGAATCTTACACTAGTAACTGTGCTATTAAAAAAATTTTTTTTAATCCCGGAGAAGAAAGTTTGAAGCTAAAGTTATAAAAGTAATTGAATCTTACATGGAGCTTGTTTCATTAATTTTTTATTCAATGAAGTTATTTTGTTCATCTATTACTAATGTGCTAAAAGGGGAAAAAAGGCAACCATTTAATAGATAACGAATGAAAGAGCATAAAGAACTAAAAAAAGGATCAGAAGGAAGAAGCCCTTTGCAAGCAAAATTGTGTGTGTGTGTGTGTGTGTG
>NW_022111369.1:6437046-6439016 GCF_000313985.2 Echinops telfairi
GGGGAGTACAAGAGTAGTTGGTCTCTTTTGCTCAAAGTTCAGGCTTCATTTGGAAGGACGGAAATCAATCAGGGAAGTGGTAAGAGCTTACCATCAGGTGGCACCACTGTACTATAAAGGGGTGATAGGTAATATTCCAGGTTTCCACGTAGTTTCACATGTAAAATCTGCAAGGGAAAAAGTAGACAGGTTGAAACAGTGTCTTTACCAAAAAACTCTATTTTACCTTAAATGGCTTACATGAGGAAAAGTTCAGCTTCCCATACATATCCGGGTAAGCCCTTAGAGAAGCCCACTAAGCCTTCTGGTTGCCCACGTGTCTGCTATACTCCATGATGGGTTACGTGTTGGGCTGCTAACCACAAGGTCAGCAGTTCAAAACCACCAGCTGTTTCTGGGGAGAAAAGGCTTTTTACTCCTGGTATTTAGTCTTGGAAACCCACAAGGACAGTTCTACTTGGTCCTATAGGGTCCCTATGAGTCAGAATTGACATGATGGCAGGGAGTGGTTTCTTAATTGTTTGTCGTGATTCTCAAATTGGGGTGTGAGGCTTCCTGACAATTCTACAGCTCTGTGCTAATTTTTAAATCTGCTTTTTCCTGTTAGCTGATAGTCTAAAATAAATGGATATAGCATATGCTAGCTACTTGTTTCTCAATATATTGTCCCCAGACGAGAACCATCAGTCACATCATGGAGCCTCTTGCTGCTCCTGTTGCTGTGAGGAGCCATCAAGTGGGTTCCGACCCATAATGACCCAATGCCCGACAGAACACTGCGCGGTCCTGAGCCTCCTCACAACCATGACTGCGCCTGCGCCCAACGCTGCAGCCACTGTGTGGTCCATCTCATGGAGGGGCTCCCTCCTTTCACTGCCCCTCCACTGTACCAAGCACCATGTCCTTCTGAGCAGTCAAGAGATGGAAAGATGCTGCACGTGACCCCTTTAGAGTACTGAAAAGCAAGGGCGTTACTTTGAACAGAGTAAGGTGCGCCTGACCCCAGTATTTTTGATTGCCTCATACCCTTGTGAAAATTGGACACTGAATAAGGAAGACGGAAGAAGTATTGATTTATTTGCGGTTCTGGCTAAGGATATTGAAAGGGCTGTGGACTTCCAAAAGGACAAACAAATCTGTCTTGGAAAAGAAGTATGTCATGAGTGCTTGTTTGAATCTGGGTATTTTAGAGAAACAAATCCACAGAAACTCATATTTATAAGAGAGAGTTTTATATAAAGGTTAAGTGCACATCATGAAAACATCCCAACCCAGTGCTGCCCAAGCCCCCAACTTTAACTATCTCAGTGCTCCTTAGAAATAGAGGAAAGAAATAGGAGGTAAAAGCTATTTATAGAGGTACAGATAGCTATAGGCATCTATATATGCAAATATATTCATTTATAATGAAATGAATAGAAGCTAATGTACATATATTTATATGATAAGTATTAAGACAGCAGACAGACTTGGGGCTTCTGCTCAAGGCCTCCCTTAACGCAAGAATACTTTGTTCTGATAACCTGGCACTCTTTGATACTCACCTTCCCAACACGATCGCTGAAGACAAAATAGGTGCATAAGCAAACGTGGTGAAGAGAGCAGGGAGTGCCCAGCTAGCAAAAGATATAGCATCTAGGGCAGCGGCTCTCAACCTGTGGGTTGTGACCCCTTTGAAGGCCGAACGACCTTTTTACAGGGGTTGCCCGATTCATAACAATAGCAAAATTACATTTATGAAGTAGTAACAAAAATAATTTTATGATTAGGTGTTCAACACAACATGAGGCACTGTATTAAAAGGGTCGCAGCATTAGGAAGGTTGAGAACCACTGATCTAGGGTATTAAAGGCTCAAGGTTAAGCAAGCAGCCATCTAGCAGGGAAACAAATAAGTCCACATGGAAGAAGCACACCAGCCTGTGTGATCATGAGGTGCTGACGAGATTAGGAATCAGGTATCAAAAGACC
>NW_022111369.1:6440387-6448031 GCF_000313985.2 Echinops telfairi
TCACAGAAGGGTCACAAGGAAGGGATGAGTCAACCAGGGCCCAGGATAGCCCAATATTCCGCTGGTTCTTTGAAGCTTCCTCACCCCACTACTATCATGACCCCAATCCTGCCTTTCAGTTCTGACTAGACCAGAGCATGTACAGATAAGGACTCACGCGTGACTTACAGAATCCACATCAGATAAACATCTAGGGAACAGAACTGGGAGTGGCAATACCAGGAGGGGAGGGTGAAGGGAGAGGGGGTGGGGAGGAGGCAAGGAAGGGGGAACCAACCACAATGATCGATGCATAACCCGCACCCCCACCCCCTGGGGGATGAATAACAGAAACATGGGTGAAGGGAGACGGTGGTCAATGTTTAAGATATGATAACAACAATAATTTTTAATTTGTCAAAGGGTCACGAGGGTGGGAAGGAGGGGAGAATGGGAAAAAACAGGAGCTGATACCAAGGGCTCAAATAGAAAATGTTTTGGAAATGGTGATGGCAACATATGTACAAATATGCTCGATACAATTGATGTATGAAATGTTTTAAGAGCTGGAAGAGTCTCCAATAAATTTTTTTTAAATCCTCTTATCTGGCTTCTGTCCTCAATCTCAACAGGAGCCCTGGTGGCATAGCGGTTACCCAATGGGCTGCTAATTGCAAGGTTTGCAGTTCAAAATCACCAGCCTCTCCTCAGGAGAAAGATGGGGCTTTCTACTTCTCTTAAGAATGACAGTCTCTGAAACTCACTGGGGCAGTTGTACCCTGTCTTATGCTGTCAATGGCAGTGAGTGAGTGGGTGTCTCTCTTAGCCCAGACCTCTCCTCTGCACTCTAGACTCGGACATCAAAAGGCCTGGCCAACATTTCTCTTTGCAGTCACAGACATCTGAAACTTACTCAGACCAAAACCCCTGATTGTCTCTGAAAGCCTTGCCCGCTTCCCTTGCCCCACCAGCAAGGTGCTCAGCCTGAATGGCTCCTGATCCCATCCTTTACAACAACCCCTGTCCCTTCTACCTAGAAATTTTACCCACTTTTCTCCATTTTTGTTACAGGTCCAAGTTCCCTTGTTCACAGAAACAGATAGCCTCATCTTTCTTGCTCTGAGTGGCTGGTGGGTTTGAACTACCAACCTCAAGGTTAGCAGTCCAATGCTTACCCAACGTAGCAAACAGTAACACACTATTACTTCCCCAATTTTAGTTTTCGAACACATGGAAATTAAATAATCTAAGGTCCCACAACTAATAAGTAACTATTAAAGAGTGATTAAGAAACCCTAGTGGCATAGTTGGGCTCCACTGGAGAAAAATTAGGGTAAATGCTCCTGGAAAGACTCATAGTCTCTGTTCCTCCTGTTGCTGTGAATTGAACTGACTCAATGGTAGGGAGTTTGGTTTGTTGGAACAAGTGATGCTGGGTCCACCCTTTTAACTGCTTCACTGTACTGCCACCCTGTGGTCAAAAGGGAGCATAGACGTGCACCTGTCCCCCGCTGAGTCCCAGGGCTGGGATGCACTAAGAGTGTGGGGGAGGGAGTCTTCAGATGGGAAGTAAGGCAGGGGTCCTGGGAAGAGATAAACAGTAGCTGTTAAAACCAACTTCCACACTGTTGAAGCCCATGTGAGAGAAGGTTTCCCAGGCACAAATGGGTTGAACAAGTAGAAAAAATATTAGGCACTACAGTAGCAAATCTTGGAAACCTGCATTTCCACAATGATGTTGAAACACATTTACTGTTTGTAAATAATATATTTGTTATTTGAGCCAATACATTCTTAATACGTCTATGTTTTTTCTAATAGACTAGTACAGAAAGAAAACCAAACTCAACGCCATCTGGCAGATCCAACACATGACTAACGACCGGACCCTTACGACAGGGCAGAACTGCCCCTGTGGGTCTCTGAGTCGGTAATGCTTACAGGAGAACAAAGTCTCATCCTCCAGAGAAGTGGCTGGTAGTTTCGAACTGCTGACCTTTCTCTTAGCAGTGGAATTGAGCATAACTTCTATGGCACCGGGTCTCCAAATCAGTCTAATATCTTTGCTTTGGGTGCTTCATTTTTTTTCCTCTAAAAGAGGTCCTCCGTTTCAAAATAAAATGAAAGGAAGGGGCGAAGAAGGGAGGGATATGCATTTACACAAGAATGTAATTTTGGAGGTTCCTCCTGAAGCCAGTGTAGCGCATGAAATGCTAAGTACTGAGAAGGGAGATAGATGCGCCCCGGCCGAGAAACTACAGTCGGTATGTGAAAGTTACTATTGGTTACTAGCCAAACATTGTATGCCTCCGTTCAGTTTCTATGCTGTTTCAATTGTGTGGTAGAAAGCTACCCTTCTTGTACTGGTGTCAGCACGCACACACACACACACACACAAATTATTTTAGCAGTGATGATTCATTTACTGGAACAATAATTAGGTAACCAGAGTGTGCTATAAAATGTAATTTTTTGTTAAGCAGGCTTAAAAAATAAATCTGGAGGCAAGTAAGTTGTCAAAAGAGAATAACTTTATAGCAGTTTGATAGCGAGACATAGTACAGAGAGGCAAAGAGGCAATATGAAAGCTGGCGGCTCAGTGTGAGGTTCTGCTAAAAATCATGTTTGCACCACAGGGTGGAAAACTAATGAACCCAATGGCAGGCTTCAAAGGAAAACAAATGATTATCTACGCAAGTAATTTACAAAGCAATTTAACCTCAAAAGTGCCATTCCGCTTGCCTTCAGACCTTCTACAAAGGTCCAAACTCCCCCATGTTAAGAACCGAAGACGGAACTCAGTCCTCAAGTCAAGTGCCGCTCCGGTGATCCCAAATGCGTCTACTGTGTCAACTTCCTCCTTCAACCTTTCTCTTCCGGGTTACACTCGGACCCTGCATCTTTGAGTGGCTCCCAAAGAGTCTGTGGGGACTAAACTCCATCTGTGTTTTTATCAATCTAATTCTGTCCCTTTCAATGTTGGGTTTAGTTCGCTTACATTTATTGTGATTTCGAATACAGTGTATATTTGCCATCTTATTGTTTACTTTCTATTTATCTGGACTTTTCTTTGCTTCTCCTTTCTTGTCTTCTAATAATTCAACCAATCCTTTTCGCATTTACTGTCCTCTACTGATTTGGGAAGCCCCGGTGGCATAGTGGTTATGCGTTGGGCTACTAACCCCAAGGTTAGCAGTTCAAAATCACCAACCGCTCTTCATGAGAAAGATGGGGCTTTCTCTTCTCATAAGGAGAGTAGTTAGTCTTGGAAACTCCCAGGGGCAGTGCTTCCTATCCTGTAGGGTCACTATGAGTCAGCACTGACTCGATGGCAGGGAGGTTTTTTGTTGTTGTTACTGATTTGGAAACAGACACACACACAATTCTCTATTCTTTTAGTGATTTCTCTTTACATTCTAACATAGTCTTATTTCACTTATAGTGTAAAGTTAACCTCTTGAACAATAAGGATCTGAACAATCACACGAACAATTGTTTTGACTTTTATTCTTGTGTTCTTTTTAAGTGTCAGGGTACTTTCCCTAAGACATCATCACGGGCCGGTAAGCGCAATTGTACAGCGATAATAAGTAAAGATTATAGTAAAGTCATAGAGAGCATGAGAGATAGAAGAGATAGAAATAATGGAGTCAGACACATTTCATGGTAGCATGCTCATCTCAGCCTCACTTGGTGGTCCACGTGGAGACCACGTGCTAACCAAGGCTTTTATATTATCTGGGGACATACAAGCTCCTTAATTACAAGTAAAGACCTACGTCACAGGAAAGGGTTGCACTATAGGTTAGACAGCAATGAGAGAGGGACAATCTAGGGATATACACACAATAGGAAGAGGGGGATTGAGGGTATACATGTGATAAGAAGGGCAGATTCTAGATTAAGGATGGCAGCCTAACTTTGGATGTAACTGCCCAGTTTGATCTGGTCAACTGAGCCGGTTTGATCTGGTCTCTGGATCTCCATTGAAACCATTATCAGTAGGGTGTGAACCCCACCTACATGAACCAAGCTAATGGTTGCAAGCCTTTGGGAGAAGTAGCCCATCATCCTTAACAGCAGAGAGCAGGCCTACCCATGGTGGGACCAGACAGTAGTCTGGCAGCTGACTGCCTTCAGGGAAGTAACATGACAGTCATTTACCATTAGCTACAAGCAGTGTCCTAAATCTAACATATATCTGTGGGAGACAATTTGGGAGAAATCTTTGTTTCCCACACTTAAGTTCCAACTCAGAGTGACCCTGGACATGTTGGCTACTCCTGCACTAGCCTCACAAGTTTGGTTCTCTCGAAGTCCACTGATCCAGGCACAGTGTCAATCCCTTTTGAGGAGAATCCTCCTGGTTATTGCTGACCCTCTATTTTCCAAGTGTGGTGTCCTTCTCCTGGGATTCATCAGTACTAAACACATCCAAAGTGAAACCAACTCTTGCCATCCTCACTTCTAAAGAGCATTCTGGCTGTACTTCTTCCGAGACAGATGTGCTTAATTCTTCTGGGAGTTCATAAACTTAAAAACAAAATAAACCACACCTTACTGCCATTGTGTCAATTCCACTCATAAAGACCCTTTTCGCCAAAGTAGAACGGCCCCTGTGGGTTTCCCAGATTGGGAACGCTTTATGAGAGCAAAAGGCTCCTCTTCCTCCTGCAGAGCAGCTGGTGGTTTCGAGCTGGCAACGCCATCAGGGCTCCTGTTCAGTAGTCCATGTACATTCAATGGTCTTCACTCACACCAGAACTCAACTGCATCAATTCTCCGGTCTTCTTGGTCACTGCCCGGCCTCCTCATGCACGAGACAGGGCAGAGGTCAGACCCGCCTTAGTCCTCAGAGGGACGCCTTTGCCTTTTAATACTTGTGCTGCAGATTTGCTCAGAGCAATACATTGATCTTTTGATGGCTGCTTTGAGGGGCACTGATTGTGGAGCCCAGTGAAATGGAATCCTTGGCAACCCCAATATTTTCTGTTTCCCACAGTGAAGCTTATTATTGGTCCAGTTGTGAAGAGTTTTCTTTTCTTTAAAAATTGAGGCATACACTGGGGATCCCCTTGCAGAGGGGTCTTGGGGAGGAGGCGGGCCAGTCAGGGTACGACGTAGCAACGATGGGGGGATACAACTTTCCTCCAGTTCCTAAATGCTTCCTCCCTGCCCCACTATCATGATATGAATTCTGCCTTGCAGGTCTGGCTAGACCAGAGGATGTATACTGGTGCAGATGGGAACTGGAAATACAGGGAATCCAGGGCGGATGGTCCCTACAGGACCAGTGGTGTGAGTGGCAATGCTGGGAGGGTAGAGGGGGAGTGGGTTGGAAGGAGGGAACTGATTACAAGGAACTATATGTGACCTCCTCCCTGGGGGACGGACAGCAGAGAAGTGGGTGAGGGGAGACGTTGGACAGGGCAAGATATGACAAAATAGTAATTTGTGAATTATCAGGGGCCCATGGGGAGAGGGGGAGAGTGGGGAGAGAGGGGAAAAATGAGGACCTGATGCCGGGGGCTTAAGTGGAGAGGAATGTTTTGGGAGTGATGAGGGCAATAAATGTACAAATGTGCTTTACACAAGTGATGTATGTGTGGATTGTGATGGGAGTTGTGTGAGCCCCTAATAAAATGATTTTTAAAAAATGAGGCATAATCCAAACTGAAATCTGCAAGTCTCCTCATCAGCAAGTGCTTTGGGTCCTCTTCACTTTAAGCAACTCCACAAGTGTCATCATTTCAGCTCTAAGAATAAAAAAATTCGAATTATTTTTATCTCCATGTCTTATGTGCTGTTTCCATACATGCACAGTAACATATGTCTTGGGAAGATCTATCAGTAACATCTGTTAGTCTCTCAGTTTCTGTTTGTATAAAAATGATCATATATTTGGATATAGAATTCTAGGTTGATTGTTATCTTACTTCAGAGGTTTGAAGATTTCTTCTCTAGTGTCTCTACAAATGCATATTATATAAATCTGATTTTGTTTTTCTCTTTGCTTTTTGGAATTTAAAAACTGTCCCTCTACCTTTGGCTTCTGGGTTTCTGCAGTTTTATTCCAGTGTGTCAAGTACAGATTTAATTTCATTTATTTTACTTGAGACTTATTATGCTTTGTACATCTAAGGATTCATTCATATCCTTCAGGGATTTGGCCAAATTCTCAACCATCATCAGTTCTTTGAATTTCGTCTTCCCAGCCGCACAGGCTGTTGGAGCTTGAGAGCAAGGAAGTCACGGGGTGGGAGTGAAGGTGGCTGTCCCAGTATATAACCTGAACCCAGGTTTGGTACGGAGGGCATCGAAATAAAGGGCTAAGGTCAAGATGAAGGTGTTGAACACTAAGCCTGACAAGGAGGATTCCACATAGAACAGTGACTGGAGTCAGGTAGGTATCAGACCTTGAATGGGGTAGAAGGCTATCTAAATGGATGGGATGGTAGTTAGTTAATTCTGTCAACTAGAAGATGTACAGAAGCGTTGGGGTGGAATCCAACCTGTCAATCAGGTCGCACCCAGTGCTGTCTCCTTGGGAGTGTGGCCTTCGTACAGGGAGCACCTGCTGGGAACTGTCCTCTCTGCCTTCCAGCCTGCTGGGACTCTGCCCCTGACCCTGAGAGCGGCAGGTCCCCTGCTATGGTTCCACTGACTTGGATCCACACGCTCTACACCCACCAGCCTGTGATATTCCAGCATTCTGCATCATTGCACGTGGCTGCGTGAATCTGTAGAGGGATTTCTGCATGCGTATCGGATTTATGTGCTTGAGTTGAACTGGACTGGGATGTCTTCTTCTTATATAATTACTTCTTGATATAAAGATCTTTCTTACACATAGAGGAGTGTCACTGGATTTGTTTCTCTAGCCAACCCAGCCTAACACAGATGGGCAGCTCAGAACGAGGTGCATTGTGCAGTGATGGGAATGGTGGCCGAGATGAGAGACTGCTACATACGTGAACACTGATTCAATAAATGAAAGTACTAAGAATAACAGAAGTCAAGTTGATCGCAGAAGAGCGCAGCCACATGAAAAGGAAGAAAGCTAGAACGAAGGCTGAACTGCTGCTGCTCTTGTCATTGCGGTTAGGCGCCATCGAGTCGGTTCCAATCCGCAGGGACCCTCTGCACAACAGACCCAAACACTGCCCAGAGCTGTGCCAACCTCACAATTATCCCTGTGCTGGAGCCCATGGCTGCAGCCACTGTGTCAGTCCATCTCATGGAGGGCCTTCCTCTTTTTAGCTGCCCGCCCCCTTTACTAAACGTGGTATCTTTCTGCTGGGACTGGTCTCTCCTGACAATAGGTCCAAACTAAGTAAGACAAAATCTTACCATCTTTGCCTCTAAGGAGAAATCTGGCCTTACTTCTTCCAATGCATATCAGTTTGTCCTTTTAGCACTCCATGGTACTTTGAATACTCTTCCCCAGCACCACAATTCAAATGCATCGGTTCTTTTGCGATCTTCCTTATTCAATGGTCAACTTTCACATGCATATGATGCAATGGAGAATATCATGGCTTGGATCAGGCGCACCTTAGTCCTCATGAAGAACTGGAAATATTAGTGTGAACTCATGATTTTCAACATTTATAGATGAATATACAACCTAACAAAGATTCAAAAGTACAGGTATACGTATTGTTA
>NW_022111369.1:6448625-6453553 GCF_000313985.2 Echinops telfairi
TCCAAGAAGCCGAGGAGCCACCGGGAACGTCAAGTTTGTCAAGAAGTAAAAAGTATGAGCTATGAAGAAATCCAGCTTAAACTGAAAATGGGAGAGGTGCAGCAGTACGGCTCCAAAAGAAAACACAGCTTGTTGACCTGGGTGAAGAACAGGCTCTGCTATAAAACGGACAGCAGCAGGAACTAGCACCACTTCCCTGAGGAATTTAAATCAGGGGGGGAAGATTATATTTAAATTTCTTAGTGGAAAGGCAACGGTGATCTATGGATTCAGGAAAGTAAATTAAGACAGTGTATTCCTAAATATAATCTTTTTAAAAGGAGACTTTAATTACCCTGCTACAAAAGTACTTCATCTGACAGTAGTCTCAGTATGAGGCTTTCAGCAATAATATGGTGCTACAATTCACCCTTTCCACATCCAAAATGTGAGAACTCCATTATTACTGCTCTTTTCAAGGATATCTTGATTGTATTCCACAGACATCACTAGATCACGTAATTTGCATTAAAATCATGAAGAAATAAGCTGCAAGCAGAGTTGGAACAGCAAGAGACTTGGTTCCATTAACACGCAGTTGCTCAAAACCATCAAATCCCCCTTGGAAAGACAAGTGTTTGCTGTTGTTAGGTGCCACCACGCTGGTTCACAGTGACCCACAGTGACCCGAGGCACAACAAATGCCGCACGGTCCTGCACCATCCTCACAATTGTCCCTAAGCTTGAGCCCATTGTTGCAGCCACTGTGTCCATCCATTAAGGGCCTTCCTCTCCTTCACTGTCCCTCCACCTTACCAAGCACCATGTGCTCCTCCAAGGACTGCTCACTCCTGACAACATGTCCAAAGTAAGTAAGACAAAGTCTTGCCGACCTTGGCTCTGAGTAACACTCTAGCTATACTTCTTCCCAGACAGAATGGTTTGTCTGTTGGGCAGTCCATGGTATTTTCTACACGAGTATTCTTCGCCAGCACCACCTTTCAAATACATCAGTTCTTCATGCATCTTCTTTATTCAATATCCAACTTTCATATGCACATGAGGCAACTGAAAACACCATGGCTTGGGTCAGATGCACCTTAGTCCTCAAAGCAATATAGTTACTTTTCAGTACACTCACGAGTGTGACAGAGTTATCTAATGCAACTGGTCTTTTGATGTTTTGACCACTGCTTTTATGAGCACTGATTCTGGATCCAAGCAAGACAAAATCCTTGACAATGTATTCTTTCATTAGAGTAATTCCAAATAATGTGGCTTGGGTATATAGACAATTCCAAAAGTGCTGTCAAAATACTTTGCAAAATTAATAAAATTATATACTGTCCTAAACTAAAGATAATGTTTAGATATGCACGATCTACTGTATGTATTTGTGTGTGTATAAATATGGGTGAAAGCCAAAACTCGATAGGACTGCCTTCTTTTTCTGGGTCTTACATGTATTTGTATTTCCCACTTTTGACAGGGTGTGTTATCTCAGAAACCCTCAGGGCAGTTCTACCCGGTCCTACATAGTTATTATGAGTTAGAATCAACTCAATGGAGTGAGTTCAGTTTTGTAGTCTTAATACTTTTCTATTGCTCTCCATTAATAAAAAAATATTTGAGTTCTCCTTCTTTGACAGGTTCCAGCTTTCAAAAGTTTTAGTGTGTATACATGCACGCATGCACTACTAGGGTTCCACTTCATACATGCACAGGTTTATTCCAAAAGCCCATGCTTGAACACGTCTCTGTGCTCAGCAGATGGCTGCAGACAGTTCTCTCTGTAACACATTCACTTGCCTTTGTCTCAATAAAAACAAAACAAAAACAAAAACCCCACTGCCATCGAGGAGATTCTGATCCATAATGACTTTATCTATAGTTTCCAAGACTGTACATCTTTACAGGAGCAGACAGCCTCGGCTCTCTCCCACAGAGAATGCCTACTGGGTTTGAAACAGACCTTGGAATTAGCAGCTCAATACCTAACTCACAGCACCACAAGGGTTCCTTAGGACTCATCAAACCAAAGTGGCTTGTGACTCATAGTAACCCTACCTAAGGTTTCCAAAACGAACCAGACCTAGCAGCCGTGTCTGACCCACAGCACCACCAGAGCTCCTAAGGACTCCACTGGGGTGCCTTCAAAAAAAAAAAAAAAAGGCCAATCAAGTGTCTTCCACGATGAAACACAATATTCCTCTGGTTGGTTCCTTGAGGCTTCCTCACCCACCACTATCCTGACCCCAGTCCTGCCCTTCACGACAGGCTAGACCAGAGCATGTGCACAGGTACAGATAAGAGATAAGAACTCACGACGCACAGAATCCAGGAACAGGAATGGGAATAGCAATACCAGAAGGGTAGGGGCAAAGTAGGGAGACGAGAGAAGGAAGGGGGAATGGTCGCAATAATCTACACATAACACCCACCCACCCAGGGGAACGAACAACAGAAACCATGGGGGAAGGGAGACAGCAGTCAGTGTAATATAGGAAGATAACAATAATTTATAATTTATCAAGGGGTCACCAGGGGGGGCAAGGGAAGAAAAACAGAAGAGCTGAAAACAAGGGCTCAATAGACAGTAAATGTCCAGAAAATAATGATGGCAACATATGTACAAATATGCTTGATACACTGATGTATGGATTGTTAGAAGAGCCCCTAATAAAATGATCTTGTAATAAAATAAAGTGTCTTCCAAAGCGATCTGTTAGATTCACGGCTGAGGAAAGCTCAGGAAGACTTCTGGGGAGGAGATTCTCAAAGGTAAACCTTGAGAGATTTTCTCAAAAGACATAGGGCCATCACAGGAGCTTAATACGAAGCGCTTTTTTTTTTTTTTAAGTTTAAAAATGCATTTATGAGAAAACAGGGCCAGGATAGTGGCCCTGGACGTGTTACCCGCGATTATGACAATGTGCCCCTCGCTCTGTAAGCCAGGCTGTGCTATGAGAGCGGGTCGGCAAATCTGCTTTGGTGGTGGTGGTGGTTTTGTTTTCCATATGTAAAAAGAACTTTATATCAAAAAGCAACTTTGCTTTCAGAAAGTGCCCCAGCCAGACCAGCGTAAGTCCATAGGTCCCATGCTAGCAGGGCCCTCTGCAGACTCCTGTCCACCCTACAGCCCTGGTCTTGGCCCTTCACACTTCTTTGCATTTCCAAAATACAAAGGACATCTCAAAGGTACATAATTTGAGGCCCCTGAGGACGACAAAACTCGACAAGGTGTCAGACAGGGCAGGATTCTAAGGGGCAGGGTTAGGGAGCAGAAAGGAGGGCAGGATTCTAAGGGACAGGGTTAGGGAGCAGAAATGTCATCTTCAGAAGCGAATGAACCTAGATGGATGAGTGTCAGGAAACAACAGCTTCACATGTTGATATTTCTGTTTAATAAAGGTTTCTATGATTTAAAATTTTTTTTTTAATTTACCGGTTTTAAAATTTACCCATGTCCATGAAGCCCTGGGGCAGAACGGTTTAGCACTCAGTTGCTAACTAAAAAGCAGGCAGCTCCAGCCCACCAGTAGCTCCCCCAGGAAGAAGAGACCCCACCACCACCACCACTGTTCCTATCAAGATTAAACTCACTGTCTGCAGTGACTTCTATACACTATAGGACAGAGGGCAGTTAGCCCCATAGCATTCCGCAGGCTGTAATCTTCCCAGAAGCAGGCTGCCACAGCTTCCTCCCATGAAGCAGCTGGTGAGTTTAAACCATCAGCCTTTGGTTAGCAGCCAAGTTCCCAGTAAAAGTTCTTGGTTGGCTGGTGGTTGTTTTTTTGGTAAGTCTTGCTGCTGTATCTTTTTCCCTGGCAGTTCTCATTTCTTATTAGTGGATGTTTATTTTGGTACATACGCATCACATGTATTTCAGTAGTGCATATATTTACATGGTAGTTAGAAGCTGTCAGATTGATTTAAGACTCTTATAGTGACCCCCAAGAGGCAGAACAGATTGAAAACACTGTTCTGGGTTTTCAGGGCTGCCATCTGAACGGAAGCAAATCATCAAGTTTTTCTCCAGTGGAGCTAGCTGCTGGGTGAGCCACGCTTTCCCTTAGTAGCCTTAACTGGGACACCACGATGGTTCCTTTGCCTGTTTATAGCTTTTATATTGCAGAAGTACCTAAGCATCTTCACAGGATGAAAGTGATGGTGGTTTTGAATAAACCCACTGCTGTCAAGTTGACAAACCATAGTATAGCGCCATAGGGGACAGCAGGGCTGCCCCCAAGGGCTTTTCAAGGCTGCGATCCTTACGAAAGCAGGCTTCCCCATCTTTCTCCTGTAGGGCAGCAGGTGGATTCAAACTGCTAACCTTTCAGTTAGCAGTCCAATGCTTAATGCATACACGTAATTGTAAAGTATTGTGCATTCTGTCTGGGCTGGATATGGAGGTGATTGCTCCCCTGTGTAATATAGTCTGTATAGTATGCCTGAAAATAAAGTCATTTTGTCAACAATTAAGTTAACTAATATTTACTGAGCATCTACTGTATGCTGAGTGACCAAATTCCTTCAGCCGTCCCCCAACAAAGCACTCATCTGCAGGGGCAATGAATTATTTAATGTGGTTCTTCCAACCAAAGTCTGTAATTTCCACCAATGAACTTGCCCTGCATGTTTCTGGTAAGGAGGTGGGGGAAGATACATATAGGATTCGCCTGTATAAAACGAGCCCTCTCTGCCACTTAACTCTAGACCCAATCCAAGAACAGTCAGTTCTGATAACATGATGCTGCTCTATACTCATCTTCATGGAATGATCACTGAAGATAAGGGTGTTACAGCAAAGTGTGGTGAAGAGAGCAGATGGTGCCTGGCTATCAATTCGAATAGTGTCTGGGGTCAAACAGGTGTCAGGGTTGACCAGTTCCTAACACATCATCACCGGTCTGGTAGGCGCAATTGTACAGCGATAATAAGTAAAGATT
>NW_022111369.1:6453862-6454951 GCF_000313985.2 Echinops telfairi
AGGTAATACAGTAATGGGAAGGGGGTGATCTAGGGGTATCCATGTAATAGGAAGGGGAGGTAATGGGGGTACACATGTGACAAGATGCGTGGATCCTAGATTCAGGGAGGCAGCTTAATTTTGGATACCACTGAGCCGGTTTGACCTGTTCTCTGGCTGATTATAGAAATCATTATCAGTAGGGTGTAAACCTAATCTACAGGGACCAGACTGATGGCCACAAGCCTTTAGGGAGAAGTAGCCCATTGTCCTTATAACAGCAGGGAGTGGGCTCCACCTGTGGTGAGGCCAGACATTTGTCTGGCAACTGACTGCCTTCAGAGAGGATGTCTCTAAGCATCTGAACTCCCACGATATGCTGGCAAATAGCCTCTAATGTTTGGCATGTCTTTGGGGGAGACAAAGCTGGGGGAAAGTCTCTTTATAATACCACAAACAGGCAGCCATTTAAGTGAGGAGTCAACTAAGTCCACATGGAAGAAGCATACCAACCTGTGTGATCCAAATATGACAATAACAAAACCCAAATATGATGAAGAGAAAAGTATCAGAGCTTAAATTGTAAACACCCAATTTGTAGAAGGCTGTGGAAGGCAGTGGAAGCCCAAAATCCATCTGCAGAGGATCTAGTCAGATTAAGTCTCTGGCAGTCCTAGCCACAGGCAAGGGACTGAACAGCTTGACTATCAGACTATCATCATAAACTTGATTACAATGGATGGAACACAGTATAATTTGATTCTTGGTCAGTTGACCTCGCTCTTGACCCAACCTGAATATGTTCTTTGCTCAAGTATTTCTTGCTTGTTCCACAACAAAAATTTCTTCCCTGGCTTTTAAAATATTGATGGTGGTCTTTCCTTTGTTATCCTTTATTTGTATTTTTATCTTTATATTGACATTATTTTATTCATCCCACTTTAAAAAAAATGAGCCTTCTGCCTCCACTCAAGTACTCCCTCAATGCAAGAATACTTTCTTCTATTAAATTTGGCATTCTATGATGCTCACCTTCCAGACACAACCGCTGAAGACAAAGCGGGTGAATAAGCAAAAGTGGTGAAGAAAGCTGATGGTGCCTGGCTATCA
>NW_022111369.1:6455978-6466435 GCF_000313985.2 Echinops telfairi
GGCAATGAATGTACAAATGTGCTTTACACAATTGATGTATGTATGGATTGTGATAAGAGTCATATGAGCCCCTAATAAAACGATTTTTAAAAAAGAGCCTTCTGAGAAGTAGCAGGAGGGGTCTCATATCAGCAAGAGCCAGGAGTGGAGTGTTTCCTTTGAACCCAAGATCCCTGCACAGTGAACTTGCTGGATCCAGAAGACAGCTGTCACATCAGGGAAGTACAGCAGAACCAGGAGCTAGAGGATGGAGCAGAGGGATGGACTTCCCAACCCACAGAGCAAGTAAAGCTGAGTGATTTTGTGCAGGAGGCTAGCTTGCAGAGTGGGGTGCCTCTGGGCACTTAAGTGGGAAAGTTAGGCTTGCTGACCCACAAAAATGGAGCCGAGTGTCTTTGGGCTAAAGATTGCTGGAGTTGGGGTGCCTCTGGGCACTTAATTCAGGGAGCTGGGTTTGCTGACACCCATGGAGGTTGAGCTGTATGCCTTCTTGTTGAGTCTTAGAGCAGAGTGATACGCCCCTTGGGGATTTATTAGCAGACCAGAAAGAACTTGGCAGTATGTCCTGATCAACAATTCAAGCCCGAGCATTTCTCATTGGTATTATAACTTGTTCATTTCATAAATAAACCCTTTAATCATGAATTTTGTCTGTGAGTTCTGTGTAGCCACTGCAGTTCTTACAACCCAGAGAAGTAAAACAGAGAACATTAACTAAATGGGGCACGACCCTTCCCTGCTCTTTGAATGTTAACAGAAGATGTTTCCGTGTCTCCTAAAGGCTGACACATTTCCTCTAAGTGGAGGTCCCATGCCCTCCTGCTGTCTCAGAAACTTCACTGTCTTGACTATCTTCTCAACTGGACTTTTCCATACGCAATGTGATTAGTTTCTCTCCATCTCTACTCTTTTACGCTATCAATCTGACCATTAATCAACTGAGAAATTCACCCCCCTTTGTTCCCATCTCTGACTGTTTGCAGCCTTTCCCTTTCCTTTGCAGAGACAGACATCCCTTTGCTTGTCAGGCTCTAAACACTGGTGTGGTCCAGAGTCCCATCACAGGCCGCATTCGAGCATCTCACGCCATGCACTGGCCCCCCTTGGGCAACTCGCCAGGTATTCAGCTCAAGACCCAACAATTACACTCATGGCTTATTCCCTTGACTCCAACTTTAACTTTAATCTAGAGCCTCTTTTGTGCATCTAAATTGTGTATATTGTGGTAAGAACATCTTAAAGTTTCTGCTGATCTCAGAATGAGTAGTTCTGAGTAGTCGGCAGTTCAAATCCACCAGTCACTCTGTGGGAGAAAGACAAGACTGCCTTCTGCTGTAAAGATTTCAAGCCTTGGAAATCCTAAAGAGTTCTATTTTGTTCTGTCAAGCTCTATGAGTTGGAATCTCCTCAATGGCAGTGAGTGGGCCTAGCTCACACAAATCTCTATCACAAGGAAGCAAGTCCACTGACGCCAGAAGACAGCAGCAATAGGCCTCTCAGTCCCTTGTTCACACAATGTGACCCCATCTTTTGCTTTTATTAAATACTTTTATTGGGGGCTCTTACCTTTGATAAGTTATAGATTACTATTTTCATATCTTACATCGTCCTCCATCACCCCTCACCCACTTCTCTATTATTGGACCCCCTGGGAGGGGGTTATATGTTGATCCTTGTGATCGATTCCCCCTTTCTCCCCCCCATCCTCCCCTAATCCTCCTGGTATCTCTACTCTCATTGGTGGCCCTGAGGGGTGTATCTATCCTGGATTCCCTGTGTTGCGGGCTCTTATCTTTAGCAGTGTGCGTGTCTGGTCTAATCTGATTTGTGAGGTAGAATTCAGTGACCCTCATCTTACACAATATAACTGCGCAAGACACCAGAACTAAGCTGAGCCAATCCGATTCCATCTCAGGAATCTTCATTCACATCAGGAATCTTGTATACTGCCAGTAGAAGTGCAGACAACATCGTGAAACTGGCACTACCTCTAAATATCTATCTCTACATATCTATATACCTAGTTCTTCAGAATTTCACTCTGAAGTCTCAACCAGGAGAACAAACTGAGCACGTGCACAAAAGACAAATACAAGAATGCTCATGGCACACCTATTTATTACAGAAACTACACTTGGCAGGTTGTCATCATTAGTAAACTCAATCAATAAATTGTGGTATTTCATAGGATGAAATATGATAGCAATGCAACAACATGGATGCATCACAAACATCTTCTAATAATAAGCAAAGAATAAAGTTATAAGAGACTATATCCTGTAAGACTGACTTCATATTCATTTCAAAAACAAGCAAAAGAAATCAATGGTGTTAGCAGCATAGATGGTGGTTGCATTTGGGAGTCTGGGCAGTGACTATAAGGGGGCATGAAGAGGCTTCTAGAACGCTATTGTGCTCTTTCTTGATCTGGGGTCTAATAACAAGCCCACTGGTTAAAACAGCTTGCTGCCATCCAGTTGCTTCTGACTCATAGCAACCCCGTAAGATGGGATAAAACTAGCTCCATCGGTTTCTGAGACTGTAAATACTTAAGAACTATGCACTTCCTATATGCGTGCTATTCTTCAAGATATTCAAGTAAATCCGGACTGGACTCAAACTGAGAGTTAAATTCTCCTTGAGAATTCTCTACAGTAACGATTCAGGATGTAAATAACACAGTGAGAGCAAGTGTGGCAATGTAGAGCGTAAGGCATAAGAGTCACAGAGAAAGAAATAATTTGATACGGAATGTTGTACATAGGAGGTCCCCACTCTTCAGATAATAACATACACATTTTTTGTTGCTCCTAACACAAGCCAGTTATTATTGTTAAGGATTCTCTCAAAGAACAAGAATAGATGGTTTTGAGGTCTAGCCAGATGGTGCTAACAACAGTATCTTCCTTGTTTGAAGTCTCGGCGTCTGAAATGATAGAAGGCTGGGAACCACATGGGGTAGCACAGTTGACAACACTATTCAAGTCATGCAAAGCAGCACAAAAATGCATTACATTTATTCCATTGCGGGCATATTTGATGACATTTTAAAAACATCATTTTATTGGGGGCTCGTACAACTCTTATCACATCCATTCATCCATCCATTGGATCAAGCAGATTTGTACATTTGTTGCCATCATCATTCTCAAAACATTTGCTTTCTACTTGAGCCCTTGGTGTTGGCTCCATTTTCCCCTCCATCCATGGCCCCCTCCCTTGTGAACCCTTGATAATTTATAAATTATTATTATTTTGTCATATCTTACACTGTCCAACGTCTCTCATCACCCACTTTTCTGTTGTCCATCCCCCAGGGAGGAGGTCACATGTAGATCCTTGTCATCAGTTCCCCCTTTCCAACCCACCCTCCCTCCACCCTCCCAGTATCACCACTCACACCACTGGTCCTGAAGGGATCATCCGCCCTGGATTCCCTGTTTCCAGTTCCTATCTGTACCAGTTTAACATCCTCTGGTCTAGCCGGATTTGTAAGATTGAATTGGGATCATGATAGTGGGGGGGAGGGGGGAGGAAGTATTTAGGAACTAGAGAAAAGTTGTATGTTTCATTGTTGCTACCCTGCACCCTGACTGGCTCATCTCCTCCCCGCGACCCTTCTATAAGGGGATGTCCCGTTGCCTACAGATGGGTTTTGGGTCCCCAACTCCACACTCCCCCTCATTCACATTGATATGATTTTTTTGTTCTGATGATGCCTGATACCTGATCCCATTGACACCTCATGATTACACAGACTGGTGTGCTTCTTCCATGAAGACTTTGTTGCTTCTGAGCTAGATGGCCGCTTGTTTACCTTCAAGCCTATAAGACCCCAGACTCTACATCTTTTGGTAGCCGGGCACCATCAGCTTTCTTAAACCACATTTGCTTATGCACCCGCTTTTGATGACATATTTCTAGTTCCTTTTTCAGAAGTCCCAATTACATTCAATTCAAATAAGTGCAAAACAACAGCATTCAACTGAGAGCCTGAATAGTTTAAATGTACTCATTAATAGCTATTTATCTCTGGCATTTTTAAGGATCCTGGTGGCACTGTGAGTGAGGCACTGTGCAAGGGAGCCGATTCAAGTCCATCAGCTGCAGTGCATAGGGTCACTATAAATCAGAGCCAACTCGACAGTATCTAATATCAGTACTGGTGTTTAATTAAATCCTGTTAGTTTCTTTCTTTTCACTGTATGTTTTTGCCATAAAATATCTTAAAACTATTCAATTATTTCCAGAGGTGACAACATAGTAATAGTATTTAAATGTTTAAAAGATTTATCCAAATAGCCAATTTTTGTATTAGCATTATTTTGGTGGGTGTCTGGGATGTGGTGCTTATGTGAATATCGGGTCCTGAGACTGAAAACTCACAATAACAGCTATAAAATCACAATTTAGGCAAGAAGATGTTAGGTTATATAGCAGCACAAAAGACAGAAATACCTACACCTTGCATTTTGCAAAGGGGTCGAAAGTGAATTATACTGTTTAATTTTTACATTTATAGCTAGAGAAATGACAGAAAACAAAAACTTCACCCACTACCACGGAGTCCATTCTGATTCAGAGTGTCCTGATAGCACTGTGCCCCATCCACAAATTAAGGTCCCAGAAGCTTTGCTCCATCCACATCATGAGGTCAACGCTACTGAAGAGGTAGCCCTCCCGCTATCTTCGTTTGAATGCATTCTGATCTGCGGGGCTCATCTTCTGGCATTATATCAGACAATGTCTGCTGCCACTCATAAGGTTCTCAGTGGCTCATCCCTTAGCAGTGCATGGCTTATTCCTTCTTCATGGTGTGTTCTCAGTCTGGGAGCTCCCTTGAAACCTCTGCACCATGGGTGACCTGCTGGTATTTCAAATGCCACTGGCATAGCTTTCAGCATTACAGCACCATGCAAGCACCATGGTATGGCAAACTGACAGATGAGCTAAACCCCTTAAGCCCCTTGCCATTAAGTTCACTCTAACTCACAGTAACAGAGAACTGTCCCATAAGGTTCCCAAGGCTGCCGCATCTTTTTCCTGAGGAACTGATGATGAATTTGAACTGCCAACCTTTTGGCTAGAAAGAAACCAAGTACTTAACCACTGTGCCACCAGGATTCCTTAATTAAGCATATAAAAATTTATTATTGTTCAAGAAAGTGTTTCGCTGAAATCGAAATATACAAATGAAGCGCAACGAACCAAACAAATAATGGCGGAGTGGATATGGGAGTCTAGGACCGTGACAGGATGACAATAAGAATAGACAGCTACCTATGCCCTCAGGAAGCCAGTCACAGGGCTGTGCCGATAACACAGCCACACAAGAAAAAGAGAAACGTACAAGTTGAATTACAGGTTTAAACAGCATAGTTTTTGACAACAGAAACTCACTATTTTAAGTCTAGCAGCAAATCATTACATATGGATTTATTTCTGAATCTAATAAGGTTCCATTATAGTTTATTTTAATGCGGTGTAAAGATGATGTTTTTTGTTTGTAAGGAAAACAAAAATCAATTTTGTCAGAAATGGTTTAGTCCATTAAGGAGGACATGGTGACTCAGAAAACCATGGTGGCAGAATCAGGTCACCCAGTCATTTTTATCCTTTGGAGCTCTCACTAACTGATTCTAGCTGTGTTCTCTTGGACAAGCCACACAACATCACCCAGTATTTATAAAAGGGTATAATTAGAAGTTGAATTGGATAAATTACTTCAGACATTTTCTTTTCTAAAGCAGTGGAAGTTTACACAAAGGAATTCCTACCCGGGAGTCTAATACATGAGGGGGCATCGAAAGGCCCATGGGAAAAAATGGACTTAAATGGTGAGACTTTCCCATGAACTGTTTTGAAGCCCCCTTGTATAATACAAACAAGAAGTTGCTCTACCACAACCCTGGTGATTACTCTAAATCTCCCTACTCATCCAACCATTTTCCCTCCTGCAATGCAGTGAATTATTTAATACAGTTCATTTAGCCATGACCTTTGTTGCTCCCACCAAATAACCTTTTCACTCTAATAGGCCTGGGTAAGAAGGTGGGGAAAGGATACTTATTGGATCATATTATTTAGCTGTGTATGACTGTCCCAGAGAACACTGTGTCTGCCAGCCTGCTGGGTATAAATAAAATGAGCCATCTCAAAAGTGGGGGATGGGGGTTGTCTAAATACTTGCAAGAGAAAAGAGCCAGGAGTGGCGCGTGTCCTTTGAACCCTGAGATTCCTGTCCATTTAACCTCTTTGATCTAGGAAATATTGACCAGAGGAACAGCAGCAGAACTAGGGGCCAGAGTGTGAGAAAAAACACAGAGCAAGTGAATCTGAGTGCTTTGGGGCAGGACGCTGGCTTGTGGAGTGGGTTATCTCTGGGCACTTAATTGGCTGACTTATGAAATTGGTGCTGAATTTCTTCCAGTTAAGCCTTACAGCCGTAAGGGCGTAGCATGCCTTTTGGGCATTTATTGGCAACCCTAAAATTGCTTTGAAAACATTGCCTATGCAGGGCAGAAGCCAGGCCAAGGGGCTGAGGGCAGGCATAGCAGAGAAGAAACTATCCTGGCCCAACAATTATATCCTGAGCAATACTCACTTGAATTGTAACCTGTTAACTTCCCCAGTAAATTTTGAGAATTTATTTTTTACTGTAAACTATACATGCTTTGTCCTAACTTAAGCATTAAGAAGTTGCTAAGTACATGTAACTTCATGTTAATGACACATTATTTCATTAATGTACTTCTAAAACACTCGGCGTTGGATTTCTAAAATTCTCAACTGGTCAATGAACTTTATCAACTTAGTATGTATCACTGAGTGCACTTGAAAGTAATTCTGTGTTAATGTCTTATAGGAGCCAATCCCAAGATATTCTCATTGACCCATGCTTCCCAGGACTCACACCTGGGTAATACCCTCCTACATCCTGAATCTCTGCTAGTTAAAGAAGTCAAATGTACCATGAGGCAACAGGCAGTAGGATGGCTATGGAGTTCCCTGAGTGGTGCAAATGCTTAATGCACGGCTGCTAGCCAACAAGTTGCCAGCTCTGGCCCAACCAGAGGTACCTAGGAAAGGTCCACCATCTACTTCCAAAATATCTGCCACTGAGAGCCCTATGGAGCGCAGTTCTACTCTGATGCCTCTGGGGTTGCTATGAATAGTGAATGACTACTATGAAAAACAAACAAATGGAATATAATAAACATGAGTGAGGATGTGGAGAACATAGAGTTCCCACCTATTGTTTGTGGGACTATACAATGGTTCCACCAAAACAGAAATATAGAATTACTATATGAGTCAGCAATACCATTCTTGGATACGTAATCAAGCGAACTGAACACAGGAATGCAAACAGTTATGTAGACACCAGTGTTCACTGGGCATTATTCACTATGGCCCAAAGGTGAAAGCAACACAGGCCCCCATCAAAATGTGGATGGACAAACCAAACGTGTTGCCTAATAGAATGTTGCTTAGTCATAAAGAGATCTGAAGTCCTAGTATGTGCTATGACATGCACGAACATTGAAAGTATTATGCTACATGAAATAAGCCATATAATCAGGATGAGACTATATGATCCTACTTATAAGAAATATGTAGAGCAGGCAAACATATAAAGACAAAAGTAGATTCGCGTTCCCCATGACCTGAGGGGATGGGATGAAGAGAAGTTACTGTTTAACAGCACAGGGTGTTTGTGGTGATGGAAAAAATCTTGGAACCAACAGGAGTAATAGATACATAAAACTGTGAGTATGGTTAATGCCACTGGATTATTATTAATACCACTTGAAATGGTAAAAGATTTAAAAATATGAGGTCTCATCTGTGATACCAGAGACTGAATATCTAGACAGAAACAACCAAGAAGAGAAAAAATGATCACCTAGAGATTTAAAAGGAAGCACTCTGCAACCTGTGAAATGATGATGTATAAGAACTCTTCAGTAAAAATTTATCATAGAAGATTCTTCTTTCATCTGGTAAAGGAAAAACGAGAATCCACTTTTCCCAAATCTAACTCTAATAAAAAGTATAAGCTAGAGAAAAGCTCTAACTTAAGCTTCAGGATAATATATTGAACTGTCTGGTAGTTCTGGGTGGCCACTTCAATGAATTATCAAACACAGCTGGAAGGCAGAGTGTGCTGTTGGAGACAGAGCATCTCTCCCCTAATATATAATCTTAGGGTTAAACTCTTAGGGTCCTCAAGAATACTGGCTGTAAATCTGTGGACTGAAATATTCCCAGAGGCCTTTCTAGTTGAAGATTGTGAAATCTTCTTGTCACATGCAATCAAGATCAGTAATTAGTCGACTAAGGATAGTAAACATAACTAATACAAGCATGACCTAAACATTTATTATAAGCCAAAGGTATTAATACTCATTCATTACCAAAAATATACTTTAGTGCCATGGCGTGGCACCTCATCAGACCCGACCGGAAAACACTCCTAAAGGTCAACAAACAGACCTAGCTAAAGTAGCCACAAGCTGGTCTGATCTCCAGAGAACAAGAGAGGGGTGGGGCTTGCCAAGCCATTTATCTTTGCCTTCCAATCAAACCGTGACCTTATTAATCCCACATGTTCCTATTGGCCAGGTTGGCACAATAAACCTATCTATCACAATGCTATTTCCCCTGCTGGCACCCTTGTCATACCAGCACTCTCTCACCCTTGGTTACTTTCAGTTCTTGCAAACTGGTTTTTTGGCTTCTACAATCTATCTCCAAACAACAACCAAACTTATCTTCTAGAAACATAAATCACATCATGTTATTCCCTGGCTAAAATTTCAGTGGTCTACCATAATGTCTGAATCCCTCCCCCGATACCCCCACCTACCTCTATCCTTCACATTTCCCTCTCTAAACACACTGGTCTTCTCTTTGTTCCTTAAACATAAATTAATAAATATGTGTGTGTGTGTGTGTACATATATATATATATGTCAAGAGAAAACTATTTCCAAAACATTTTGAAGGATTCCATTTGGGGAGACAAAGATAGACGACTTGTTAATTTTCCCAAAACATGAAGCACTCTGTACTCAAATAAATATTGAGATGAATTTAGTTCCTCTTCAATAACCGCAGGCTTTCTTATATATTTATTTATTTATTTATTTAAGATTATGTTAGACAGGGTTCTCTAGAGAAACAATACCAGGACACTAATGATTTTAGATAGATAGCTAGATAGATAGATAGATATGTAACATAAGAAATAAACAGTTATAAAAGAAGAAAAGAAAGTTAATTAATCTACAAAGCAGTACAAATGGCTCAGTGCAACTCACTTCTGTGAGACAGCTAATACACTGGCAGTCCTTCAAGTCTTAAGGGCCGCCAGGTAGTCCTCTGTAGAGCAATACAGGCTATCCCACCACAGGCAGCAAAAAGCAAGGCAGTCACCAACAGTCAGACAGATGACACGGTCTGACAGTCCCCAGTTCAAGAGATGTAAATTCCAATTGTGTAGCTAAGCAGGTCTTGATGGAACCTCAAATAACAGCGACACAGTCCAGGGGTTAGGTGTCCCACAGGTAGTGTAGCTTGCAAATTGAGGCAGAGAACAAGCTAAGGCAGTTGCACACTGGTCCAATCAAGAGCAAGAGACAAGAAAGGCAAGGCTCGCAGAGCCATTTTTATCGCTCTGCCCTTCAATTAATCCCACATGGGTTCATTGACCATGTTGATACAATAAACCTACCTATCACAAAGATCATTTTATTGGGGGCTATTACATGTCTTATAACATTCTATACATCAATTTTATCAAGCATATTTGCACATATGTTGCCATCATTATTTTCTAAACATGAACTTTCTATTTGGGCCCTTGGCATCAGCTCCCCTTTCTTCCCTCCTCTCTTCCCCACTTCCACCCTCGTGACCCCTTGATAAATTATAAATTATTATTATTTTCATATCAAGTATTTTAAAGAAAAATGAAATTCTTTCCTTTTTCATTCTTTCCAAGATGCAAACATTTATCTGTATACATATCCCAACTGTCACAGGAAAACTTGAAGAAATAAGACTTTGGGGGTAATAAATTTAGTATCTTTAGAGAAAACTGAAAATATTTTAAAATGGTATCTATAGATTTCTGCGTTTCAATTTTTGCTCACACAGCCTTTGTACTTGCCTTTTCTCTACCTGAAATTTCAACATTAACTCTTTGCATGACAGACCCCTCATATTTCCCATCTTACCTGCTCAGGAAAGCCTTCCTCATCGCCCTACCGGATATTGTTCGCATCCGTGATTCCCTGTCCCATAATCCTCCCTATATTAACAGGGAGTTCTTACCTTGATCTGAAATTAAATTACCAATTTATGTATTCACTTCTTTATTGGCCTCTCCCCATTAACATTTAAGCTTCAAGAGAGTGGGAATGTCTTGTATTCACCTCTATCTCTAGCGCCAC
>NW_022111369.1:6469631-6471387 GCF_000313985.2 Echinops telfairi
CTAAACAGTAATATTTACTTATTTTTCAGATATCAATTCTTAAGTTCTTTCTCATTTTTCTCTTTATCCTGCAATATTTATCAACAACAACAAAACCTCCACTGCCACAAAGTCAATTCCAACTCATAATGATCCTACATTAGGTTTCGAGGGCTGTACATCTTTATGCGAGCAAATGTCTCATCTTTCTCCCATGGAGTGGCTAGTGGGTTTGAACCTCAGGAAATTTTCCATTAGCAATCCAATGTTTACCCAGGAACAACACCTGGGCTCCTGACAATGTTTAAAACTCCAAAGCAAAAAACCAAACACACTGCCGTCAAGTCAATTCTCACTCATAGCAACTCTGTAGGGCAGAGAAGAACTGCCTCTCTGGTTTCCCGAGGCTCTAAAGCTTTACGGAGCAGAAAGCCTTAACTTTCTTGTAATAGGCAGCTGACAGTTTTGAACTGGTGACCTTGTGGTTAGCAACCCAGCACATAACCCATTGTGCCTAAATATTCCCAAATAAATTTTGTTTTGTGGTCAAGGGGAAAAAAAATTCAGTCTGTTTTAAGTGTGTTATAATAAATCACAGCAAATACAAAACTTTACAAGACAGTTTTGCAAGTACACTCAAGCTTACTTTAAATAGAATTCTTCTTGGCAGCTCCAACAATTACCAGTAAATCTCTTACCACTTCTGCCAGTTTCCATTTAACTTTGTATCAAAACCTAACTTGTATCAAAACTTCCATAGCTGTAGGCTTTAAAACTAAAGTTTTAGTTTACAACATGAAAACGAGCTATGAAAAGCACTCAGACACAAAAGAAATTCCAACTAAAATGATAACTATGAATCCATTTGGTAAATAGCACAGCATCATTTACATATTAAAGTCATGATTTAATGAGAGTAGCTAGATGTTGTATTACAGATTTTTCCAGAGAAATTTACTATCTGCTGTATTTTGCTATTTTAGAAGCTTCTCATTCCGATTCTCTGCATTTTTTCATGCATAAAAAACAATTTCACTACTATCAAGTCGAGTCTCAGACAGAGTAAAACTGGCCCCCATGGGTGTCTGCGACTGCAACTAGTTACAGAAAGAGAAAGAAGAATCTTTCTCCTGAGGCACAGCTGGTGGTTTCGAACTGCTGACCTTGCAGTTAACAGCCAACTCATAGCCAGCACACCACCAAAGCTCCTATTTGCATAATAAAAGGAGAAAAAGTACAGTGTCACAGACTGGATTGTGTTCTGCAAAAATATGTGTCAACTTAGCTGGGCTATGATTCTCAATAGTTCAGCAATTATGTAATGATGCAACTTGCTAGTTATGTGAAGATGTAATCACACCCTTCTGATGTGATCAACCAATCAGTTGTACGGGGATTTGGGTAGGCAACACTTTTACTGAGATCACAGCCTGTAGTATTAAATTAAAATGGCGAGGAGGGGGTGGGGGGAGGGGCCAGCCCCCACCCACTGCTTCTAATACTACCCACGGGTTCAGGAATGCACAATTGTATGGTTGAGATATATAAGTATTATATTAAAGTCATCGAGAGCATGAGAGATAATACAATAATACAGGCAGACATATTACATGGTAGCATCGCTCACCTCCGCCCCGCTTGGTGGTCCTCGTGGGGAACCCCGCTGCCAGAGCAGGAGCAGCTGCCTCCCTCATGGGAGACCTCCCCTGAGAACCAGGGAGCCTCCTTATTTAGTGCTAACCACGCATCATATCACTTTAGGGGGATCTGATTACAG
>NW_022111369.1:6472771-6477624 GCF_000313985.2 Echinops telfairi
GGCGAGGCTTCACCACCCATTTATCCCTCCGCCTTTCAACCAGCACCACATGTGATTATCGGCCAGGCTGGCACAATTAACTAACTCAGAGGGTTATGCCTTGCAACTGACAAAGGGTTTACTTACCAAAAAAACGTCAACCAGGGTCAACTACAGAGGTTCAGGGGAGACCTCTGTCCATCAAGATGAGCCAGCCCATTCGTTAGACCAAGAACCCAGGATCCCTGCATTGAGAATCTCCTGGACCCAGAAAAAGGCCACATGCTGGAGACTGTATAAGACAGTGGAAGAGAAATGGCAGAGTGTGCCCCGTGCAGGTGTTGCCTCGGAGGGTCCTGTGCTTTGGAGGATCCAAAGCAGGGCAAAGCCAGACGCTCTGGACAGGACACCTGCAGCAGAGCTAAGAGCTAGACCCTCGCCTTGTGTAGGGCATGAGAAGTCTAAATGTGCAGTGTGCAGCCACATACATCCTGCCACCCCTCAGGCAGCAGAGGCCCAAGTCATGTGGCCAAGAGAGTCCCACAGGTCTGAGTAGACTGACGGGAGTTGGCAGCAGAGGCCAGCGAGGCTCAGCAGCAGATCAGGGCCCCTGAGTAGCACAGCAGTAGCCAAGAGGTAGCAGTGATAGAACACAGCACTGGATCTGGACCATGGCATGCCTGCCCAGTAACATGAGCATACATGCCCACACCTCAAGGGCCAAATGGGAAAATAGCTTCAAAAATACTACAGATGGTATGTACTGACTGCCACTGAGTCACTTCTGACTCAGCAATGCTTTCCAGGGTCTCCAAAGCTCTGTATCTTTCTGGGAGCAGAGAGCCTCGCCTTTCTCTATCAGTGTGGCGGATGATGGGTTGAAATCAATGATCTCTTGACAGTTATCTCCCAATGATGAGATCTTTTAAATCTACCCTTTTAGGTGACTAGGGCTTTATGATTCAAGCTGGGCTAATCACATTTCCCTGGGAATTTGAAAACTTGACCAAATAGGCACTAATTAAGGTTAATGTAGTTCCTGTCCTTCCAGAAGACAGGCGTTCAGCCCTTCCTTCTAGAACAGCGGTGGGGAATCTTCTGCCAAGGGCCATTTGGATATTTATAACCTCATTCGAGGGCCACACTGGTCTGATATTTAATTAACTCACACCCCACCCCCGGTAGCAAAGTAGTAGTCACAAATTGGACTGTTAACCCCTAAATTAGCAGTTTCAAATTACCAGCGGCTCCTCAGCAAAAAGATGTGGTTTTCTACTTTGGTACAGAGTTACAATTTTGGAAACTTACCCCGTCTTTTAGGGTCACTATGAGTCAGCACCATCCCGATGGCAAGAATTTGGTTTTGGGAGTTGCAGAACCTGAGGACATGCCCAACCCCTGTTCTAGAAGGTACTACTGTCCATTATCCTTCCAGATTCCTTTTTGTTTAACATGGCCAGTTAGGTTTTGCTGCTTGCACCAAAATTAATCGTAATTAATATAGAAAAGGGACAAAATACAAACACATCGTTGGTTGGGGGTTAGTTCTCTTTGAGGCAAGCCCCCTGCCCCCCAAATGTAGATTCAGTGTGTACGGAATAACTAGGCATTTCAAGACTGTGATGATCTTCCAGAAAGAGATCACCACGCATGTTTTGTGGCACCTCCGCTGGGTTCAAACCACTGTTTTCAGGTAGGCCACACGAGGTCGGTATTTCAATGTGCCAGGGTCCAAGTTCACACACAGTCTGTCTGGCTTCACTATCACTAGAACTTTGTAACTTTAAAATTATTTATCTTTAAAATATTTTAAAATATTATTTTTATTAAAAATAAACACATTCTAAAATATTATTTTTATTAAAAATAAACACATCTCAAAAGGGCTTTCCATAAGTCTAAGCATTCTGAACTACAGGGCCATGGACATAACATCTCTGGGCCATGGACATAACAAAAATCTATTGACCAAAGTCATGATTTCTGGTATTAGATTTTTGAATACTAAATCTATAAAATCTCTGGAGATCTTTATGTTCTTCTTAAAAGTAACTTATCATCAGTGGAGAAAGGATATGGAAAGGAATTTTTTTTCTTATATACTTTCCTAGAAAATCTTCAAATTTTTACATATTCTCTGTAAAAAAATTTTAAAATGAATTTGGGATAGGTGAGATTTATAAAATTAGTCAAACAGAAAGTAAGATAAGAGAGAGTCAAGAGTTACCTGTACAGTAAGCATGGTCAAAGCATCAGGCATCTGAATTTCCCTTGGACTGCCAGCTCAGAATGAGGAACATTGGCCAATAAACTCAGACAAAAATGAAACTGCTCTCGAGTTGATTTGGATTCACAGTGGCCCTCTTAAAGACGGAGTAGAACTGCTTCTTTGGGTTTCCAAGACTAAAGTCGTAAGTAAAGTTTTCTTGGAATAGAAAGCCTCATCTTCCTCTCTTGGAGAGGCTGGTAGGTTTGAACTGCTGACCTTGTGGTTAGCAGCTCAGTGAGTGCCCCCAACAGACCACTAAAGCTCCTAACAGCCCATAGGCACCTAATCTAGGGCATCCGTTTGTAACTGAAAGAACAATGGAAAAGGTTAAAACGCATTCCCATCTGAACTTTAATACTAAAGATTGATGCCTTCTGGTAAGATCAGAAAGGAAACAACCAGAGCAGAGAAACTTTTTCTGACCGCTACCATCTGATGGAAAACTGCATCCCATGTCAAACTCCAACTCCATGCCATCAGTCAATTCTGATTCATGTCACCCTAGAGGGCAGGGTAGAACTGCCCCTGTGCATTTCTGAGACCTAACTCATTTGTGTTGTTTTTTTTAACCGGCCATCTTTTATTGGGCACACCTTCTCAGCGGCGGGGGAAAGGGCCAGGGCCAGGAAAGCTTTCTGCGTATACATCCCTGTAACCGCTGGTGTTTGAGCTCCTCATAGGAGAGGCAGTAGCCAAAAACCAGGCGGGCCGCCAACGCCAGACACATACGTGACGCACCTCTTCCTCATGTGAATGTTCTTGTCGTAATACTGTAACCTCTCTGAATGGTGCCGCCAATGACCATAGGGGTGAAGTCCGCATCAGCACCCAGCTCCCCAATCTTGACATCAGGAGCACTGCTCCTTCAGGGGTACGACAGGCGCCATCTTTGAGATCTAGGTGTCCGTTGTGCTGTGAGTCAGAATGGGCATGGCAGCAAGGGGTTTGGATTTTTGGGGTCCCTTATTTTACAGTATTTACTGTAAACTCTAGAGGGATATAATTTCCTGCATTTCTTCTGTGTGCAGCTGCTGTAGAACATTCTGTCCCATTCCCTCGGGATATTATAATTCAATACTGCCAACTTAAATCCATGTACTTTTCCTTCCAAACATTTCAAAGTGCTGGACAGCTGTCATTTCATCTATCTTGCAACATTTCTGCATGGCATATCAGTAATAACTGGGGTAATCACCCTCTTTTCTCAACTATGCAGAATAAGTTTCGGGAATGAGTGTATAAATAAGCCTTCTGTGCACCCAGACTCTAAAAGGAGTCTTATATAATGTGCAATGGAAGCAGAGATACTCTTTCTGGTATCCTCATCTTTCTTCTTCCTCCATTTTCCTTAAAAATGAATCCAGCCTAGCAATGGCTGGGGAACAACACAGCAACAGCAAAACCACTCGACCAAAGAGATAAGTCCCAGGATGGTTACGTTATTGATGTTCTGGCTCCTTAAACAAGATATTTAGCTTCTCAGTGCTTCACCTATCCAAAGGGAATAAAGTTGCCTCTTTAGCCCTGGAGTTGGCCGGTGGCTTAAGGGGCAGTTTTGTGAGTGCTGAAGCATCATCAAGACAATATTCTACTCTTACAATAAACGTGCTTTACTGGTAGTCAGCTCCCAGACTCTTTCCACTAGTAGCAAACCAAAAAACAGTACGCTTGCCATCATTATTGGCTCACGACAGCTAATTCTAACAAAAATCCAATGTTAATTTATATGTGCATGAGACTATCAGAGCCATAGGAGACTCTTAACAAACATTCCTTTCTCTACCACCTCCTCTTGTTACATCTTGTACGTTTCCTGGAGTTCGTTCAAAAATTAAAATGTAGATCACATATAAAATAAATTGTAGGAAAACTAACTAGTATCTATCTAAGCTATAACTTGAGTATAAAGGTTAAAGAAGGAAGATGCTTAATTCTGATGTAATAACTTATTGTAAACAGTAGTGTCGAGTGATGTGTAGCTCCCGGGATTGGTGAGCCAAGAGTCCCTGTGTAAACCTCTGCTGTGGGCTTTAAGATTTTACATTTATATTGGTGTTAGAGAAACTATTCATGACAATAATACTTTGAAAAACATTAGATCCAAAACTCTATGTAATGTTCTTACAATTGTGTTTGTAAGTGGCATACATTTAAAATAAGCAACGCTTATTAATTAAAGATTTTTCCCTCCTACACCACCTATACAGCACATTCGGATTTTAGTCTATCAGCTAATCAGCTGTGCTTTGTTACACATATACCATGCACATCACTTAATTTAGGAATGCACAGGGAGCTTTTCTGGTTGTAATACTGATGGATCAATGCTGCAAACGTGGTGGGCAAAGCCAGAGATACTAGACATTGTAATGCACAAAACAGAACCAAAATATGTCCTACCAAATGCCAATAGTACCACGACTAAAAGTAATGAGATAAAAATAAATATTTAGAATGATCTTATAGCAGCTCAGCTTTTCAAGCATTTGTGCCAGAATTAAAACAAACCGGGCTCACCTGCCTGGCATGATCGGTGAAGACAATGGGTGCACAAGCAAATGTGGTGAAGAAAGCTGATGGTGCCCAGCTACCAAAAGATATAGCA
>NW_022111369.1:6480499-6492377 GCF_000313985.2 Echinops telfairi
GGTCAACAAGGAGAGTAGAGATAGTGGGAGGATTAGGGGATGGTTGGTGGGGGGGAGGGGGATTGATCACAAGGATCAATCTAGAACCCCCTCCCAGGGAGACGAATAATGGAAAAATGGGTGAGGGGTGATGGAGGACAATGTAAGACATGGAAAAAATAATCTATAACTTATCAAGGATTTGAGGGAGGATAGGTGGGGGAGGGAGGGTGAAGAAATGGGGAACTGATATCAGGGGCTCAAGTGGGAAGAGACTGCTTCGAAAATGATGATGGCAGCATATGTGCAAATGTGCTTGACACATTGGAGGAATGTATGGATTGTGATAAGAAATGTAAGAGCCGCCAATAAAAATATTTTTTAAGTAAGACATTGTTTACAATTTTATAACATGTTCTTGCATGTTTAGAAAAAACAAATACACACAAAGTGTATTTTCTACTTTATTACATGCTTGTAAGAATATATTTTATATAGACACATTTGTACACAGAGTAAAGACTGAAAGAAAAATATCAATATGTTATATGGCTATTTCTGACTAGTGGAATTATCAATGGTTTCAATCTTCTTCTCTACTGAAACTTTGATGACTTAAAAGGAAAATGCTGGGCTTTTGGCCAGATAGGGGACTAGACAGACATGCTGTACAGATCCTCTGCAATGAAGACACAAGGAACCAAATGAAGCAGATACAGATGATAATCCTAGAACTTGGAGTTCAGGGGAAAGGATAGAGAAGTGGATTGAATACCAAGTAGGAGAAAAAGCTGAACCAAACCCGCTGCCAGAAAATATACAGACTGATGAATTCTCAGCAGATCCTCACAAGGTGCATACAGGAATCTTGAATTTTTGCAAGACATATTCCATCAAGACAGAGGCTTAACAGCACAGGTGTACATTGGTGGCTGACCACAAGAAAGAAACCGAAACCATTTCCACTTGGCCCAGCCAAACCACAAAGCACCAGTTACTGAGCAAAGGCTGCTATCCACTCCTGTACCACCTGATCATTAATAGCTTCCAATAACAGCCAAACCCACCCTCAACTGTGCTACACAAATGGGGAAAAAAATTGTACACACTCTTACATTCTCTATCAGATTCACTAAGAAACACGTGGTGAGTGCCTAAGAACCACTAGCATACAATTCGCAACTAAATATAAATACAAAGATGCCACAGAAACTCAAAGATAACAGACAATTTCAGTTCATGCCAAAAAAAAGTGCCTCAAACAAGTGGCCAAAATACAAAACCACGTTTTGGAAATGATGATGGCAACATATATACAAATGTGCTTGATACAATTGATGTATGGATTGTTATAAGAGCTGAAGAGACCCCAATAAAATGATTTATTAAAATAAAAAATAAAAATACAAAACCAAGATATCTTTTTCAGAAAGGAAAGGCATTGGAACAACCTGACTAAGAATTGAAAAGAATGATATTTAAAACCGTTCAATGAATTGAGAAAAGGATCAAGAAAGTTGCAAATGGTTTTCTCCTTTCAAAAAAGGTGAAATGTCGATTGATGACAAAGCTCATTCTGGATGTCCGTCAACTTCCCGAACGGACGAAAATGTTGACTTATGGTGCGTTTGAGGTTTGTTCCACCAGGTCTGAAATCTAGCTTTCTATTTAGAGGTTCTGAAAAGATTACATTAACAGTATGTGACAAAAAAATGCCTGATTTGTGGCAGATGGGGTGCTGTTTTTGCCACCACGGTAATGCACCTGATCATGCAGCCATCTCAGTGCGCCAGTTTTTGGCAAAAAACAGCATGCCTCTTGTCTTATGAGCCTTACTCACCTGACCTCCCTCCATGTGACTTCTTTTTGTTTCCACTAATGCAGAGGGGCATAAAAGGATAGCAATTTGATGACGTAGAAGAGATAAAAGAAAAAAACTAGGGAGGTGATGTCAGCCATCCAAACAGATGAGTTTGAAAAATGTTTCCAACAATGGAATCACAGATTTAACCAATGTATTAAGTATAATGGAGAGTACTTTGACAGTGATGAGGTTGTTTTATAAAACAATTTAAATACATAGCTTTGGGAAAAAAACCCATTTTGGGGGAGGGGGCTACCCCTTTATATATGAAACCATAAAAGCCAAAGGTTGTCAACCTAGAATCACATACGCAGCAAAACTGTCCCCCAAATATAACAGTGAAGTTATGACATTTCCAGATACACAGGAATTAAAAGGTTTTATAGAAATCAGACTAACCCTTAGTAGAAATACTGAGGGCATTCTTTGGACAGAGAACCAACGAAAAAAACAAATTAACCACCACTCACCATCACTGAGTCAATTCCTACCTATAGTCACTCTACAACAGTAGATTACAACCTGAGATTAACATACCAGACACCACCACGCAGAAGTCAGCCCACATATAGAAGTACCAAAAGTAAAGCAAACCTTCAAGATTGAAAACATATCAAATGATAACAATGACAATTACAAAGTTAATTACAGGGACCTGTGTAGAACTTCAAAATGGAGGGGAAGTAGATTTCAAGATAGTTTGACACCTGGGAAGAAACTGGTAAGTTTCAGGATAACCTCAAATTTTTTTTTAAAAGAGGAAAATCACAAAGTCATAACAAAAACAATAACAATGAAGAAAATGACATGAAATCTTGTAAACTAAATTACCTCAGCACAGAAAATTATGTGGAGCTGTGTTATTTCCTTATAGTTGGGCAAGACCATGGAAAATACATTCCATTTTAGTAAATTCTACTAGAAGTAAGGTACTATTAAGATTTCCCTGGAAAATCTTCAAAATCCATAGGAGCGCAAAAGGTACACTAGTACAGATTATATACATAATACAGAAAAGTCTGTTCCACTCCTAATATAGAGCAGTACAAATAACAGGGAGTTTTCCAGTTGAAGATAGTTAACAACTAGAGCAAAACTCATTTCTGGAAAAGTAAATAATTGAAAAGGAAATCTAGAAATCACCCTAAAGGGGAAAAAAAGTCGATATCAAATATTCATTCATTCATTTATCCCATAAATGTCTGTTGAATACTGAAAAACACTATGGATCCATCACTCATTATTTTACAGATATCCTTATGTGGCCTATGCCATCTCTGTGTTACCTGGCAACCTGATTCATAAATTACAACTCCCCACGTCAGGAGTACTTCCTTCTGCTTGCCCTATGTAAGCATGAGCCTTTGGAGGCATGTATGTATGGCTTACTTCTTGGCTTTCCTCGCTGTTGCCTAAGGCACAGCTTTCTAGATTGTGATCAGCTGGGGGTCAACTAGAGAAAGAGAACCACTAGGAATATATGTGGAGTGTGCATGTGCAATGCTTATATAAAAAATGTGTTATAGGCATTTAGCCTCATGCTATTTGGGGGACTAGATAAGCTGGTGTCTTTATATCTGACGATGAGGCTTGAAGTCCACAAGTCCGACCTGAAATGAAGTTGAATGTAAAGTGAGGGCAGGAAACGTAAGCTGAAAGCCGGCACAGCCTGGAGCCCACGAGAATGGACTGAAGCCCACGTTAATTGTCTGACACTGGTGATGAGGTTCCCTGCAGAAGCTGCAACCCTTGGTCACAGAGCTAAGTACATGCATGGTCCAGGGGTCAGAGAAACTATGGAGGATTCTGGGGAAGGTAAAGCAACTGCAGGCCCAACTGCTGTTTCACATCACTGGGCTGAGTCATCAGAGCAGCAACAGTGAGCCTTCAAAGGAGAGGGTTTATTCTGAAGGAGTCATACTCAAAGACCAAAAAAACACACCCAAGGTGCCTCATCTACATCTAGACCTGATTCAGACAAACCAATCCTGGAAGCTGTAGTGGGATGAGACTTTGGGCTAGTGAAGGTGTGAATGCATTTTGCACAGCCTTCTGATAAATGATGGAACAGATTGCTGTATACAGTTTTCAAAGATAATCCTCTAGCTTGAGGGATACTTAATTCTCATGGTGAATACATGACTCTACAGGTGAAAAACACTGCACAGAATGGCATACAATTAGACACATACGTGCATGCGTGCTCAAATGAAAACATGTAGGGGAAATACTAACAAGATTAGTGAGTGATATCAATGTCAGTATTCTAGTTGTTCTATTAGTACTATATAGCTTTGCAAGATATCTTTGAGGGACGCTGGGTAAACTATACAGCAGAACTCTCTTTGTATTATTGTTTACAACACAAGGTAAATCTGTAATAAACTCAAAAATAACTGAAATAAAGGTGAGGGGGAAAAAAAACAAGATTTCTCTTACTGACCTGCTCCCTCCTGCCCCTGCCCACCCTTGGGAGAAGGGATGTCAAATCTAAGGTCAGGTTACAAAAGGTTCGATGACCTCACTGTGGCCTTCTTTGCTGAAGTAAGCTGCTAGGTTGGAAAGGTTGGTGGGGCAGGACCTGCAGATGTACGGCCTTCAACCAGTAAGATAGGAACGCCTCCACCCACAAGGAACCCAGTCTGCCAGCCACTGCTGAGTGAGAAACAGACCTTTTCCAGGCGAACGGTGAGATGACTAAAGCCCTGGCCAACATCGAGACTGAAACATGGCTCCCTGCTGAGACACGCCAGATTCTTGACCCACAGAAGCTGGGACCTTAAGTGTAGGTTGTTGTAAGCCACTAAATTTTAGTATATTTTGTTACACAGTTGGCAACTAGTATGGGTTTGTCCTCTCCTTCCCAGCACCAATATTTTGATGCTGTCATCTCCTTTCCCATTCTCTTTGCACACTGGGTTGTTAACTGCAAGGTCAGCAGTTCAAAACCACCAGCCAAACCCTGGGAGAAAGAGAGGGCTTGCTTCTCCGATAGAGTTTACAGTCTCAGAAATTCATAGGAGCAGTTCTACCCTGTCCTTTAGGGTCTCTATGAGTCCACACTGACTCAGTGGCAGCAAGTTTATTTTTTTTATTTTACCCTTATGGAATTTCACCTTCTAAACTCCTCTACTGTTTTGTTAGGTTTGGGAGAATGATACACTAGTTTATTGAACCTGTCGTCTTTTCTGGAAGTAATCCCCAAGCCTCCCATTTTCCCTGAAGGACTTGGACAAAACGATCGCTATGAGTTGCCTTGTCCTCTTGGAGCGACACACTTCACTTCTCTGGCACTGATGGGAAAGGTTTCCAGTGTGTCCACTCCTTGCCTGCTGACCAGCTATGCATATATAAAACAGAGTGCATGATGTAATTACATTCATTTTGGCCTGTGCAACCGAGTTTATTTAAGGCAAGTATGCACGTGCAAGTTTTAGACTAAGATCCAATACATTTTAAACCAGCGAATCCTCAAGCCCTCTCCGTGGCAGTCTTTGTGACACAGGTCCGTGGGACGTCATACGGCAAGATTCTCCAAAGAACAGGCAGATTTTTGTTGGGCGTTCCCCCTTGGTTTACCTGACCCAAAATGACACCATTCGGTGTTTTTGTTTTTTTGTACCAACTCTGTTTTAAAAGGAATTGGAAATGGCTTTAGGACCCCTGGTAACACAGTGGTTACAAATTGGGCTGCCAACTGTGAGATCCACAGTGTGAAACCACAGGCTACTCCTCAGGAGAAAGATGAGGCTTTCTACTCTGGTAAAGGGTTAAGGTCTCCGAAACTCACAGGGACAGTTCTGTTCTGCCCAATAGGCTTGCCAGAAGTCTGAATTGACTCAGTGACAGTGAGCTGGCTTTGGTTTAGTACTATGTGCAGAAGGCTGCTGATACAGGCCCCATTTCTTCAAAGGGAAAACTGGACCCTGTGTGTCTCCTGAAACAACCTCTCTCGGCCACATTTACTCTCTCAGGTTAGACAGTCATCATCCAGAAAGTTTAAAGGAAAGCAAGGTCAATAAAAAGACAAACTAAAAATCTGGGGTGGGGAGTCGGGGACTAGTATAAAAATTTTTCCATTTGCGATGAATCAAAAACCTGTGCAGCAAAATGTTCTGATACTCCTTCTCACGTTAAGACAGTCTCAGAAAGAAAAAAAGCAGAGTAGAGTCTTAAAGTGGCTCCCAGTGGCTTGGGGGTTCAAAGAACACATCTGAGTATAAACTAGACAAAAGACGAACAGTTTATGTTTCTCTTTTTGTGAGCTTCTTATGAAAAATATATATATACATAGAACATCTCAGGCTTGGAGATTCACATTGCTTAAAAATTACATGAAGGTTGCCTACTTCATGCAGGCCTTTATAACCCTCACTTGAACAAATCGCGTCCACAGTAAGTCCTGGGTTGTGGACATCCAGACAACTCCCACTTACCCTGTAATGCGATGCAAACCTGCCTTCATTTTTTTTTTTTTACAATAGAGATTATATACTTCAAAATGTCATTGTATTTTTTTAAAACATTTTATTAGGGGCTCATACAACTGTTATCGCAATCCATACACACATCAATTGTGTAAATTGTGTAAAGTGCATTTGTACATCATTCTCAAATGATGTACAATTTCTCTCCACTTAAACCCCCGGCATTAGGTCCTCATTTTCCCCCTCCCTCCCTGCTCCCCCCTCCCTCATGAGCCCTTGATAGTTTATAAATTGTTATTTTGTCATATCTTGCCCTGTCTGACGTCTCCCTTCACCCACTTTTCGGTTGTCCATCCCCCAGGGAGGAGGTCACATATAGTTCCTTGTAATCGGTTCCCTCTTTCCCACCCACTCTCCCTCTACCCTCCCTGTTTCGCTATTCATACCACTGGTCCTGTAGGGCTCATCCGCCCTGGATTCCCTGGATTTTCAGTTCCTATCTGTACCAGTGTATATCCTCTGGTCTAGCCAGACTTGCAAGGTCTAATTCGAGTCATGGTAGTGGGAGCGGGGAGGAAACATTTAGGAACTAGAGGAAAGTTGTTTTTTTCATCAGTTACATCGCACCCTGACTGGTTCATCTTCTCCCCGAGACCCCTCTGCAAGGGGACTGCCTTCATTTTTAAAACAACTGAGCCATCGCTACTCACAACATATTCTTTATCACAATCCCCCTCATTTGCTGCACGTTCTACTTTTAAATCACAAAGACTTCTATTCTTTTTTTTTACTACATCTAAAAAAAGTCGAACTACTCCTTAGGGTTTTCAGGTCTGTAGATCTTTATGAGAGCAGGCAGCTTCATCTCTTCTAATGAAGCCGCTGGTGGGCTTGAACTGACAAACTTGTCATTAGTAATTCAGTGCTTAGCCCACTGCACTAGCAGGGCTCCTTTTCTTTCTGTAAAGCCGTGTTTCCCAAAGCAGTCAACACTGTCCCCCTGGGGGCTGAAAGGTGCTGTAACAAGCCAAAAGTCAAAACTCACAGGACAGGGTAGAACTGCCCACATGCGTTCCAAAACTGTAACTCTTCATGGGACTAGAGAGCCTCATCTTTTGGTTGGCTACCCAACACATGGCCAATAAGGCCACCAATCCTCCAGGGGAATGATCCAGGGGGGCTGCAAAAGCGTAATTTGATTTAAAGACATAGGAAATCCCTAAAATTCCATGGGTGGCCTGAACAGGATTGTCAAAGTCATTTTAATTACTAGCACAACAAACAGCAGGGTCACATGACCCAGAAAATTAATGAGAAAATAGCAATCTCTTTTAAATGTGTCATTTTAGTCTAAACTTTCTGCTTCACAAGTATAGTCAAGAAGGATAGGGGAGATGCTGTTACAAAAATTTTCCCTCTTATTTTAATCACTTGATCAATACTGTATCATCAGAGGGCTCTGTTTTGTGCTTATGGTTTTAGCTAGCAGGAAAATTTATAATGCCCTAGTTAGCCATCTGCTCCACTTTCACTACTATGAACGATGCCAATAAAAAGAAAGAGCCTTAAAGGCAGAAAGTCTTTTTAAAAAATGGAATGGAAAAGAAATGCATGCTGAGTCTGTGGGTTTTATTTGAATCACCGGGAGGTTTGCCCCTAATTTCCAGAAATCCAAACTCATGGTAAAAAGGAAACTGTATTGCTCCTTTAAACCCACTACTTTTTTTAAAAGTATTTAATAAAGATTATCAAGATTATAAAATTATCATTGGTGGCTATAGGGACGGACACAAAACTTCCTTGGATGTTTCAATGTTTCCAAGCTGCTGAGCCATGGAAATACAAGTATATACACACATATACATAAAGTAATTTTGCTTTCACTTCTCCTAAAGACACTTTGCTATCCCATACAGCTACCATAGGATTATAGCTATAGCCACGTGTCTGTTAACTACTCAAACCCAAAAGGATAAAATAAGTGTTCTCTTATTTCCACAAGAGAGCTAAACAGTTACAGCCCAAGCTAGGCCCTTATGCTAAGCTCCTACAGTGCCAGGAAGCTGCAGCTCTGTTCCCCTAACTATCTAGCAAGGGTAGGGAACCTTTTATCTGCGAAGGACCATTTGGATATTTATAGCATCATTTGTGGGTCATACTGCTCCAACATTTAAGTAACGCACCCCTAAGGTGATGGCTGGGATGTCTTTTCTGTGGTCAGGCATTAGATATTAGCTGATACTGGTGATTTCGTAGGCCTTCCCTACACAGTCCTGGGGCTGACAATCCCCACCCCTGATCGACAGAAATTCAGACATTGGAGACATCTCTTGGTCATAGGCGCTGGAAGTATTTACATCCCATGAGATTAAGCTGAGAACCCAAGGTCCCATCTCTCAGGATCACAGGTGGACTCTCCCTCCTTTCTTACAGGAAGAGTGTCAGTTACCTATCTCCTTCAACTAAATGGAGAAAACGCATTGTTTTCTGTCCCTTGCTTATGTGGTAAACCTTGTCACCTGTAAAGAGAAATTCTATCAGCTCTAATCGCACTGCTTACAGGAATAAGTACTGGTCCTGTGATTTGACTCTAGTGGTTGAGCGGGTTTGTGAATATCAATAAAGAATCTTTTCATAATGGATTACTGCAGATATTAACCAGAAAGCCAATCAATGCTGACTCATAGTGACTCCCTGTGAGTCCCCAAGACTGTAAAACTGTTTACAAGAATACAAAATCCAGTTTGTATTCTCCCTCAGAGCTGCTAGTGGTTTCAAACTGCTGACCATGAGAATCTCAGGCCAACACTTAACCACTACACCACCAGGGCTTCAGCTGCAGATACAGCAAGGGTAAAATTTAACACCTTGTCATTTGGTCTCCCTTTTGACCCATTTTAAAGCTGCTCCAGTGTTTAACGTTTTCCACTTTCTTTTCAACTGAGGGTCTTCTGTTTTACTTTGTTATTGCTGCTAGTTTTATTGTGGTGGCAGATGTTTGGGGGGAGGGGGGGCGGTGTCTGTATGTGAAATCTAGGGTGGGTAAATCTATAGAGCCAGTAACTGGATTAATGGTTTCTTGGCGGTATGGCAAGGGAGGTTGGTGGAAGATGGTGAGCTAATAACAGTAAGTGCTAGAAAGAACATATTCTAAAATTGATTGCGATAATGGTTATATAGCTCTTCTTGATGTGACTGAACTATTGAATTGTATGATGCATGGATTATGTGCCTATAAATCTGTTAAAAAAGAAATTATTTTCCTTGACCTCATCTTTCTGTAGTATACACACACACACACACACACACACACACACACACATTTTCCCTCTCAGGTGATGATTTGAATTGTGTCCCCCTAAAATGAGAGACTGAGAAGCAACACGGAGGTGGGAGGGGTGACGGGAGAACAAAGGCAGAGGAGGAGCCTTCTCAACAAGCCCAGGATAAGAAGACCCTGGAGAAGCATGAGGAGGAGGAGTTTCACACAGGCCCCAATCTGTGTTCATGCAGTCCATCAAAAATCACGCCCGTGTGCTCATCAGCTGTCCCAAGCACAAGCAGCTACTAGGCTGTGCAAGGCCTTCGATGGGCACTGCAACATGGTGTTGGATAACGTGGAGAAGATGAGGACCAAGGTCCTCCAAAGCAACAAGGGCAAGAAGGCAGCCATGCCCCTGAACAAGGACTATGACTTCTCCAAGATGGTTTGGGGGGGTGGGGGGGCTCGGTCCTTGTGGTCCTGCAGAACCTGTCCACTAATGGCAAGAAGAGCTTGTTTCTACTGCAGAGCCACCTTCTGTCGCCCCACAAAGACCTGCCGCCCTCTGTTGGCAACAATAAAGTACCTGTATTTTTTTCATCTAATGGGGGAAAAAAAAAAAGATATGTTGAAGACCAAACCAATATATTGGTGAAGGTAACTCTCGAAATAGCATCTTTGAAAATGCTATCAGTCAGGTTAGCATGGACTCATACCGGCGTAAGGAGGACCACAATCATACTAGCATAGGAGCTATGCTCTCATAAAAGAGAAGAAACACGGGAGAAAGAGGAAGGACACGGTGTGAGGTTGGGTTGTCCAGAGACACAAACCAGTGGCACTCACTTATCTACATAGAAGTAAGAACTTTTGATTAAGAAGCAACTTTACATCAAGAAGGCATTCCAGCCCAGCCTAACTCAAATCCACAGATCCATGCTAGCCAGGCCCTCTTCAGACTCACAGCTGAAGGTTGATGACCCAGAAGGTGAAGCAGGAAGCAGGGATATCGCAGGCCAGTTGGTGCAGTCTCCTGGATCCATGGTCAGTGGATGCACAGCAAGGCACTGAGAGCTCTCAAGGTTAGGTGGCCTACCTGGGGCCAACCTTGGAGGCAGACAGTGTCCCAGAGAAGTCCCAGCAGTTAAGAAGGTGAAGAGGCAGAGACACAGAGACCATTTCTAGAGTCCTTCATTCTTATACAGAAGGTCACAGCCCCAAAGAGGTGTCATTAAGCTACCACTTGATTGACAGGTTTAACTCCTCCCCTAGTTGGGAGTGGTCAGTTGACATAAACTCGTCTAACTACCACAGGCACTATAAGGATCTGCATCCGCAAGTCACAGAAACAGACTAGAAGAGAAGGTTCTGAGTAAATCAGAAGCAATCCACACGGTAAATACCCTAATTTGGACCTCCGGAAGAGCGCGCTCTGGTGGCATAGTGCTAATGTGTTGGGCTGCTAGTATCTAGGACAGAGGACAGCAGTTTGGAACCAGCAGGAGCTCCTCAGGAGAAAAATGAGGCTTTCTACTTCCATAAAGAATTACAGTCTCAGAAGCCCACAGGGCAGTTCTACCCTGTCCTACAGAATCACTATGAATCAAAATAGACTCGATGGCAATGGGTTTGGCTTTCAGCTTGCACCTCCAGAACTGGAAGACCTTACTCTCCTGCGCTTTAAAGTCATCCACGTTTTTTATTTGTTATATAATCCCTAGGAAAGTAAGGCCGATAGCACATATCTGTAAAACTGAGGTTAACATCTCAAATTCTACAGTTCTTGACAAAACAGTATGGATTAGACTTCTATAGATCAAACAAGTCTGAAAGAGAACATCCAATGGAATTAGATGACTGACTATACCACCATGCACTGCACAATGTCCATTTATGAAATGAACAATTACATGTATGTCTCTGGATATAACAGAGTTCAAAAATCCTCATCACAAAATGAGATGTAGCAAATGCAAGTTTCCTGCCTGCAACACATGAATCTCATGCCTGTGGACAAAGCAATCATGCTGACAGGCATATAATGGTACATACATATGCAACCTGTACCAAATGTTTTGACAGTCTTAATAATGTCTGTTATGGGCTTATTGGCTTATAATATATGCTGTACTATATAAAAAGCTTGCCACATAACAGTTCATGCTTCAATTTGTAGGTAGCAGCACCAGTCTCATGTATCAAGCATCTTGAATATCACAATGCATCATGGCTCCCACGTGCAGCGAACCTAGTGAGAGCAGCAGCAATGGGCAAAGAAGTACTAACACAGGAGTGAAAAAGAAGAGAGGCTATGCAAAGGTAGGGAAAACAGTGAATGCTATTGCC
>NW_022111369.1:6495291-6505231 GCF_000313985.2 Echinops telfairi
AAATTGGGCCCTATAACCTTTCCAACAGAACTGCACTTTCCAATAACCTGCTCAGATCGATGAAGCCAATTTTCAGGCTGCTGTTGACTGAGTACTCGGCAGTCGCACAGACTGTGATCCCAAGGCAGAGACTTGGTTTCGGAAATTCTCAGCTCTCTGCTGAATTTTAAAGAGAAGCAGCCTATTCAGTAGCAGGTTGTATTAAATAGAAATGGAGGCATTGAGCTTTCTGGAAACTAGGCTACATCTCTTCCCTCAGGCTTTTCTTCTCTCATGAGACTGAGCAACGCGTTGCCAATAACTTGTGTCTGGGAAAAAGTCCACTTGAAAAGTGCTTTCAGAGTGCTGCACTGCCCTTGGACGGACCATACTGCTCAAAGGCATCGGGGAATTATACACAGACACCTGCCTCCAGGACTTCATATCTCTGATACAATGCTAGGGAGTAACTGGATTGATACAATGCTAAGGAGTAACTGGATTGCACAGTCTGAAAAATTATTGTATTTTACATTACTGAAGATGAATAAAAATTCTAAGGGAACAAAATATCTGTTGTTGCATTACTACATGACTAGATCCAAAATCGCATTGTTTGCATGACTGTTGTTGTTATTGTTGTTCTTAGATGCTGTTCAGTAGGTTCTAACTCATAGCAACCCTGTGTGCAAGAGAAGGACCCACTGCCCAGTCCTGGGTCATTCTCACAACTGTGCTTATGTTTGAGCCCAGTGTTGCAGCCATTGTGTCCACTCCATCTTGTCAAATGCCTTCCTTTTTCAATGATGCTCTCATTTACCAAGCATGAGGTTTTTTTCCAGAAACTGGTTGCTCAAATCCCACCATCCTTTCCTCTAAGGGACATTCAGGCTGTACTTCTACTAAGACAGTGTTGTATGTTCTTTTGGCAGCTCATGCTACTGTCAATAGTCTTCCTCAGCACCACAACTCAAGCACACTGATCCGTCTTCAGTCTTCCTTATTCAACGTCCGACTTTCACCTGCCATACCTCGGATCAAGTGCACCTTAGTCCTCAAGGTAACATCCTCGCTTTTCAACACTTTAAAGAAGTCTTGTGCAGCAGATTGACCTAACACAATGTGTCCTTTGATCCCCCGACTGCTGCTTCCATGAGCACTCAATGTGGAGCCGAGCAAGACAACGTCCTTGGCAATGTCCGTCTTTTCTCCATGATCACGGTGTTACTCACTGGTCCAGCCGTGAGGATTTTTGTTTTCCTCACACTGAATTGTAATCCACACTGAAGGCTGCAATCCCTGATCCTCATCAGCAAGTACTTCAAGTCCTCCTCACTTTCAGCAAGCCAGGCTCTGTCATCTGCATATGGAAGGTTGTTAATAAGCCTTATTCCAATCCTGATAACCTCATTCTTCTTCCTATGTGCTCCACATCCAGATGGATAAGTATGATGAGAAGATAGAGAACCCGGATGCATACCTTTTCTAACTTTAAATCATGCAGAATTCCCTAGTTCTGTTCACATAATGGTGTGCATGACTAGATCCAAAATAGGAGATATAAATATTAAAGTATTTTGCATTGACAATATTAAAACACTTTTTTCCCCTCACAATTATAGAGTAACTTGTCAAATAATTCTGTTCTTCCTCTCTAGATAAGAACATTTACTTCGATGTTCTAAATAAAATGCTCTAAAATTAATTGATGCACTCTTTGGGCACACTATTTGCAGATGATTACATAGTCAGTCATACAAAGGAACAGGCTACAATTACTTCAAGGGAATAGGATACAATTACTTCCCAGACTGCCAAGAGAGACCTCTAATAATCACTCAGACTCTTCAGTTGTAGATAAAACTATCATTCTATTTTTTTTGTATGATCAGATAGTATGGGTTTTTATTTTAATGAAGTCATTTTAATTTTCAGTTTTATTGACATAATTCATACGCCATATAATTCAATGGCTTACACATAGTAAAGAGTTGTGCAATCATCAGCACAATGAACTTTAAAACACTCTCTTCTTTCTTGTACTCATTATTATTAGCTCCCTACTTCCCCCAACCTCTCCTGCTATAACCTTAAGAAACTATTCAGGCAGTTGTTGTCTCTATAGATTTACCTAGACTAGATTTCATGGAAAGAAAAATATATCAAAACACCAACAACAATAACCAAATACTCTCTCTACTTTTTAATGACATGCCTTAGATGAAACTTTCAAAAGGCAAAAGGGCTGCATCAAGTGAGCAAATAGTCCCAACAGAGATCCAACTCTGGAAAACTTATAAATAAAGCACAGAAAACCTTTTCCCAAGTTTGTTTTTCAACAACAGAAAAAGTGGACTATGCTGTTTCTTATTAGCCTAGGGAGTCCCTGTACACTATTAACATTCGTTATGGAAAAATCCTATTACTGTATTCCTTTCACGTGTCTCTACAAAACAGATGCGTGTTCCTGCTTCATGTGCATACAGCATCAGCTTGCTCTGGTCTCGATGTAAGTATCGGTATTTCAGCATTTAAAGAAACTTGGCCCAGTATCTAGAAGTAAGTAAACATTTTTAAATATGATTAGAGTCTCCCAAGTAAATGTCTAAAAGAACTATGGGAATAGCATAGAACATACCTTTGAAATGCTGAAGGTGGAGGCATCCCCCACCCTAGCTCTCTTACTCTTAATCCAGTACTCTTAAATTCTCCCCCATAAATAACTGAGAACAAGTATAGGGAAGCTTTCTGGATGATGAAATGACCTGTACCTTTATAGGTACATGGATCACACAGAGGTCTATGTACAGGTTTGTCAAAACTTGGAATTGTGCACATAAACTTTGTTCAGGGTTGACTGTACATAAATTTTATCTAGAACTACATGTAAATATTGAACTCCAGTGAGTAGATTTGCTTTTTGCAGTGATGTGGATTAGTGATTTTAAAACTACTATTTTGTGTACTCTAGGGCTTGAACAAATCTTTAAAACTATCAAAATAATGACAGACAGGTTCCTCGCGGTTGCATAAATCAGTTATAATTAGAGAGAGGAGCAAGATGAAACCGGTGGTGATGGACTGGGCACTTGGCAAAAATATGAGTCCATGGTATGTACTGTAAAATACATTCAGTGTGTTATAGACCATATAGGAATACTGTGTGTATGTGTGACTATGAGTTCCCCTTCACTCATGTTAGTATGTATCTACCCACTAGTTAGTGATTTAACCTCCTTTCCCAAAGAATATTTCCATCTGCGTGAAAATCTTTTATTGGTTTTTTATAGCAGTGGTCTCATGCAGTACTTGTTCTTTGGGGATTGACTAAACTCACTGAGCATATTTTCCCCAGGTTCACCCATAACATGAGGCATTCGTCAGATTCATCGTCGTGGTTGACGTCGCCCAGTATTCCACTACGCACACGTCGTATCGTGGTTTCTTTAGGCACTCCCCCACTGGGGAGTATTTAGGTAGTTCCCATCTGTTTGCTACTGTGAATAGTGCTGTCATGGACATGGGGCGGCATTTATCTATTTGTGGTGTGGATCCTACTTTGCTGGTATCTATACGAAGTACTGGGATTGCTGGGCCATATGGTTTTTGCATCTTCAACTTTTTAAGGAAGTTCTGTCTACACCATGTTCCCTTGTACCTGCACCATTTTACAGTCTCACTAGCAGTGCACGAGGGCTCTAGTCTCTCACCACATCCTCACCAGCATTTGTTGTTTTCTGTTGTTTTTCAACTTTGCTACTAATGCTGGAGTGTGGTGATATCTCATTGTTTGATTTACATCTCTAGAATGGTTACTGGACATGAGTATTTCTTCATATGTTTGTTGGCCATGTTTGTCTTCTTTGGTGAGGCATCTGTACACGTCCTTAGACACTTTCAATTGAATTATTTTTCTCTAGTTGTGGCATTGATGTTTTCTTCAAATTTTAGAGATCAGTTTCTTTTCAGATAGGTCATTGCCAATCATTTTGCCCAGATCTTGATTTCTCTTTTGGTGAAATATTTTTATCGTGTTACTGTCTAATTTTCAGCAGATCTAAGTCATCTATCTGGTTTTCTGCTGTTTGTATTTTTCCATTACGTTTGATAGTGTATTTATGCAATGTATTAGGGCCCCTAAGGGTGCCCCTCCCTTTTTCCCCACTGATGATCTTTATACTTAAATCTACCCTCAGAAAGTATGAGGCACATGTGCAAAGAGGTAATCTATATCTTTTATAGATGTCAACAGAAGTGCCTAAAACCGAATTATTAAGTACTAGCAACAGCAAAGTATCATTCAGAACCATGAAGGTAATTCAAAAGCTATTCGTCATAAGAATAGGAAGTGCCCATCTCAGGAAGTGCACGGGGCTCTACTCTTTTTCATTCAACTCATAAGAGCACACATCAATCCGATAAAATTTTTTAAATTTTTTACATGATCAGTAGAAGTGAAGCTTTGTTTCTAAAATCTTATGAAACCACTGAAAAAGACATGGCAATTACATATAGATTTCACTGATCTAATCAAGCACTCTTTAAATTGAAGCAAAAAATAAAAAAAATAAAAATAAAAATAAAAAAATAAAAAAAATAAATTGAAGCAAAAAGCACTTAAACTATATAAAGTCAAAGTAAATCAACTGTAGGGCAACAATATCAACAGCAAGCTTCTTATTGTTTCCCGAACACTATCAAATGGGCCCCTATTTTTATATGCCAGCATACTCATTTTCACAGATCAAGGAAGTGAAGATTTGATGGTTACTAGCTTACTCTTGGAATTAAGAAGGGTGAGGGGGAGAGTTCTGATACTTAAGTTTAATTCTAACAGCTTTTCAACAGATTATTAGCTGTTATAAAAATGCTCCCCTCATAAAGTAACAAATACAAATAGAAATTTCACGTAAATTTGTCTGGGTGTATATTTCATCCTATTTTTTTTTTATGCGCCAATCATCCACAAACTGGTTGATGGTAATTTTTTGGATTTGTATCAACTGGAAGAAAGAAATACAAGATGTTCTAACATTCTTATCTAACATATGATAAGGCAATTTGAATAAAGGCCATACCTTGGAAAGATATATGAAGGTTTCTACGTGATTGGGCTGATGGAAAAACATCAGTCAGGTAAGTAATATCCATTGGACATCTCCTAACTGACCAGAAACCAAAATAATGCTTCGTCAAGAAGTGGATTTCAAATCATAGTGCCCCTACAGGACGGGACAGAACTGCCCGTGAGGGTTTCTGAGACTGTAATTCTTTACAGGAGCAGAAAGCCTCTTCTTTCTTTAGCAGGAGTAAAAGTAAAAGCAAGAAATCTGCCATCACAAACAGGCTGAGTTCAGTCAAGTGCAATGAAAGCTCACCCAGGAATCTGTGAGCATCACCACCACAGAGACTGTGCCCACGTTTCAATTTCCACATCCAGATCAGGACGGTGTTGACTCAAATCGAAATGCTATGTAAGACTATCCCCAAGATGCCTAAACCTAATAGGGGTTTTGTTTTTTCTTTTTACTGTTTTAAACAAAAGCTAGTGGAATGAAAGTTAAGGTATCATGTAAAGAAAAGGAAAGCACTTACATAACTGCCAAACCGTTCCTGGGCTACAGTGAACCGTGTTTCAGCAGACTGCCGTGAAAGACAAAAATCCTCACAACTAGACCATGATCAATGGAGAAAAGGTTGGAGTTGTCAAGGATTTTGTCTGCCTTGGCTCCACAATCAATGCTCATGGAAGCAGCAGTCAAGAGATCAAAAGACATACGGCATGAGGCAAATCTGCTGCATAAGACCTCTTTAGAGGATTGAGGTGCAAGGATGTTACTTTGAGGAGTAAGGTGCCCCTGACCCAAGTCATGGTATTCTTCGTTGCATCATATGCACGGGAAGGTTGAACACTGAACAAGGAAGACAATAGAAGAATAGATGCATCTGAATTGTGGTGCTGGAGAGGAATGTGGAAAGTACTATGGACGGCTGAAAGGACAAACCGGTCTGTATTGGAAGAAGGGAGGCCAGAGTACTGCTTAGAGCGAAGATGACAAAACTTCATCCTCCATACTTGGGACATACTGGGAGAGGCCAGTCCCTGGAGAAGGGCATCGTGTTTGATAAAGTGGAGGGGTGGTGAAAAGGAGGAAGGCCCGTGACGAGGTGGACTGACACGGTGGCTGCATCAGTGGGCTCAGACATGGGAACAACTGCAAGGATAGTGCAGCGTTGTGCATTGCTTCGTTCTGTATTGCATAGTGTTGCTATGGGTCAGAGCTGACTCTTGGCACCTAACAACCACCACCTTGAAAATTATTTCGACAGAGAAGATAAGTTACTTAGCCTAGAAACCTGCCCTGCCTTATCGCAAATAGGGTTTCCAGGGAACACCTACCCTGTTTTTTCCACCCTACTTTTACCTCTGAGGTAAAGGAAGTGGCTCAACTACTCGATAATGACCCTTATGAAGAGATCATTAAAGGTGTGAGTGCTATAGCCAAGTGTGGAGAAGAAACTAGATGGTGCCGGGCTATCAGAAGGAACAGTGTCTGGGGTCTTAAAGGCAGACATCTAAGTGAGGCATCAACCAAGTTCACAGAAGAAGCACACCAGTCTATGTGATCTAAGGATTGCAAATAATCAAATCCAAATAGAGATAGAGAACATTGGTAGAGGTGATTACAGCAGATGGACCTCATCATCTGACCTTCCTTCGACTCATTCTAAAGTTGTTTCAGTGTTTAATATTTTCTGCTTTCTTTGTGATTGAGGCTTTTCTGTTTTGTTCTGTCAGTGCTGCTGTTTTTGTTTCTTGATTGTGTTTTATGTAACTTTCTGTACATAAAATCTAGGGTAGGTGGATCTATAGAGAAAGTAACTGGTTTAATAATTTCCTAGGGGCATGGCAGCAGAGATGGAGGACAGGAAATGAGGAGCTAACAACGAGTACGAGACAGAAGAGAATGTTCTCATTGATTTTGGTGATTACTGTACAACTCTTCTTAATATGACTGAACTATATTACATTGCTTAATGTGTGACTTACTTATATGTCAATAATACTATTTTTTTAAAGAAGTGGCGAAAGACTTTATACTTTTCCACTTTTCCAAGAAAAAGAGCATTACTTGTGGTGCTGTGGGTTGAGGGTCAGACTGCTGCCCACAAAGTCAGCAGTCTGAATCCACCAGTCACCTTGTGGGAGAAAGGTGAGGCTATCCCTCCTGTAGATGCTCAGTCTTGCAGTCCCAAAGGGGCAGTCCTACTTTGTCCTGTAGGGTTCTATGAGTCCCTGGGTGGTTGGGTTTTGTGTTTTGTTTTGAATTCCCATTAATACATCATCTACTTCTGCATCTATTTACTGGAAAATTCCTGAATCAATTCACTGTTTCAATTACAATAGCCTTAACGCATCAGAACAAGTCCCCGAAAATGAATTCTGCTCAGAGCCATTCAATTTTTTTCAAAATTGATTTCAAAGATAGTTTATAAAATTCAAAAGAAAAATACTATTAAGATTCTGATAAGGAGTAGTTATTTTATAAGTTGATTTGCCAATCATTCTTCATACCCCATTCTATGCTCACCCAAAATTGCTCCCAAAAAATGGCCATTTGAAACACACGTTACAAAACCAACGTCAAGCAGTTGTGAGACACTGGCAGTCCTTCAAGTCTTGAGGGCCGCCAGGTAGTCCTCTGTAGAGAGATTCAGGCTATCCCAGCACAGACAGAAAACTGCAAGGCAGGTCACCAACAGTCAGTCCCCAGCTCAAGAGATGTAAATTCCAATTGTGTGGCGAAGCCCAGGTCTTAAAGGAACCTCAAATTACAGTAATACACTCCACAGGTTAGGTATCCCACAGGTAGTGTAGCTTGCAAATTGAGGCACAGAACAAGCAAGGCAGCCCCACACTGGTTCAACGATCAAAGAGTGAGAGACAAGAAAGGTGAGGCTCGCCGAGCCATTTATCTCTCCGCCTTTCAATTAATCCCACATCTGTTTACCGGCCAGGTTGGCACGATAAACTATCTCAGTGTCCAAAAACAAAAAACAAAAACCAACGTCAAGAATTGATGGTATGGACTAAATGAAGCCATCACAGTAAGGCACAAAACACGGTTCTAGACAGACATGTCTAGAAAGTTCAAGCTGACTTACTTATTTATAGGTATCCCTCGGTTTTGGTTCACTTTGTGCCACTTCTCTTTCACAGGTATTAGTGCATGTTTTTGCAAACCAAAAGAAATCTGATGAGAGTTTTTACTTTTGCAAAAAGCAAAAAGTGGAACTAGCCTGCAATATTTAGTTTTCAGCAAGAGGTAAAGAGTTAAAGAGGCTCCTGAGGAGGATGTCGCCAACCTCCTGCCCTGGTGTCCTAGGCTGGATTCTCAAGACAAGCCAAACCAGTGACGCTTGTCGGTGTATGTGTATAGGAAGAGATTTCGATCAAGAAAGGTTTGCACAGTTGTAGAAATGAGTAAGTCCAGTCCAGGGCAAGTCCCTGGGTCAGATGTAAGCTGAAGGCTCCTCCTGACTCCTAAAGCTGCAGGGCCTGACAAAGAGGAAGCCGGAAGATGACACAGGAAGACCACAGGCTGGTGGATGTAGAATGAGTGGATCCCAGATCTGCTGAATGAATCAAGGTCAGATGAATGAATCCAAGGGGAGCAGTCCAGTGATGGCTCCTGGGATCAGCAGGCAATGTCACAGGAGGCCAACTAAACAGATGCAGGATCCAAATCCAGAAGTCAGTCAACTCTGAAACGTCCCTCAATGATATCCAGGTTGTGACCAGATGAAGATCTTGTCTCCCCACGAGTAGGCAGTGTTTCCATCTGCTGTGCTACGGGTCTGTTGTCGCTACCGGTTGGAACTGACTTGATGGCACCTAACAACAGCATCCTCCCCACAACTGCTTGGCTGCTTCACAGAAGATCCCATTGTGTGGCTGACAAGACTGTATTTGATCCTATCGTGGGAGAATCCTGGCCCAGCCCAGGTGACATACAGCCTAGTATCACACCTGCAAGGCACACTCAGCCTCACAGCATCAAGCCACCACAGTTGTGAACGGTGTCCATGAACACAGCAATAGTGCCATTTTAGGGTTTATATGTCATGTGAGATGTTCGGATCGGTTGCCTTCTTGAAACTGGGAACACTTAAAACTTTGTCCCACATCAACTAATAGTAACTGTTTCTTTGCTTTCTTCCATTTCTTTCAAAAGGTTTCAAATGAACAACTATCCTCAGCTAATAGGAGAAAACTACATTATCTAATAGAAATGTGTCAGTTATCAGGAGAGGAATATTTCCTAATGCTAGAACAAAGAAATGTAACCCTCCTCAGGAATAAAAATGGAAGATAGAATTTCAACACGGGGTATGGGGAGTGGTGGTAAAACAAAGTTTCTTTCACTTAGCCATTTCTAGTCTTAACCTTGCTAAGAATGATGTATACAATAAACAGAGAAATCAGAGTCTACAGAAAACCTGTAAATGACTTGGATCCGAGTCATCAGAGTAGTAATACACGACTGAATTCCGTGGCTCACACACTAAGGCCAGTCTAGTCGCAATGACCCAGTTCTCTCGTAACTGCTATCCAAGGAACCTGAACGTGGGAGTTGATGATTTGCGTCACCCCAGCAAAATGAGAAACACATCTACTTGGCACAAAACTTAAGCCTCACTTTCAAGTGTCATTCTCTAGCATGAATATTTTTAAAGATGAGGAAAAAATGATAAAGTTCTAAAGCTGAATGCTCACCAGTTCAGCTACAATTTCACCTTACCCTTCCATTCAGAGATTAAGGTGACATGGAAGTCATAAAACTGCAATTGGCTCTCTAACAGTGAAGGTGATGCCACCGCTCAATTAAGTAGCTATTAAGACTAACTACTTTAAATTAGAAATGTATGGGCCTTATTCAGGTGTTCCTTAGATACTGTA
>NW_022111369.1:6505554-6507749 GCF_000313985.2 Echinops telfairi
AGGTGCTGCTGGGTTGGTTCCAAGCCACCCTCACAACTGTTGCTGTCGGAGCCCAGTGTCACAGTCACTGCGCCCACCCATGCCTTGAGTTCTCCTCTTTTTCACCGGCCTTCTTCTTTACCAGACGTAGGGCCCTTTTCCAACGAGTGGGCTCTGCTGACAATATGTGCAAGAGATGTGAGACAAAGTCCCACCCTCCTCCTTTTTCAGGAGCGTTCCGCCTCTTACTTCCCCCGAGACAGATTTGTTTGTTCTTCTGGCAATCCACTGCACTTTCAATATTCTTCTCCAACATCCTGATTCAAATGCACCAATTTTTCTGTGGTCTTCTTTTTTTCATTTCCAGATCTCATGTATTATGAGGCAACTGGAAATGCAAAGGCTTGGGTCAAGGGCACCTTAGTCTTCAAAATGATACCCGTGCTCTTTCAAGAGGCATCACACAGCAGATTTACCCAATGCAATATACTATTGGATTTCTTCACTAACGCTTATATTTCTACTGTAATTTTTTTTTTCAGTAAGGAAAGAGCAAAATTACTACTTGCAATGTCTAAAGAAGAAATAACTAGCTTGGGGCTGAATTCATTTACAAAGCTTTCAGCTGTCTGATAGCTATTTACATTTTTATATGAACTCATCATAGAAAAAGGTAAGATAATGATCTCAATAACTATGCAATACTTAAAATATAGCTTTACAGACATTCAGTGCTGTTTCTTATGAAAATCTAGAATTCTATTTTTTAGAAGAGAGTCTCATTTCCCATAAACTTGTTTCAAGAGTACTGTAAAAATTTATTTTAAAAGTTTATGTTCCATTACTAGAATTTGGTCCATTATTTCTTCTCTCAACTATTGGCCATTTTCAGTGAGACTTAAGTACATCATTTCACTTTGACCCACTCACTAAATCAATGTAAAGTTGGCTGTAATACAGAAGGCCTTCTACACAGCAGTAGCTGGGATTTTTGCACTCACTCTTCAGTGCTTTTGAATGCGTTTGAAAGTCAGCTTGCATTACAGGGCAGGAGAGCTTAGAACCATAGTCTCAGGGAAGCAACTTGGTCAAGTGGCTTAACATAGCTCCTAAAGATCATGATCTACACCCTATTTGGTGATCAGTATCTGGGGTCTTAACAGTTTACACGCAGCCAGCTAAGAAACAGCTACTGGTCTCTACACAGGGGGAACAAAAGAGAAAGAAAAGCAGAGACAAAGAAGATACTAGTCTGTATGATTAATGAGCTCAAAAACTCACTGCCATTGAGTCGGTTCTGACTCACAACCACCTTACAGGATAGAGAAGAATTGACCCTGTGGGTTTCTGAGACTGTAACTCTTTGCAGAAGTAGAAAGCCGGGTCTTTCTCCCAAAGTAACTGGTGGCTTCAAACTGCTGGCCTCAAGGTTAGCAGCCCAATGGGTAATCACTATGCCAACTGGACTCCTAGTCCTCCTAGAACAGACAGTCTTGCCTAAACCACAGCCTCAACCAACAGAGTCCTGGAGAATGCGATGGTGCCCAGCTACCACTGGCAACCAACTGACCAGGGACCCAGAAGACAGGCCTGGATAAAATGGGGGGAAATGTAGGGCAAAACTCACATTCCTCAAAAATGCCAGACTTACTAGACTAATACAGAATAGATGAAATCCCAAGACTAGCACTCTGGGCTACTCTTCAAACCTAGAAGTCAATTATTCCCAGATGTCCCTCCTAGCTAAACGACAGATTGACTAAAAAATAGTATGACCAGTGAGTACATGCTCCTTTGAACAACCATAAATCAGACCTAACAGTCAGGATTTACTGTAGACCAAAGATGAGAACATAAAGGAGAGATGGGAATAAAACAATCAGAATGGAAATGAGGAGCCAAGACATTGGGGAAAGTATAACTGTATAATACGTACAGAAATTATTGAGAGCTAATTCACTATATAAATTTTCTTCTAAAATCACAATAAACATGTTTTAAGTATTGGGAAAAGCAAGTCTTCCCCTGATCCTTAATCCTGGAATACTTAATGACCATTTCCCAGAAAAGCATCAGAGTAAGTTTACCCACAAAGTCTACCGTGTGATGGCACCTTTTACATGTAACAAACACTCAATGCAAATTGCAGCTCTCTGTGGGGAGCCTGCACCTTTGAAAACCCAAAAACTAAAATATGCTATGGGTTAATTTTTTTT
>NW_022111369.1:6508837-6509962 GCF_000313985.2 Echinops telfairi
AACAGTAGCAAAATTACAGTGAAGTAGCAACGAAAATAATTTTATGGTTGGGGGTCACCACAACATGAGGAACTGTATTAAAGGGTCGCAGCATTAGGAAGATTGTGAACCACTGCTGTAAATAATTTTTATTTAATTATCCCATATCCGTACATCAACAAATCATTCAGATTTTAACAACTACACTACTATATATGTGTTTTATGAGCATTGAAAAATGTAGCTTTGCAATTTAAGACACTGGACTGCTTTCTTAGGCAAGGGGGAGACAGAGCGACTCATCTTCAGTGACAAGGGACACAGCTATGTACTTGCTTAGCTCTAATCTTACTACAAAGTGTGGTGTTCGCTTAGACTGTCTTTTCAGCTTCCTTTCAGCCCTATGATTCTTGATTATTTGAAGTCACACTTGACATTTTACTGTCTTTGAAAGAATTAAAGTCCATTAACTAATGTTTTTTTGAGGAATCATTTTCTTTTTTTAAAACCATTTTATTGGGGGCTCATACAACTCATCACAATCCATACATCCATCCATTGTGCAAAGCACATTTGTACATTTGAACTAATTGAGGCTAATTACCTTATTGCCAATAAGTAACTTGTATTTTTGTTGGTCAAGTCAAGCAATCATTACTGATTTGAAAACCTTTTTTAAAAGTTGAGAAAACAGTAACCTTTTATATCATAAGCAAACTTTCCACATGAAACTGGGACTGCTAGGCCATCTTTGAGGCATATTTAAAATTTAATCATATCATTCTTACAGAGGTATCTGCTTCACATCATGGATATCAAGCTTTTAGCCATTTCAGAGCTCTTCTTCAACTGAATCAGCAAAATCAAAGCCTGAAATGATACTGTTTTAGTGGGTTTTTTTGTTTTTTTTCCCCTTGTCTTCAAAGCAAGTGATACTTCAACAAGAAAGCAGAGCTGGCGTAGACTGCTGGCCTTAGAGTTAGAGAGGCCAGACTGGAATCTCTGTTGCTTCCTTAATTCTCAGGAATCAACGGGTACCGTTCCACATATTTACTCCCTTTTGGACTGCAAGGTTTAGGGCAGAACTCAGAACATGTCATGTTTTGATTACCATTATCATTAGGTTTATTATTATTATTATTATTA
>NW_022111369.1:6511229-6512463 GCF_000313985.2 Echinops telfairi
CTATCTAGATATGTTAGGCGGGATAAACAATTCGGAGATGAAAAGAATGGGACCAATGGTTCTGGAGGAATAAGGGAGAAGGGGAGGTGAGAAAAAGGAAGGGGAAGCGGGAACCAACCCAGGGACAAGGGAACAACAAGTGAACTATAATCAATGGAGAGAAGGGCATAGGATGCCTCATGGGGCTTAATCCAGGGCAAGGTAGCAGCGAGGAATTACCAAACCCGAATGAAGGCTGAACATGCTGGTGGGACAAGAAAGTAAAAGGAAATAAAGGAAAGAACCAGGAGGCAGAGGACATTTATATAGGTCTAAATACAGGCATGTACATATGTAAATATATTTTTATATAACGAGAGGTGAATAGATCTATGTACTTAATCTATTATGTTAAGAATTAAGGTTGCAGATGGACATTGGGCCTTGAATCAAATACTCCCTCAACACAAGAACACTTTGTTCTAATAATCCAGCATTCTGTGATACTCACCTTCCCAACACGAGAGCAGGAGTGCTTGTTTCTATAGCTAAAATTTAAAAAAATATATTCAAGCCCAACTTTGAAAAGAAATTGCTTCTGCATTGTTGCTGGTGTTAGGTGCCACTCAATCAGTTCTGACTTATGAAATTCTGCCTGACCCTGCACTCTCCTCACAGTTACTCTAGGCATGAGCCCAGTGTCAGTCCATCTCCTTGAGAGTCTTCCTCTCTTTTGCTGCCCCTCTAGTTTACCAACCATGATGTCCTCCTCCAGCGACTGGTCCTTACGTCTTACTATGGAATTATAAGATTGAGAATGCTGCCATTGTTGTTTTAATGAACATAATTTTTTAGAAAAATACAGGCGTAATTTTTGGGCAAGCATCTGGCTGGGTTCCTACTTCCTCCTGAGGTGTCTCGGGTCCACCACTCCTTCTCTTTCTGGGCAATTCTACTCAGGCTTTCACGATCACTAGCCAGTAGTCATTGAAAGGATTGACTCATGGCAACCCCACCTATGCCACAGACACCTGTGTTCCATAGGATTTTCAGTGGCTAATTTTTCAGAAGTAGATTTCCAGGTCTTTCTTCTGAGGGGTGTGAGTGAGCCTGAACCTAGACACAACCTACTTGTCAGTATCCCAGTCTTAAATCTGTTGACACCACCCAGGGATCTCTTCAACCACTAGACCCGAGTTGTTGCACCATCCTGAGCAATTTCCCTACACCCACTATTTTCTACCTATCAATAGTC
>NW_022111369.1:6514431-6515489 GCF_000313985.2 Echinops telfairi
AGCTAAACTTCACAAAATCTTCATCCCAAAGTTTTCACAGAAATATTGCTATTATATAAATAAAAGGGAGAGGCGGTAAGTAAAAGAGCAGCAAGGGATGAATGGTAGTTGACTGATATTAATTTTTAGGTAGGTTTGCGTTTCAGGAACCCTGATGGCACGGTGGTTAAGAGTTTGGCTGTTAACAGAATGTTGGCAGTTCCAAGACATTAGCCACTCCGAGGGAGAAAGATGTGGTGGTCTACTTCTGTAAACATTTACAGCTCTCTACACCCAATGGACACTTTTACTCTATCCTAGAGAGTCAATGGTTACACACTGGACTGCTGACTGTAAGGGAAGCAGTTCTAACCCACCAGCTGCTCTGAGGAAAGAAAAATGAAGCTATCTCCCCCTTAAAGATTTACAGCCTTGGAAACCCTATAGAGGGTCGCAGTGAGTGAGAGAGATGGTGGTTTGAACCGCCAACTGTCGTTAACAGCTAAGCATCTATCCTTGTGCAGTGAAAGGAACAAATGGGAATGGGTGATTCAGGGAGAAAAGGGCTTTGAAGAGGCCTGAAACATGGGGGGTGGGGTGGGGGGTAGGGGGGAAGGACCGCATAGTGTCCAACCAATGTCATGAAACAAAATGTGCTGGATAGAACACTAATATGCTCTATAAATGTTCCCCCAACCTGTAATAAAAAGTTGGCTTTCTACAGACAATCACATGAAACACGTCATTTCATGGGAAGAGTTGGAAGGAATTATGTTAAACGAGGTAAGCCAATCTCAAAAGGACAAGTATAACATGAATCCCCTGAGATAAGTACAATCAGCACAACAGGAATAGAAGACAAGACACTTATCTCACAATACATGGTGGAAGCATAGGCAGTCAGGGGGAGATCAGACCAAACCCAGGGAGGTACATGTCAGTCCAACATAAAGAAGGGGAAAGGGGAAGGAGGAAGGAGAATAAAGGTGGGGAGAAACTGAGATGATGATATTGGGGGAACAGGGCACTAACCCACCCAGGGGGAGAGTACTGGTTGTGTCTCCATTGAACTGGAACGT
>NW_022111369.1:6517320-6518995 GCF_000313985.2 Echinops telfairi
CGGTGTGAGATTTGAAAATAATTAACAATCTATAATCTATCAAGGGGCCACAAGAGTTGGGGAGAGATGGAAAAAAAGAGGAGCTGATCCCAAGGGCTCAATGGAATGTAAATGTCTAGAAAAGAACGAGGAATATATGTATGAATATGTCAGATACAATTGATGTATGGATTGTAACAAGAGTTGTAAGAGCCCCCAATAAAGTGATCTTAAAAAAAAAAGACCTGACATCAACCACTTGTAAAGACTCAGTAAGGACCTGTCACGCTCACTTGGAAGACTCAGGTGCCCCTAACTCAATCCGTGGCCATGCCTGTGAGAGCTGGACAATGAATACGAAGACCACAGAAGAATTGATGTGTATGAATTATGGTGTTGGTGACCGATACTGAAAGCACTACGGCCTGCCAGAAGACTCAACAAACCTTCTTGGAGAAAATACAGCCAGCTAGCTCCTGAGAAGCGAGGATGGTGAGACTCTGTCTCACCTACTTTGGACATGCTATCAGGAGAGACCAGTCCCTGGAAAATGCGTCATGTTTGCTAAAGGAGAAGGGCAGCAGGAAAGAGGAAGACCCTCAGCAAGGTGGCCTGACGCAGTGGCTCCAACAACAGGTCCCACATTACAACTGTGAGGAAAGCGCTGCACTGCGCTGCATGTCAGTCTGCTGTGAACAGGGCCGATGTCAGTCGGGAATGACGAGGTGGCACATACTAGTAATAAAAACAAATGTTTATTTAAGATTTCCTTTTTTATTTATTTTATTTTCTTAAACATCATTTTATTGGGGGCTCGTGCAGCTCTTAAAACAATCCATACATCAGTGGTATCAAGCATATTTGTACATCTGTTGCCATCATTATTCTCTAAACATTTACATTCTATTTGAGCCCTTGGTATCAGCTCCTCTTTTTACCCTCCCCTCTGCCCCTTGAAATTTCCTTTTTTAGACAGTTCTTACCAGGACAGCCTAAAGTACCAATAAATTCATATGCTAGACATGATCATTTTACAAATTTTGTCACTGTTACTTATCTATCAATCACCCTAAGTCCTCTAAAGGGAGTCCTTTTCTAAAACCCGGTGTCAGTATCATCTGTCTGCTGTGGCCCCTCTCTTCCTTATCAGATAGGTGAGATTACATAAACTTGAATTCTGCCCTCAACTTCCAACAATGGATGTCCGCCCTCCTCCTTACCTAAGAATGTACAAGTAAGGCTACACCCTTTCCTATTAAGTTACAGCCCAGAGGGCAACTTATAATGAAAGGAGTAAGGTGTCAAATCTTCCTGTTCCTGCCCAAATTAAAAATGCTGAATTTCTTTTTCTTTTTTAAACTTTCCGGAGAATAACTAAAGTTTCCCTCTAAATATCTACTGCTGAGGAACAGTGAAGGAAGGCCTCAACAGTGCATAGGAAATTAAATGCGATCAAAAAACCAACCCACTCTTCCCTGTCTAGCTAGTGGGACTCGAAGAGAAACAGCTAAATGTCCATTAATATCCACTCTGCCCTTTTTTCATGACCACCAGTGTCTAGTGGGAGTAGGACTCTCAGCCAGGACTACAGTTCTCACTCCACAACACGGCGGCTAGCTAAATGTGGCCATGTGACACATTCAATGAAACAGTCAATAGAATATGAGCACAAGTGTTATGGAACACCTCCAGGCCT
>NW_022111369.1:6519886-6535513 GCF_000313985.2 Echinops telfairi
AGCCACTGCCAGAAATGTGTGCATTCTATAACACCTTTGGTCGTGGTCGTCCAGTTGGCCTGATAACTTGATGTGCTGTGAAGGGTTGACCATCTGAGTGTGAAGTGTGTGTGACATTAAATTGTGAATGAGTGGGACTTAAGATGTGACAGCTTATCAACATTTAAAGATGATGGTACTTGATAACCTCTTTTTAAAAATTTTCCTCCAAATTTAAAGTCGGAAAGTCACTGGGATTTAGAAACAAATTGTGTCTACTTGTCCTTTTAGGATTTTGGTACACACATTAAGAATTGCATACGAATTGTTCATAAAGTCTTTGTACTGATTTCAAAACAGCTAATAAAATGCTGGTTGCAAAAGGAAAAAAAGATTAGGGTGGAATGTAACCCCTTACTCAGGTCACATCCCTGATAACGTTTCCTCAGAGGTCTGGCATACTTGCTATCTAAGTAGATACTGTGAGGGGCTTGCTGGATTCCTATATCTGGCTCATCGGCTCCCAGTTCTTTGGACTTAAGCCCACAGTCCACCATATGGTGTGGAACTCGATGTCCTCAGCAGCCTGCCCATCTGACCTTGGATGCATCCAATTTTGCATCCACCAGCCTGTGGCCTTACTGCCTCCCGGCTCTACAATGACAAGAATCAGGAGAAGCCTCCAGCTTAGCATCTGATCCATAGACCTGAATGGGGCTGGACTTACCTGCTTCTACCACTGTATGAGCCATTATATTTCTTTGTGTGCGTGCATGTGTGTATGAGTAGTTTTGCTTCACTAGAGAACAAAGTCTAACACACTTATCTATTGTCCAGCTTTCACATGCATATGAGACTGTTAAAACTGCCATGGCCTGGGCTAGACCAGAGGATGTGCACTGGTACAGATAGGAACTGGAAACACAGGGAATCCAGGACGGATTATCCCTTAGGACCAGTGTTAAGAGTGGCAATACCGGGAGGGTGGAGTGGAAAGGGGAAACCGATTACAAGGATCTACATATAACCTCCTCCCTGGGCGATAGACAATATAAAAGTGGGTGAAGGGAGACACCAGATAGTGTAAGATATGACAAAATAATAATTTATAAATTATCAAGGGTTCATGAGGGAGGGGCAGCAGGGAGGGAGAGGAAAATGAGGACCTAATGCCCTCATTGAGAATGATGAGGGCAATGAATGTACAAATGTGCTTTACACAACTGTTATGTATGGATTGTGATAAGAGTTATATGTGTCCCTAATAAAATGGTTAAAAAAAAAAAAAGCTGCCATGGCCTGAATCATGTAGGCATACCTCAATCCTCAAAGTGACATCTTTGAGGAGAAAACAATGAATGAGATTTAGTAAAATGTGTACCAAGTGTTGTATACAAAACTGCTTATCTGCTCGGTAACCTTCACATAATTCACAAAAAGATTTTTTAAATGCCTGTATATAGATATGGGAATATGTAGAGAAATAATAACTTTTGTTATTTTTGTGTAGTAAAGTTACTAAGATTTTGTGGCGGCATTTTTTACTGACCCTTTTATAGCACTTTAAGTACATGACCTAGGACACGGACTATCTATCAGGTCTGTCTTCTGAAGCACCTCTGGGTTGCTTGAAACCACCCAGCTTCGAACGTCGACAAAACCACCCAGGGACTCCTAAAGAACCCACCACCACGACAGTCAGACGGCCTGCCTGCGCCTTCTAGACTTACAAAAAGTCCCTCTGCACACTCAGAACTACGGAGTCTACGATCATATGTACATAATGGATGGATGGCAATTACTGTTCAGGGCATTCAGCAGCATTTCACAGACGGCTATGCACCCTGTAGGGCCGTTCTTAGCAGACCCGCGAGCATCAGCTGGCCAGTGGATGATGGGCTCCGAGCTCCAAGCACAGGACCCCCACCGTGAACTGGAATGGAGGAGCTGAGGGAGCAATGGAGCTGCAGGTTTCCTCATACCAAAAACTACCTCTCTTGTTTTATTTACTTGCCAAAAGGTTAGTTTGTATTTTCCCCAGAGTTGTATCTTACAAATAAGCATTTTTATAACTGATTTTTCAATTAGTTTTCGAAATTATTTACATTTTCATGATTAAATTTTTAGTACCAATGCTAATAATTTTTGGCAATCAGAAAGCAGCGCTTCATGACTCTAAAACAAATACAATCTAATGCTCTGAGAATCCCATTTAGGAAAGTTCATTCTCTACGGAAGTTATGCTGCTTTTCCCTAAGATAAACAAGTGCCCTAAATCAATACCACACTTTAAGAACGGCCAAGGAAATACTTAGGAGCCTGACTGTCCTTATAGAATTTGTTTCATTAAATTATGCTAATTGTGTCCTTTAAAAATCCTGATTTGAAAGCACATCTGAAGTAAACCATTTAGCAAAATGTAACCATTTAGGACGATTGTCTGCCTTTACTAGAAAATACAGTGCATATTATGTTATTTTAGATAACTTTTTTAAAAGCTTCCACTATTCAGTGCGCCTATCACAGAAAGTGAAGAAGGTTTCCACTCCCACCCCCCAGGGAAGATGAAAGGATTCAATTGAAAAGATAAGACCTGAAAAGAACACTACTTTAAAGAACTCTACGAAATAGTTCCTCCTTTATTATCCCTTAATTTACTATTCCACAAACATTCGTTATGTACCCACTGTGGGCCTTGGAGGATTACACACTGGGCTGCTAACTGCAAGGTCAGCAGTTCAAAACCATCAGCCGTTCCAATGGAGGAATGTCAAGGCTATCTCCTCTTATAAAGATTTACAGCCTCAGGTACCCAGAGCGGGGCAATTCCACTCTGCCCTACAGGGTCACAGGGCCACTATTCATCGGAATCCACTCGAAGGCAGCAAGTTCAGGCTTTGGGGAAGTTTTTTTAGGAGCCAGAACAGAAGCAATCAGAGGTGAAGAAAAAAATAGTTCTCTATCACTCAGTGCTGAGAATCCAGGAGGGACAATCCTATGAACACAACTGACCATAATGCATGGCAGAATGCAGTAAGCGCTTCAAGTACTGTGGGCTTGAAGGGAAAGTGTAACTAATCATGCTTGCAGAGGTCTCATCAAAACTGAAGTGGGGAGGGTTTACTGGAACTGAGTCTGGAAAGATGAGTGGAAGTCAGGAGACTGAGGAAAGGGTTTGGTGGGAGAGACGCTGCAGCTTAGGAATAGTACAGGACGAAGGGGGTGGGTGGGGGAATAGACGGCAAGCACTGGTCCAGCATAGCTGGGCTCACAGCAACCCTATGTGTGGGATTATAAAAAGGCTTTTCCCCAGCTTTGTCTCCCCCAAAGACATGCCAAACTTAGGGGCCTTTTGCTAGCATATGGGGGTAGGTTAGATGCCTACAGACATCCTCCCTGAAGACAGTCAGTCACCAGACTAAGGTAGGCCCTGCTCTCTGCTGTTACGGACAATGGGTTACTCCTCCCTGAAGGCTTGCAGTCATTGATTTGGGTCCTGTAGGTGGAGTTCACACCCTACTGATAATGGTGTCTATGGAGATCCAGAGAACAGATCAAACCAGCTCAGTTATATCCAGAGTTAGGCATCCTGAATCTGGGATATCCCCAACCCCTCCTCTTCCTATTGCGTGGATACCCCTAAGACCACCCCCTTCCATCACTGTATTATCTATAGCACAACCCCTTCCTGTGATGTATGTCTTCACCTGTAATTAGGGGGCTTGCATGCCCCCAGAGAATATAAAAGCCTTGGTTAGCATTAAATCTCTCTCTGTCTCCATGTGGACCACCAACCAGGGCTGAGGTGAGCATGCTACCATGAAATGTGTCTGATTCCATTATTTCAACCTCTCCTTTACCTCTCATGTTATGACTTTACTATAATCTTTACTTATCACTGTACAATTGCACCTACTGGACCCATGATGATGTGCTAGGGGCAGGCTTCCCCTTGCACCTATGTACAACAGATCGGGTAAAGAGAGAAGGCCCCAAATGAACCTGGGTCAATATGGCACCTGAGCTACACACACCATAGGACTTCCGACAACAAAGAGGTGGGAAGGTAAGGAAAACAGACACACACAAGAATGACCTGGGACCCCAGAACACCAAAAAGAAAGCTGTAGAAAGAAAGTGGACACCAACTAGAAGAAGAGGTTGGATGAGGCCAGAGACTCGCAGGGCAGCACAGTCATCTGGGGAAGGCGCCTTACAACAGCCCAAAGTGAGGAAGGCTGGAAACCACCACCCAGAGGGCAGCTGGTGCAAGAGACTGTGAAAACAGCATTGGAAAGCCACAGCAAGGCAGGCAAGTCAATGATCAGAAGCAAGGCGCTCCAGGGAGCAACTCAGGAATGGTGTGGCAGTTACATAACCTACTGTCAACTTGAGTGAAGGGGTGGAATCTGTCAATCAGGTCATTGCCAGTGAGGCCTCTGTGTGAGTGTGGCCTTCTGAGGATTCTGGGAACTCCTGTCTTCCTCTCTGGAGGCAAGACACACACTCTCCCTGTGAGACAGTTCTGTTGACAAGCCACATGGAGCTACACTGAAGGAGTCAGAGCCCTGAAGATGGAGGAGCCACATGGAAACCCACGCCAGTTCTGAGATAATTCCACTGCCACTGGATCCACAGACTTTCCACCCACTGGCCTGTGATCTTCCTGCATCCGGCGTCATTGAATGTGTTTGTGAGTCTGAAGAAGAATTTACAGATTGATATCAGACATATGGGCTAATATCAGACTTATGGACTTTATCTGGACTGGGATGTTTTCTCAATACTCTTTGATATAAAGCTCTTTCTTTTTTTTAAATTAAAAGATCATTTTATTGGGGACTCTTACAACTCTTAACACAATCCATACATCAATTGTATCAAGCATATTTGTACAGATGTTGCCATCATTCTTTTCTAGACATTTACTTTCTATTGAGCCCTTGGTATCAGCTCTTTCTTTCCACCCCCACCCCCACACCCCACCCTTATGACCCCTTGATAAGTTATAAATTATTATTGTTTTCATATCCTACACCGACCACTGTAATATATCATTACAGTATATATGCAAAATATATATACTGTTTCTTATCTTAAACCTTCCCCCAGAGACGTCGGACAAGACAAGATATGACAAAATAACAATTTATAAATTATCAAGGGCTCATGAGGGAGGGGGGAGAGGGGAGGGAGGGGGAAAATGAGAACCTAATGCCGGGGGCTTAAGTGGAGAGGAAATGTTTTGAGAATGATGAGGGCAATGAATGTACAAATGTGCTTTACACAATTGATGTGTGTATGGATTGTGATAAGAGTTGTATGAGCCCCTAATAAAATGATGGGGAAACCCCACCACCACCACCCCATGGTTTCTGTTGTTTGTGCCCCTAGATGGGGAAAGTTCTTTCTTATACACATGAATGTCTTTGAATTTGTTTCTCGACTCAACGCAGGCTAACACAAATGGTACCCTTTGAAACTAGGGAACCTTGGGGAAGTCCCTAGGGCAGGGATGAGGAGCATGCCGACAGCAGCTACATAAAACCAAACCAAACTCACTGCCACCGCATTGGTGCTGACTCACAGCAACCCTGCAGGACAAGGTAGAACTAACAGCCCCTGGGAGTTTCCAAGGCTGTAACTTTGCGTGAGAATAGAAAGTCCATCTTTGTCCCAAGCAGGCTAGGTATTGGCCCATGAGATCATCAATACCCGCTAGCATCACACTCTTTCACCAGAGTAGCAGTTCCTGCCATTGCACTGTTGTTGTTATTGTTGTTAGGGGTCACGGAGGCAGTTCCAACTCATCGCGATTCTATGTACAACAGCACAGCCACAGTGTCAATCCATCTTGTCGAGGGTCTTCCTCTATTTTTGCTGCCCCTCTACTTTATCAAGCATAATCTCTATGACATTAGGGGTGAGTGTCATTAAAATTTTGACCAAATATAGCCTAAATGTCCCTAGGCAGAAAAACAGACTCTCCACCCTTGCTCTAGAGCAAGTGAAGCAGACTGCTTCTTCTGGCTGTTAAATCAGGAGACTACAGTGTACACTTAGAGCCACAACAACTGGAGGGGAGGAGAGGCAGAGTGTGAAAGAGTGCCCCAGTCCCTGTGATAAATTCAAGGAGGGAGGGATCTAGGCACTGGTGTGGGAGTGGCTTATTAGTGGAAACACCTAGCCATTTATACAGCGTTCCTCAGGAAAAAATCACCCCACTCAGCTAAAAATGACCCTGGGAAAGAACTCCGCCTTGTCTGCCACCTGTGTGGCATGTGCCCTGGGCTACACAGAGATGGCGCACAGGTGTGAATGCCCAGCCTTATGCATGAGCCCCACCCTGAGGCACAAGCTGCTCACCTTAGCCTTGCAAGTCCGGCCCCGCCCACGACAGCCTCAGGAGAGGCAGGCTCCAACCACCCGGAAATCCAGCAACCAGTGAGAATGCTCTCACACCCAGGTGACCAGGTAAACAACACCTCCCCTCACAACAGCTCCAGTCACATCCTTACAGAAGCCAACGGAACCTCTGCCAAGCGCCCACATCCAATGTCCTCCTGGCCGCAACCCCACCCGACCCGCCAACAATTCTCCAGCGCCTATTGAGATGCCCGCACAACAGACGGACCCCAGCAGTCTGCCGTCTGCCGCAGCAGGTGGGGAGAGCGTGTGCGCTCATCTCCAGAGCGGACTCACTGCTAGCACCAGCAGGAAGGGCCAGGTTGTCCCACAAGGGCTGTGAAGAAACCCTGACCACCCAACACTGGTCACCCAGTATCAAGGGAAGAATCTGCTTCCCCATCTCCGGAGACTCAATCCAGTAAAGGAAGACAGAGGTGCCTGACCTCAGATAAGTCACAGTGGATGCGACCCATCCTACCTACACTCAAAAAACTCCAACTCCCCCCATCCTACCTACACTCAAAAAACTCCAACTCCCCGCCACCACTTCCATCTGACTCACGGCATACCACACCCACTAGTTAGAGGAAATCACGCTCAGCCGACAGCCAAGTCACGGCACACAGCAGCACCACAAACCCACCATGAGAATAACAAGGAGGGCACTCTGAAGAGGAAGGGAAAACAAAGCTCCATGTAGAGTGAAACAAAATCATCATCAGCACAAAACAAACATGCCTCCACCCAACAGAGTAACAACCAACAGCTTCTTGCTCCGCAGCAGGGAATACAAGCGCTCACAGTGGAAGACAAAACCAGGGGCTGCAGCAGCAAGTGGGCACAGTCCTGGGAAGGGGCAGAAAACCTTCCTGAGGAAGCAATGAGCACAGAACTACTGAATACGAAATCCAGCTTAGGGTCACAGAGTGGATTCTAATGGGGGTGAACAATTTGGAAAGGGATATCAGTAGCGGTTGTGCAATACGGAGAGTCTAATCAACAGCACCGAATGATGCATGGAAAAGTTATTGGATTAGAGAATGTTTTTTTATGTGTATTTTTTGCCAAAATTGAAAAGAGAAAAAAAAACACTACACAAATAACAGTGAGTACAAGGAAGAAGAAAATATTCTAAAATTGAATGTGGTAGAGATTGTACAGCTCTTTATTTTTTTAACAGTTTGATTGGCACGTCATCCACATATTACACTAGTCAATAGTTCGATCATACCAGGAAGAGTTGCACACTGATTTGACTGATACAGTCTAAAGGAATCCCCAAGATTATAGCGCTAAGACACCCCTTTAACTTGTAACTGAAGCCATTGCTAGAAGCCACTTTGCAACCAAATAAGAGATTGGCCCACAAATAACCCAGAACATCTGTGAGGAAGATGCTTCTTAGAACAATAGGAGACCAAATCTGGACACATCCAAAACAAAGATGAGGAGACAAGGAGCAAGGACACGGGTGGAAGCAGGAAGGCGGGGTGGAAGTGGAGAGAAAGAACACTGACACACTGCATTACAGGATAGCAACCAATCTCATGCAGCACCCTAGTAAATGGGATGCTAACTTACTGTAAACGTTCACAGAACATGCACGAACAGTTCACATAGCGCAGAGGAAAGGAAAGGAAACTGCAGGAGGAGGTCCCAGCATGGTCTCTGTGTGGACCATACCTGAGTTTCACAACTTGCTTGCTTTGCTACGATAATGACAAACTTATAAAAGCTGATTTATAAGGTCAGAAATCAGTTTCTCCTGAAAAGTGAGAGTTTGTTTTATTACACAATACCTGAAATATTGCCAAAGCAGAGCAGAAGAAATAGGCTTATCAATTGCACAATGGCATCACAAATACCCATTCCTATCCAAGAGCCAATGTTGATCAATTTGTCAATGACTTTTCTGAAAAAACTTTTTTTTTCAAGTTTATAGTCACATTACTGTCAGTCTCCCTCACAAAATGCATGGTTGTATTCTAGCAGCATTAGTGCCAAGAGGAGTTGTTATTTGTTACTATCTTTTTAAATCCCCTCTGCAAATATCCCATTCTGTCCACTAGGAAAACCCATGCGAAAAACAAACGAATCGATTAAAAAAATTAACAAAAGTGACACTCCACCCTGTCCCTGCACAGATATATGCAGACACTGAGAAAAACATCATCAAAAATTTATCAAAAATAAAAGTACTGTCTTCTTTCTTTGTTAGATTTGGGCCATTTATTACTGACTATGCTGCTCAAATGGTTGAAAATAAGCTACCTTTAGGTCCCAGAAATGTGATTTTGGGAACAGGATTCATTATAAACACACGACTCGCCATGCTGTGATTTATTTAGCATGGCCCTTCTAGCTGTGGGCTTAGTGATTCGTGCATGGTATCTGGGTAGTGACTGGTGTTGGGTGTCACTGCACAGGTTCTGACTCAGAGCAACTTATGCACAAGAAAAGCTTGCCCGGTCTTGCACCGTCCTCACAACTGTTGCTGTTTCAGGCCCTGCCGCAGCCACTGTGTCTACTCTATCTCACGGAGGGTCTTCCTCTTTTTTAATGACCTTCTTCTTTAACAAGGGTGCTGTCCTTCTCCTGCACCATGACTGTCTCTTCTGATAACGTCCAAAGTGTGTGAGCTGATCCCTCACCAAACTCGCCTCTGAGGCGCACTCTGACTGTGGTTCTTCCAAGACAGATCTGTTTGTCCTTTTGGCAGTCCATGGTACTTTTAATATCTGTGTTAGGCGGGGTTGACCAGAGAAAGAAATCCAAAGAATGTTTAAAAAAAAAAAAAAAGAAATCCAAAGACACTCATCTATGTGTAAGAAAGAGCTCTGTATCAAGAAGTAATCGTGCATCAATAAAACAGCCCAGCCCAGCCCAACTCTAGTCCATAAGTCCAGTACCGGTCCATAAGTCCCTCTTCAGACTCACGCAGCCGAATGCACTGATGCAGAAAGCAGTAAGACCACAGACCTGTGAGTGAAAAGCTTTGTGGATCCAATGGTGGTGGAAGCATCACAGGGCTCTAACAGGGCTCAGCAAGGCTCACCAAGAGGATGGTAAAAGGAGGGGGGGCGGGGGAAGTTCCCAGGACCCTCCTTATGGGAAGGCCATGCTAAAGGGCTGAGAACACCCAAAAAACAGCCTGCCTTCAGACATGGCCCCAAAACTGTCCTGGCCAAAGGATTGTTTCTGATCCTGAATTTACCTATTACATCCCTAATAAACCCCATAACTGGGAGTATAGTTTATTAGTTTTGTGTGGTCTTTGCAATAAATTATTGAACCCAGCAGAGCAGCAGTGCTGTGGGGTGATCTGGTAATGTCAGAACTGGTAAAAATGTTGGAGAATGGAAGTAAGTCTGACCTCCACAGCACCGTTTTTAAAACAACTACAAGAAAGCAACCGAGAATTCCCAATAAAGTTGATTCTAAGATTTCTGCCTGTTTCAACTCATTCTTTAAAAGGAAGAAACAAAATTAGAACAAGACAAATATATCTAGTCAATTTAGTAAAACATCTTAAGACACACACACACACACACACACACACACACGTTTTGACCCATTTAAAAATCATTTCATTAAAAAAAAAAAATGAAGTGGAAATACACATGGATTCTGCCTCTGGTGACTCCCCTCTGACCACAGACGAGGGGTGTGAAAAGCCTTGCTCCCACGCACAGTGCACTGGAAAGTGGATGATCACAGATAGAGTTAGGCCAAAAATTAATTCCCTATCATTTGATCTTCCTTAGGCTCATTTTAAATTTGTTCTAATTTTTAGTATTTTCTACTTTTTTTTCTATTGAGGTTTTCTGTTTTACTTGGTTGTTGTTGTTGTTAGCTGTTGCTGTTATTGTTGTTCGGTATGTGACATCTAGGGTAGGTAAATCTATACAGACATCGTCTGGATTATGTCTGCTGTTTGAACAAAGGTGTTCTGAGGAGTCAACTATGGAAGCGCAATCTCCTTGATTTGTGCCTCTTGAGCAGGTACGGCAGGGAGGTTGGAGGGAAACGGCGAGCTAGTAACAGTGAGCACGAGAAAGAAGAACATGCTCTAAAAGGAACGGTGGTAAGGGCTGCACAAATCTCAGTATATGAAACTACTGGATTTTATGATATATGGATTATCTGCCCATAAAGCGGTTTGCTTTTGTTGTGATGAGACCTCAGGTGACTCAGAGTCCTGGTCCCACCGCCGCCACTCAAGATGGTCTTCACCCCCGCGGTTGGCTGACGGAGCGCCTGTCAGTTTCTTGACAGGAGGTCCAACGGTTCTTGTCACTTTCTGGTTTTGCTCAGAGGCTGTGGAAATAGTGTTCATCTCTAACCTTATCTCTGTCTCTCTTTTTACTGCTTCCTATTTTCTGGGCCGTACATCTATTCCGAGAAATCCTCTTCAAAGGGCTTGACTTAAAGGGCAAATTACATACATATATCACTTCTCACCAATATGTGAATCCCATATAGAAATGTAGCTTACCAAAAGAAATGCCAAACAGAAGCTTCCTATTCTCTTTATGATAAACCTGTAACTGAAATAAAAATAACCTACAAATGAAATGGCCTCATTTCTGAGCTCATGAATAGGCAGCTCTCAGAGTAGAGAGATTTACTAGACTTGGTAGTGTTCACCAAACCACACTGGGCCTTCCAAGTCTGTGGAACGTGGAAGTGAAGGGTAATAGATCCCACCTAAGACACAGTCAGAAGTTTAAAAAAAAAGTCATGTTTCTCCACAGACATTTTGAAGCCCATCCATGTATTTTAACTCTGGTGGGGATGGCAAGAGCAAGGAAATAGAGAGTTCAGGAAATCGTGAGAGAATTAGGCAGAAAGGGAGGAATCGTTTCCACGTGCAAGGAGCGTAAACGCCTTAGGTCTGCCACGTGCCTTTGAGAACCTCAGACAAACAACCATCTCGCTGCCAGTAAGTCAATTCTGACTCACAGAGACCCTGCAGGGCAGAGTAGAACGGCCCCTTTGGATTCTGAGACTGTAAATCTTTACAGCCTCCTGTTTCTCCCTCAAAGCCACTGATGGATTCAAATCACTGACCTTGTGGTTAGGAGCTCAATGTGTAACCCACTACACCACCAAAGGTCCTTCAGATTCTTAAACAAGAAAAGCAAATTCACTACCATCGAGTCAATTCCTACTCATGGTAGTAGGATGTATGTATGTAATTTGCCCTATAGGACAGGGAAGAACTGTCCCTGTGGGTTTCCAAGATTGTGACTCTTTATGGGAGTAGAAAGCCCTTTCTTCTGAGGAGCGCCTGGTGGTCTCGAACTGTAGACCTTGTGGATCTCAGCCCAACTCGTTATCACTACGCCACCAGGGCCCCGATGAGATTCATACAATTCATACTAGGCAATTCAAAGCAATCTACAGTTAGTGAGTCCCTTCTTTGGAAACTGCCTCAAGGACACTGGATTAAAGAGACCAGTTTGCAACACTTGCACAGTATTGAGAAGGAACCACATTTGTTCAAACAGACCTGATTTTGAAAATGTTACTTATGAACCTTTCTTCCCTTGGCTACTAATCAAATAGCTATCAGTTGAAATTCACCCAAGGGTATCTCAGTAGAAAAGGTCTGGCAATTCGATTCATTAAGGTCACTTCCACTGAAAATTCTATGGGCGATTCTGCTCTGAAGCACAGAGGGACAGGGAGTCAGGCCACCATGAGTTGGTATCAACCCAAGAACAATTGTTCAGTTAGCTTTTTCTTCTTCTTTTTCCCAATAAAACATTACAGAAAAATGGGTGATGATATGAAGAGGGGAAAGGGATGGAGATAAAACTACAAGTAACATAAACACATAAACTGTCTGTCAGAAGGGCTCACCTGTCAGTCACTCGGTCTTTAAATCTACATATGCTCTGGGGGAAAAACAACTATGCTGAGACTAAGGCCAGAAAGCAGTTTCTTACATGGGTCTTCTTAAAGGGCATCTTTTCAGACTACCCTGGTTGAAACGCACTCCAACATGAAAAATTCAGCAAAGCTCAAGGAACAGAAGGCTGGTAGTTGTTTTAAAAAACATAAAAACAAACAAAAACAGAGAAAACAAATACTACGGTATCAACAGTACCAGAGAAGATTCTTCTAAAATGTGGATGAGATTGGTTTATTACCAATTTGCTTATACAGCCTGCAGTTTGGCCTAAGATAGCTACTGCACACCAGCTTTAAGGTCCTAACGCTAGTACACAATGTTCTGCACGTGAGAATGACAGGAGGGAGTAAGTACTAAGAAGATTAAATCTACTGTCAGTTGCTAACACCATTATGTAAATTTCCGCTGCTTTCTGATGGTGTAAACAGTTATTATGATGATTAGGTAAACCTGCCATTCTATTGACTTCCCAAGATCGTAAAACAGAAGATTTTCCAATCATTACTGCAACATTTTGAAGTTGGCCACACTTTACTCGGTGGGATGTCCTCACCCTCTGGTACAGTAACCAAATGGCAAGGTTACGGGTGAAGAGGATGTTTGAGATCCTGCCAGCCTAATTGGCCCATTGTAAAAAGGGAGTAAACCAAGCTCAGACAGATGGAATAAGTAAGTTCTGAATAGCGAGGTTCACGGAGTGAAAAGATGGCTGCGCTGGGTCTGCACTCTGATGTCCTAATTATCTGTCCACACCAGCCAAATAAACTGCTCCTTTCTACTCCACTGCCCAGACATGTTTATGTGACGGGCAAGTATTTCAGACCCATGAACGCTTTGCCTCAGGCTTTCCCCTACATAATTCCTTCAACAGTTACCTGTCCAGATACTAGCTTATAGTTGCTATTAAAGGAGCTAACACCCAAGTGCTGGAAAGAGGGTGATGTTTAATAATTAACGGATAACCCTGTCTAGAATTACTGTGAGACCCAAACACCAAATGTCTTTTCTATAGTGGAAGGACAATCACCAACAGCCAAACATTTGCTCAGGAGGCGCTTGGAAACCATTATTCCTCGGGTACATACAGCACAATGGTAATCGCAACAATGGGAGGAAAATGGGAGCCAAGTGTCAAATGAGAAGATGTTCAGGAACATCAAAGGATGTTTCTGGTTTGGTGATTGGTTGTTAGGAGCTCGTTGGCAAAAAAGAAAGAAAAAAGAAAAACCCAACTGAGTTCTCAACCTTCAAATGGTAGGTTGTCTGCCAGTATTTGTGAGTTGGAAGAAAAAGGTTTGTTGACATGGCTGTGTCGCTTGTTAAAGAAGACATCGAGTCAAGCACGAGAGAGCATGTGGCGTTACTGTTGGTCGCTGCATGGCCTGCTGTCTGCGATTACGTTCTGGTAGCAGCATCCCCATTTTTCAAACGGGAAAAACCCCGTTCTAAACCAACATACCATGGTGGGTCTAGACCAGTCATATGTTTTATTTCTAGGGGGAGGGAGAAGGGCTTGATACCTAACATTCCCTCAAAGTGACCTTGTCTTGTTTCTACTTTTCATTTTTGTTTTAATTTAAACAAGCGGATGCGGGGCACAAATGCTGTCTCCGGGGCACAAACTCCTAAAGAAGAGTTTCTCCAACCAAGCAGGAATAAACTCAGACGAAGAAAGGCACCTTTCTGAGGGCTTTCTGTTCAAGGGTAATTCACAAGCACCATCACCATCACCATCATCACCACACGCTGCATCCCAGCACACAGAAAGGCCAGCAGGAGGCCCGACTGCACTGACAACCTCTCAGCCAGATGCTGACGCGCAGCGACCAACAGTAACGCCACATACTTTTGCTCTCTCGTGCTTGACTCGATGTCTTCTTTAAGAAGCGACACAGCCATGTCAACAAACCTTTTTCTTCCAACTCACAAATACTGGCAGACAACCTACCATTTGAAGGTTGAGAACTCAGTTGGATTTTTCTTTTTTCTTTCTTTTTTGCCAACGAGCTCCTAACAACCAATCACCAAACCATTTGCTATTGATTCTGATTCCTGACAACCCCAAGCGTACAAGAGCAGAACTGCGTGCCGTTTTCAACGAGTGATGGTTCAGAAGAAACTCCCCAAACCAAACTCACTGCCATTCTGACTACTAGCAACCCTATAGGGCAGACTAGAACTATCCTGGTGGCTTTCTGAGACTGCAACTCTTTACAGCAGCTCTCTTTCTCAAGGACTGGCGGCTGATGGTTTCAAACTGTTAACCTTGTGGTTAGCAGCCCAGTGCACATACCACTACTCCACCAGAGAAAGGTAGGGTTTTCTCTGAGATGTTTCTGGGTAGACTTGAACCATGAATCTTTCTGTTTAGCGGCCAAGTCTTAATGGCTCACCCAGGGACTCCAAATGTTTCTATAAGCTACACTCATCGTTTCGGAAAAGATCAGCTATACCTGGAAGGAGTTGCTTGAGAGAGTAGTAGTGAGAAGTCCCCACCTGCGAAGCTTTCATGAGCTATCAAACATCATTGGTTTGATCTTTTGCCCTCTTGCACTTTCATAGGGCTTAAGAAACGGAACAGGGAAAAACACACGGAATTAAGACTTGTCTTTGGTCACACAATTTTTCATACGAAAGCACATTATAAACAGAGATAAAGCTTCTTAAGATAACTATCTAGAGGCCAAGGACTCACCAGCGCTTTGCTTTCCTGTTATTAGACCTAATAAACCACGCTGCTGCATTTTCTACTTCTTTTTAAAGAGCATCCAGCTTCCTGCTGGGATAAGAGATGGCACACCAGCCTATAGTGCAGAGCACCAGATGGGAAAGACAACAGGGTGTACAGCGGGTACTTTGAGGAAGGGAAGTCAGTGCTGGGATCCACACAATTGCTACTCAAAATAGTAAATAACTTTCATAGAAAACCGGCTTTGAAATAAAATGGTGTGTGATGAAGGGGTTCCTTGTATGGTGTTGTTTGAATGTTTGTCTTTGACTGTCATGTGTGCCACATAATAAAGTACTTTTTTTAAGTGAAAAAAGCTGATCTCCCCAATTATTTAATCATGTCTGCGATGTTACATTCGGGAGTCTGTCTGCCCTTTTTTCCCTCGGCACTATTAACAAAATGGACTTGCTCATTCTCTGTCAACCATTTGGGCGCGGTACATTAAAAACATAATTAAACATTTCCTGCATCCATCCAAGCTTGAATGCCCCGAAAATAGAGAGAGAGAGAGAGAGAGAGAGAGACAGAGGCAGAGACAGAGAGAGAAGGGGCGGAATAAGAGTGGAAACCAACAGGAAGTGAAAGTGACAAA
>NW_022111369.1:6536592-6537847 GCF_000313985.2 Echinops telfairi
AAGGACAGGAGACGGACCTGCATGGGCCTACTCGGCGTGTCCCTGCTTCCACTTCTCCGCTTGGAACGCTCGCGGGCGCGGGGCGGGTTTCTCTCCGCCGACAGAAAAAAAAGAAAGGGGGAAACAAAAACAACGCGAGCGCGCGCGAGCAGGGTGCTCCCCGTCTTCGGTGTGGACGGAGCCAGCCGCACTGGACCGGCCTCAACGAACCAGAGCGAGTGCCCCCCCCCGCCCCCCAGCTGTGATTTCACAACTCCCGATTCTGCACACTTCGTGCTCTCGTGACCGACCCCCCCTACGCCCTCCCCCGGGGGCGGGGGCTGGGAGGGATGCAGGGTGAGGGAGGGCGAGGGCATCCGGGATCTGAAGAGAGCCAGGGTCCAGGAGCGTAGTCTCCGCGGCGGTCCGCTGTGAGCCGGCGGGCGGGCAGGCTGGGGTCGCTGGACGCACTGGCGAGCTCGGCGCGAATCCCGGGCTCCCCTGCCAGACTGGGGCTGCGGTGCACTAGATCGAGGGCCAAACCGGAGCTCCGGGGAAAATCTCTCCCACCGCCGAACTGTAGCCCATGTTTAATTGCAGGAGCAACAGCATGAAGTTCCCCAACAACTGGCAGGGCTAATTCTTTGCCTCGGAGACCTTTTCTTTTAAAACAAACATGACCACTTAAGAGCAGCCTAAGCCAAGCTTGCATACAACTTCTTTAGACTTGCCAGATAGAAACAGGAGACCCTATTAAGGTTGACGTTCCAATAAACAACCAATTGTTTTTAGTATAATGAGTTGGGTTTATAGCAATAATAGCCGGGAAAATGTGATTACATAAGTGGATATGTACACGTACGTAGGGATGGGACGGCACATCTGAGTATATGGTATTAGGTGCCATCGAGTTAGTTGCGGCCCATAGCAGCACCATGCACAACGGAACCACTGCCGGGTCCCACGCCACCCTCTCAATTCTTCCTGTGCGTGAACCTATTGTTGCAGCCACTGTCAGTCAATCAACATACTCAGATTCGATGAAAGCCTTGCGCATAGAATCTGAATATATAGGGTTCAGGTATCCGTGCAGGAGCCCCAGTGGTCTAGCGGTTATACACTGGGCTGCAAATCACAAGGTCAACAGTTCTAAACCACAAGCAAACGTCATGGAAGAAATAGGGGCTTTCTACTCCCGATAAAGAGTTACAGTCTAGGAAACTCACAGAGGCTGTTCTACCGTGTCCTATAGGGTCGCTATGAGTCAGCATCCACT
>NW_022111369.1:6539096-6542830 GCF_000313985.2 Echinops telfairi
TACTGACTGGGACAGAAGAATGAAGGAAACCAAGGACCGAAGAAGCTACAGGTGAGCGTCAAAGGACAGGAGACGGACCTGCATGGGCCTACTCGCACTTTTTTTCCTGTTGCCATTGAGATACTTTACCAAAGCAATGCCCGTGACACAATAGACACTCAATTCAAGCGTAAATCACGACGTTATCTGAGTACAGTTCTAGTAGAGCTTCAAATGAAGAAAAAGTGTTTTGTCTGAAGGGAAGGAAATGGGAGAAGGGTAAACCTGGATTTCAGAGCACAAAATAGGGCAGCAAAGGCAGGTGAGCAACTGCCTCAGGCTGACTGGGGATGCCCTACCCACTCGGAAGCAAGGTGCACACAGGTCTTTCAGATGCACAGCAAACTTAACTACAGTAGGTGGTCTTCTTGATGAGGCCAAACAGATGCTCAAGATGAGCCCGTTCATAGCGGTGACTGACATGTCACAGCTTTTTCACATTTAAATCTCTGATCTCACTTTCTGAAAGTATTTTTTGCACCTTCATTGGAATATTATATATGTGCCGTAATAGGTACCCAATTTAAGTGGACAATCGAGTGATTTTTAATAAATTTACAGTTATGCAAACATCACTACAATCTGATTTTAAAACCTTTACTTCACCCTAAAAAGGATTCCTGTGGCCCATTTGCAATCATTGCCCAAGCCCCACACAACTAGCAATCTACTCTCTCTGTCTCTCTAGCTTTGTCTTTTCTGAACACCTGATATAAATGGAATCACACTGGTTGTTGTTTTTTTATCATTTTATTGGGGGCTCTCACAGCTCTTATCACAGTCCATACATCGTGTCAAGCACATTTGTATATTTGTTGCCATCATAATTTTCAAAATATTTCCTTTCACTTGAGCCCTTGTAATCAGCTCATTTTGCCCTCCCTCTCTCATGAACCCTTGATAATTTATAAATTATTTTTTCATGTCTTACACTGACCGATGTCTCCCTTCACCCAATTTCCTGTTGTCCATCCCTCTGGGAGGGGTTTATATGTAGATCATTGCGATCAGTTCCCCCTTTATCACACCACCTTACCCTTACCCTCCTGGTATGGCTACTCTAATTATTGGTCCTGAGAGGTTTATCTGTCCTGGATTCCCTGTGTTGTCAGCTCTTATCTGTACCCCTATACATGCTCTGGTCTAGCGAGATTTGTAAGGTAGAGTTGGGGTCATGATATTGGGGGAAGAGAGGGAGCATTAAAGAACTTGAGGGAAGTTGTATGTTTCATCGGTGCTATACTGCACCCTGACTGGCTCATCTCTTCTTTGTGACCCTTCCATAAGGGGATGTCCAATTCTCGACAGATGGGCTTTGGGTCTCCACTCTGCACTCTCGCTCATTCACATTGATATGATTTTTTTTCTGGGTCTGTGATGCCTGATACCTGATCCCATCGATGCCTCTTGATCACACAGGCTGATGTACTTGTTGTTTTTAAAGCGCTTCCTGTATTCCTTTGTGCCTTTCTCAGTCTGGGATCGATCTCTAATCTTTGTCCTCAGGCACTTCACACAAGTACTTCCTGTTTCTGCTTTTGTTTTCCTTCCTGTCTCTGTATCCACAATTCCCTGATTTCTCCAGTCACATCTGTTTTAATTTATCCCTTTCCTGCTCGTCAGAGAATACTTTACGCATTGTCAGCTGAATGCTTAATTTAAATCAGGCAAGAGACGTGGAGGGCAGTGGGGTAGGGATGAGTTACAGAGTTGTGGGGGACAAGAGTTGGGTGAGGCACTTGCAAGGGGTTGTCTGATGAGGCCCAGAATGACATTCAGAGGCATCCCAAATATGAAAGCTGATGGAGGCAGCTAAGACAAGAGGGGGAAGTCATTTCTGCTGATTTATCTCTGCTATTAGAATCTATTCATCAAGAGATGGGGGCAGGGCAATTTTGAGATTTCCCCCCAGGAATTCTTACTCTGAGCAGGTAATGGGCTAGGCACTCTGATACAAAGAATAAAATCAAAGAAATTGCCATTGCATTTTTAAACTAGAAGGCCTGGTGGTATAGTAGGTTGCTACAGGCTGCTAACCAACTGTTCGATCTCTCTGGAGCTAGATATACCTCAGTTCTTGGCTCCGCGCGACAAAGAATTCACTGCGAAGCCTGGTTTGTGATCCAAGTGAGTTTTATGAAAGTCAGAAGAAGTTTCAGGTTTACACAGGCACCCATAGGACTCCTCCCAAACATGCAGCCTGCCTGGAAGCTGCTCTGTGTCACCGGTCTCCCAAAGTTCTTCCAAAGTTCTTCCAAAGTTCTGCCGGTTGTCTGCTGGCTCCTGCCTTTTCAATGATTTCGCAGGGAGGCGTGATGGTTGACCCCATTGGCTGAATTGAATTCACCTGGCCTAGGTTGACCAATCCAGGTTCAGCGCCCACCCATGCCTACCCAGCAGGGAAACCTGAACCTCTGAGCATGTGCAGTGCACCACTCTTTTGTTTCCGTAGCTTGGCCCTCTGAGCATGCATTAATGGACATTCCCCAGCCCTACGCTAGCCTACCTAACACAACCACAAGGTCAGCAGTTCAAACCCACCAGGCACTTCATAGGAGAAAGATAAAGCAGTCTCTTTCTGTAACGATGTATAGCCCTTATCAGAAAGAATAGCGTCTGAGATCTTAAAGGCTTTCCTTAAAACAGCAGCCATCTAATTGAGGTGTCAGCTAAGTCCACACGGAAGAAATATACCATCCCATGTGATCCAAGGACTGTAAATAATAAAATCCAAGATCAGAAGAGGGACTTGTATGAGAGCTTAAATTTGCAAATGGTTATGGATGATATGAAAGCCTAAAATCTATTTGCAGAAACTTCACACAGATGAAGTCTCCATTGTAGTCCTTCAGACCATTAACAAGGAATGGGAATAGACAGCGTGCACTTGAAAATGGATTACTGCTTATATAGTTAGGTTAAAAATGAACATATTATCGATTGTTTTCCCGTTTAACCCATTTTTTGATTTGTTGTAATTACTATTATCTTGTGCATTCTCTTAGATTGAGGTATTTCTATGGTTTCATTTATTGCCATTGTTGGGAATTTTTGTATGGTTTTCTTTATATGAAATCCAGGATAGGAGACTCCATAGACACAGACCTAGATGAATAGTTCCTTAGGGTGATGGTCAGGGAAGTTGGGGAGTAATGGTGTGCTAATAATAATGAGTACCAATGTTCTAAAAGTGATTGTGGGGATTATTGCACAACGCTTTTTTGTTGTTGTTTGTTTGTTTATTAACCTATTCTCGAAAAGCCATGGAAACAGGTACTGTGCCCAAGTCCAGCTGCCTTATGGATTGTCAATGATAATGCGCTTTAAAAAAATCATGTTTTGGGGGTTCTTACAGCTCTTATTACAATCCATCCATCCATCCATTGAATCAAGCACATTTGTCCATATGTTGCCATCAGCATTTTCTTTCTCTTTTTTGCCCTCAGCATTTTCAAAACATTTTCTTTTACTTGAGCCATTGGTATCAGCTTATTTCCCCCCCTCCCTCTCCCTCCCTCCCTCATGAATCCTTGGTCATTTATATATTTTTTTCTCATGTCTTACACTGACTGTGTCTCTCTTCACCCACTTTCTATTGTCCGTTCCCCATGGGAGAGGATTATATGTAGATCATTGTGATCAGTTCCCCCTTTCTCCCACCACCTTCCCCTTACCCTCCTGGTATCACTACTTTT
>NW_022111369.1:6543135-6561886 GCF_000313985.2 Echinops telfairi
CCTGATACCTTCGACACCTCATGATCACACAGACTGGTGTGCTTCTTCCATGTGAGCTTTGTTACTTCTCAGCTAGATGGCCACTTGTTTATCTTTAAGCCTTTAAGAGCCCAGACACTATATCTTTTGATAGCTAGGTACCATCAGCTTTCTTCACCACATTTGCTCATGCACCCATTTTGTCTTCAGCAATTGTGTCAGGAAGGTGAGCATCAAAGAAGGCCAGGTTATAAGAACAAAGTGTTCTTGTATTGAGGGAATACATGAGTAGAGGCCCAATGTCTGTCTGCTACCTTAATACTTAACATATTAAAAATATGTACATAGATCTATTTCTCTATCATTAAGTATAAATATATTTACATATGTACATGCCTGTATTTAGACCTCTATAAATGTCCTTTGCCTCTTAGTTCTTTCCTCTATTTCCTTTTACTTTCCTCTTGTCCCACTATCATGTTTGGCCTTCATTCAAGTTTCAGTAATTCCTCTCGGCTACATTGTCCTGGATCAAGCCCCACCAGGCATCCTACACCCTCCTTGCCATTGATTTTAGATCACTTGCTCTCTTGTCCCTGGGTTTGTTGACACCCTTTTCCCCACCTCCCCCTCTCCAGCGTGCCCCCAGAACCATTGGTCCATTGTTTTCTCCTCCAGATTGTTTATCCTGCCTATCACATCTGGATAGATAGGTAGAGACAATAGTAACCATAAAAACAAGACAGAGCAAAACAACAACAGAAAACCCAATGACAAAATAAGAGAAGCCTACAAATGGTTCCAGGTCTGTATGTTGACCTTTAGGAGTGTTTTCCAGTTGAATCTGACGGGGTGCCATACCCTGGCCCCAAATACTATTTTTGGTATTCCCCGAGGACTTCATTGCTTTGGTCCCCTTGCTGCTCTGTTGCACGCCCTGTGTTTCACCCCGTTGTGGTGGGGTCAGAACGGGCACACTGTGCCTCCAGTGTTGTTCCCTGTAGCACTATGGGTCAGTGAGGGACATCATGTCTTCTGGTGAGGCCGGCCCTATGGTCCTCTCTGTGCATTGGCTGCTCTGAGCAGGAATATCCTCCTCAGGGCTTGGTGGGCCAGAAACACAACTCTTTTTAAATATATTTTAACCATTTAATTGTATTGTATTGAATTATATGTCAATAAAATATTAAGATGATTGAATAATAAATAAATAATGATTGAACAATAAAATAAATAATGATTGAAATAAAATACTGACAGCCTTGAAAGCCCTCTGGAATGGTTCTACCCAGCCCTCTATTTCATCTGCGAGTCGGATGGACTCAACGACATCTCATTTTAAGAATGTCCGAGACAAATACAGTGAGACTCATGCTACAAAAAATAGGTCGAATGAGGACCTAATGCCGGGGGTTTAAGTGGAGAGGAAATGTTTTGAGAATGATCAGGGCAATGAATGTACAAATGCGCTTTACACAATTGATGTGTGTATGGATTGTGATAAGAGTTGTGTGAGCCCCGAATAAAATGATTTTTTTTAAAAAGAAAAAAATAATCAAATTTTTAAAAATAGGTCTATACTAAGTGCTGTGGGAAGCTGTGGAGTGAAACAAGCATTTATTGGGAATGTAGATGCTTCCAAAGGGTTGATTTACTGTGCCACCGAGGAAGATTACGGATTCTTCAGGGTTCTTCATTTGCACAAGCCTCTTCCAAGGCACAGAGGGCGGGGCGGGGGTGGGGTCCCTAGCTATGTGTTCACTTGGCCTTGATTTAACAATATTTCTAAAAGTAAGACATTTCTATTAAGAACCGTTAAGACTACGGTCTCTTTCCAGTCCAACCACCTCTCTATCACACATCCGCATGCCAAGAGCTCTTTTTGTTAGGTCTCATGCAGTTGGTTTCCACTCACAGCCACCCCACGGGGCAGAACAGATGTGTCCTGTGGACTGTCTAGGCTGTACTGTTTAAGGGAGCAGATCAACAGGTCCTCCCTCCGGGTTGTTGGGTAAGTTTGAACTTCCAACTTTTTTCAGAAGCCAGTACTTACCATATTGCATTGGGCCAAACTGCTGCACGAAACATCTTTAACGTGTTAAAAACACAAAGATCTCACTATAAAGACTTGGGCGAGCCTGACCCAAGCCATGATATTTGCACATAGCCTCATATGCATGTGAAATTGGGATAATGGACAAGGAATCCCTGGAAATAATGGAAGCATGTGAAGTGTGATGGTGTAGTGGTTATCAGTTGGGCCGCTAACCACAATCAGCAGTTCAAAGCCACCAGTCGCTCCTCAGGAGAGAGACAGGGCTTTCTACTCTCATAAAGAGGTACAGCCCCAGAAACTCACAAGGCAGTTCTACCTTGCCTTATAGGGTTGTTGTGAGTCGGAATCGATTAGATGGCACCGAGAATCTGAGATGGTCTGCAAGAAAAATAACCAAGTCTGCCCTGGAAGAATTACAAATAGAATACTCATTAGAAGAAAAGATAGTGAGACTTCATCTCGTATACTTTGGACATCTTATGAGAAATGAGTCCCTGGAAAAGGACGTCATGCTTGTCAAGTGCAGGGTCAACAAAACAGAAGACCCTCAAAGAGATGGAGTGGCACCGTGGCTGCAACAGTGGGCTCCACAACACCAACAGTGGCCGTGCAGGACTGCCCTCAGCTGGGCAGTGTCTTGCTCTGCTGTGCACCGGGTTGGAGCTGACGCCGCAGCATCTAACTACATCAAGCTTTTAACTATTGTGCCAACAGGGCTCCTTTCGTAGCAGAAGAGCCTGGATGTTTCTGAGCTCCTGTGTCTCTTCTAGGCCGTTTTATCTGGCCGTATGACACCACAGAGCAGGGCCACTGCTTATGAAACTGTCCTACGGTGCCATGGTACCAGATGTACCACGTCAGCTCCAATGTGGAAAAGGAAAGCTGTTTGAAAGGGATTTGACCCAGAAGCTGGTCTGTGGGATATTCTTCCAAATTTTACAGCTTATACATGAAAGACACTTGATGATGGAAGTGTTCCCATTTCTTTTTTATTCCTGGTCCTCAGCCACTCAGTCCCTGTGTCACAAAGCTCCGTTAGTGTTGATAAATGTCCCAAAGGGCACTCAACTCTGCAGCCAGCCTCCTGCTCACATGCACTTGGCTTTACCTAGTCAGGAGCCAGGAACCTGCAAAACTGCCTCCTGGTCTGGGGCTGGGCCTCTGCGGTCTCCGCACGGGCACCTCGTATACACTCCACTGCTGGTTCTTCCTGCCCGGTGGTAAGAGGCCTTGTTCTTGCTCTTCATTTGACTCGCTTTATACCCCAAATGAACAATCCCCTCTATTAGCACTTCCCACTCTCCTTGTATGGTTCCTCCCAATCATTGGTGGGAGTTCCAAAGACTGGATTAAAGAACCACACTAAATAATTCCACGTCACTGCACTTTTACTACACAGCCACCTTCCAATAGTAAAATTAAGTAAAAAAAACAAAAAACTTTGTTTTTTTAAGGCAGCAATAGACAAACTTGACATAAGAATGATCAAGAAAGAAGGTACACAGAAACAGCAGAAAAGATCAGAAGAGGTAGTACTCAACTTATTTCTGTATCGATAAAGTTAAAATTACAAAGACTAACACTGGCTCAACAAAGGGAACCTTAATAAACCAGTGATCAGCCCTTGAAAGAGTGGAATGGAATAATGGCCAGGGGCCCGCAGCTGATCCCTCTAACTTTACCAGGTGGGATGGGGAGATTCCTCATCGGCATCAGCTGGAGGCAGAGTCCTCTCCCCCTGGGCGGGTGGCGGTCAGAGCTGCCCCAGCCTGCACCCTTCTTTCCAGTTCTGACTCCAGCCAGCCTTCCCACCGCACTCTTCACTTCTGGGCTGGGTTCAGTAATTGATGATCACACGCAACTCACAGACCATACTCACAATGAGGAACTTTTTATGTCAGTGATGTTAACGAGATCAGAAATGATCAAGACATGGTTCTTAGGCAAAGATCCTCTCTCCTCTGCTATGCCTGCAAGCAGGCCTCTCTCTCTGGTGCTCGACCTCTTATACAAGTAGCTCCTTTGTCTCCATCCTGCTCTGTTGAGGTCAGACATACACAGGTGATACAAAATAAAAACCAAATACCCAAGAGCCGACTACTCTGTCTTGTGTTCTACCCTTTGATTCTGCTGCTGCTGCTCCTTGGCCACTCGGCTGCTTCTCTGGTGTCACAGCTCACCGTCCCCTGAGTGAAGGAGGGCCAGTGCACAGGGATCTTGGGGTCCAAAGGAAACACTCCTCTCCTGGCTTTTCTTTCTTGATGGTACTGAGACCCACTCCTATTCCTGCTTCTGAGATGGCTCATTACACTAGCACACAGGCTCCTGGTTATCAGTGCATGAGGGCGTGCTAAAGCTATTATTTTAGGCTCTAATGATAGAGTGGTGGATAAAAAGATGAGTTTACAGCTCCCGCAGAACACAGGGGGAAAGTCAAGAAGTGGACACATAATCAAATAAGTGAAGTAAGTTCAAAAGGCCATAGGAACGTCCAGTAGAGACTGACCTAGGCTGAGGTGAGGGGCAGGCTGGCATATGGACACGCTAAGAACTGAGGAAAGAATAGGAGTCTGGTGAATGAACAGGAGATGTGTTTCCAGTGAAGGAAACGGTATGTTTGAAGGCCCAGCAGCAAAGGAGTTCAAAACTCTCCACTAAAAAGATCCAAAAACGAAACTCACTGCCATCAATTTGATTCTGACCCATAGGGACCCTGAAGGGGTAGAACTACCCTGTAGATTTTGGAGACTGTCACTCTTGATGGGAGTAGAAAGCCTCACCTTTCTCCCTCAGAGCAGCTGGTGGTTTCAAACCGCTGAACTTCTGGTTGACAGTGCAACTCAGAACCAGATAACAGGTGGGAAATTAAAGTTTGGAATAGCTTTCATTGGAACACACTTAACAGCGAAAACAAACACACAAACCAACCAACCAATAATTATGGCTCACAGGTGAGCGTCCATTTTTAAAGTCTGATGGTTTGTGGCCATGCGAGACTGTGACTTCTTACACCTATATATCCAGTATACTGAATGGCCTTAAGTAAAATAAAAATACAGTCAGGGAATTGATGATGGGAAACAAGAGTGTTTAAGGTGGCAGCAGCCAGCTCGGAAACTTGTGTTCTGCAGTCTCAAGTGTGGAAGAACTTCAACGAAGGTAGACATGTGTGGGTGATTCGGAGGAGGATTAGCACTACTCCTCTTCTGTGCTGCTACCTGGCCAACACATTCTCTTGTGTGCCTACTCTGCGCCAGATGCTACCTGAGAAACTTGAGGGACACATTGTATAATTTTCACAAAACTCTTGTCACGGAATTATTATCATCTCTAATAAGTATACTAAGGTTCAGAGAATTCAAGGAACTTGCTCTAGGTTACACAGCTAAACAGTGGGACCACGGTGGCTTCCAAACCCATTTTCTTACCCCTAGACGGGGTGTAATATACAAACCAAAAAGGCCAAACTCACTGCTGTCGAGTGGATACTGAGTTATAACAACCTTGTGCGACAGGGTGGAACTGTCCTGGTGGGTTTTGGAGGCTGGAACTCTTTACCGGAGTAGGAAGCCTCATCTTTCTCCTGCAGAGTGGCTGGTGGTTTCAAACTGCTGACTTTGAGGTTAGCAGCTCAATGTGTAACCACCAAAGCTCCTGTGTAGTATACAAAAAGGTTTCCAAATGGAAGGAAAAGGTAATGAGATGTTACCACAAACTGTTTGAAGCATCCTCGTAATAGGACAGATGCTCAGCTAGAGTTGTGTTCTTCTCTTCTGACTCACTTCCTCTCACTATATACCTGTCAAGTGGTCTTTCATCCACTCTCATCTAGAATGATGCTTGGAATTCTTTACCTATTGGGAGATGCAAATCTTAATATTGGATGGTTTGGGTGGTCAGTGCTCCATTCTTTTATCTGCCTGCTGTAGTATTCCATTAACTTTTAATATTGAACGCAGAAGTACTAAGAGGCCCTCTGTCCTAGATAGAGTTTGCTTATCCCATTATGTAGCTGCAGATCAATTCCTTTTCATAATCGGGATCAAGTCCTCTTGGCTGTTGGAGAAAGAAGCCCCAAATGGCCAGGTGGTTGTCTTATTTCAAATTTGTGCAAACACCATTGTGTCCCTGGTTGGAAGCATCTTTCCTTTGGGAACTAAAACCCTAAAATTTTGCAAACAGGTTAAGGAGGAATTCTCTCCTTTCAGTTCTTGATTCTCAGACCTCTGTGTCCTAGATAATAGAGAAATAACTTCATTGGCTGGCAGCTGGCTAAAAGCACTGAAAGACTTACAGGATGGTACCCCAACTTTCACTACAGCTTGAGTTTTCAGTTGGGCACTCCACAATTTTATCAGTTAAGTTGAGGGGTGATGGATTTGTAGCAAGGCCAATGAACTTCCCCTGTCACACTTATTTTGTTATGAAGTGAATTTTTTCATGGCAAGCAATGTTGTACATGTAATGATAATGAGTAAGGTATCCTATAAGCCCGTGGCAGGTGGTGTTGACAGAAATACTGCAGGCAAATGGATTTTGGTCTCCTACTTAACTCTAGCCCTAATCCAAGAACAGTCAGTGCTGATAATGTGGCCCAGCTCAAAACTCACCTTCATAAAATCATCACTGAAGACAAGGGTGTTACAGCAAAGTGTGGTGAAGAGAGCAGATGGCGCCTGACTATCAATCAGAATGGTGTCTGAGTCTTAAAGACTTGTATTCAAACTAGCAGCCATCTAAGTGAGGAGTCAACTAAGTCCACACAGAAGAAGCACACCAGCTTGTGTGGTCCAATGATGACAATAACAAAATTCAAATATGATGAAGGGAAAAGTATCAGAGCTAACATTATGAACTCCAAATTGGTAGAAGGCTATGGAGGACAGTGGGAGCCCAAAACCCATCTGCACAGCAGCTAATTAGATTAAATCACTGGCAGACCCCCACTAGCCATTAGTAAGGGTCTCACAGCCTTACTGTTAGACAGAGATCATTGTAATCTTGATTATGCTGGATCCAACTTGCTACTTGGTCAGCTGACATCCCTGTTGATCCAATCTGAATTTGTACAAGTGTCTCTTGAGTGTTCCAAGACCAAAATTTCCTCCCTGGCTATTTAAATATTGAGGGTGGTGTTTCTTACTCATTATTTGTATTTTTATCTTTATATTATTATTCTTTTATCCTTATTTTATTTCTATTTTGGTTTTTATTGTTTCTATTGGGTTTCCCAGCTCTTGAAGCACAGAAGGCGTGGATGCATAGAGATAATAACTGATGCGAGGGTTTATAGAGGATATAGGGGCAGGCAAAACATAGGAAAGGTGAGGGGACTTCAGAAGTAAACAATAAAGGGCAGAGGGGGAAAAGGGGAGGGAGCACAAGAACTGATTGTGATTACATAACTCGGGTTAAAGGCGATTTAACAATGGGGGGGGATGGGAAATGTTCTAAAGATGATGATTGTGGTAATGATTTTACAAAGCACTTCATATGGTGCAGTCTAACAGTTCAGCATCAAGTTGGGGGCTGTTCTCAAAAAAAGAGGGCATGTCTGTCCTTCAGAACTTTAGAGAGATCTGTGATTCTTGATTAAAAGTTCATATGGGGTTCATACTTAGCACTCACACTCCAGATTGGATCTGTGGGGCCAATAATGCCCACATAGCAGAGAAGTTTGCATGTCTGACCTGATGTAGAGCCTTCTTATTCTCTGCCTCTATCCAAAATTGGTAGTTCCCAGGTTACTTGGTAGAATGCTCAGAGAAACCTAATAAAATGTGGCAAGTGCAGCTGCCAAAATAGACAAGGCACCAAGCCTAGTGCCAAGCATTGTGTTATGGGATAGAAGGAACAGGAACTTGATATCAATTTTGAAGTGGCTCTAGGGATATGCCCAGTGTTTCCCAAAGTGGGAGATACCACCTCTTGGGGGAGTGGTGGTCGTGATGGAACAACCCAGAGGAGCGGCAAAAACAGATACCTACCAATAAATAAATGAATGAATGAATGAATGAATGAAACAGATACCTACACTTTATCTCGGATTACGGACTATAGTACAAAAGTTTTTAATTGCCAAGGGGATGCTGAAAAGGGAAGTATTCCACATACAGTTGGGAATGTATTCTCTAGAATCTAGATCAAGGGTGGGGAATATGTTTTTTTCTGCCAAGGTCCATTTGGATATTTATAATATAATTCATGAGTCATACTGGTCTAATGTTTAATTAACTCACCCCTAAGGTGATGGCTGGAATGAATTCTCTTTGGGGAGGTGAGTGATGTTAGCTGGTATTAATGATTTTGTTGGCCTTAAATGGCCCAGGGGCTGGACAGTCCAACACTTGCTCTAGCCCATGCAACCTCTAGTACCTTGAGATAATACACCTCTGAATTTTCAGGAAGTTCATCATTTATAATCCAACACTAGTTCCATTCTTTCTCTCGGTTGTTCTTTCCATTTCTATCTATTATAGTGTAGCATGTTTCTTTGGTAATCTAATGTTTCCTTTTATTTTCCAGGTCCTCACTCATTTTATCTCTAACTTGGAATCATTTAACATTAACTCAATAAATATTTCAGTGGGATAAAAGGAGCGGGATCATCTTGAATGGTTTAAACCTTGTCACTTGATTCCCCTCTCTGACACACTTTGGGCCTGATCTGGTATTCAATGTTTCCTGGGTTTTGGTTCCTTTATCATATTGGAGTTTATCTCTGATGTATTTTGTCATTATGGTAGCCTTCTTGAATCTTTGTTAGGTGTTCTTCTGATTTTCGGTATGTGGAGCCCAGGATTGATGTATTTATAGAGACAACACATAGAATTAGGGTGGTGGGGGTAGATGGTTAGGGATAGGAGTGGGTAAAGGGAAGCTGATATCAAGGAGTTCAAGAAGGAAGAAAATGTTTTGAAACTAATTGTCATAGCAATTGTACAATATTGTTTGATGTGATCGAACTATGGGATGGTACAGTATCCATATTAGCTCCCAACAAAATGGTTTAAAAAATAAGGTTCATTATCTTTTAATTTCATTTTTCCACAAACTGTTTGAAGATCCCTTGTATGGGAGGCCTAAAGCCAAAGCAAACAAAATGTAGTTGCTCCATGTGTCTTGTCAACAGACATGTCTCACAGGGAGCTAGCATGTGTCCCACCTCCAGCAAGCTATTTATCTCCTTAGCACCTCCAAATGAGGTCATCAAGCTGCAACTTGAGTGACAGGCTAAACTCTACCCCTTCACTCTTAATCCTCTCAAATTGACAACAGATTATTTAACTACCACAAGAGCCAAACTATAATTCCAGCCCTAAAGCAACTTCCCCTGTGTAATTACATGAGTTGTCATGTGGGCGGAATATTACTAACTGCTCTTTCAAATTCGTTCTATGTGAGAGCACATGGAGACAATATTCCTAATGTTCAGCGGGCAATGGTCCTTTCATCTATTTATGAATATCAGATGGATGGAAAAGTAATAAGCAAATCCATCAGTTATAGTAACTTGTAAGCAGAAGTTGGTTTCCAATCAATTAACCAATCAATTGGTTTCCAAGTTGGTGTACATCGGGGTTGTAGCCTGTAATCACGCTGATTTAATCTGTATGCTGAACAAATAATTAGAGAAGCTGGATTACATGAAAATGAATTCGGTAAAAAATAATAATTTATAAATTATCAAGGGTTCATGAGGGGGTGGGTGGATGAGCTGATACCAAGGGCTCAAGTAGAAAGAAAATGTTTTGAAAATGATGATGGCAACATATGTACAAAAGTGCTTGACACGATGGATGGATGGATGGATGGATGGATTGTGATAAGAGCTGTATGAGCCTCCAATAATATGATTTAAAAAAAGAAAATGAACGCAGCATCAAGATTGGAGGAAGGCTTACTAACAACTTGCTATATGCAGATGACCGAAGGACTGCTATCTTCAGTATGGATTACAATTCAATGTAAAAAAGAAATAAAATTCTCACAACTGGACCAATGGGTAACATCATGATAAATGGAGAAAGGATTGATGTTTTCAAGAATTTTTGTCTTGCTTGGATCCACAATCAATGCTCATGGAAGCAGCAGTCAAGAGATCAAAAGGAGCATTGCACAGAATAAATCTACTGCCCAAGACTTCTTTAAAGTGCCGAATAGCAAAGGGGTCACTTTGAGGACTGAGGTATGCCTGACCCCAGCCATAATATTTTCCATTGCCTCATATGCGTGTGAGAGTTGGACATTAAATAATTAATTTTTGCATTTGAATTATGGTTCTGGCAAAGAAAATGAAAAGTACCATGAAGTGCTAAAAGAACACACAAATCTATTTTGGAAGCAGGATAGCCTAAATACTCCTTATAAGCGAGGATGGTGAGACTTTGTCTCATGTATTTGGGCATGTTATCAGATGTCTGAGATGGAATACTCAGTAGTGAGTTTGTTGTTGTTGGGTACAACTGAGTCAGCTTTGACCCATAGCACCTGATGCACAACATGGTCCTGCCCCTCTTCACAATTGTTCCTATGCCTGAGCCCACTGAAGCAGCAGATGTACCTAATGGAATACATCTTTGATCTCTTGACTGCTGCTTCCATGAGCATTGTTGTTTTCGTGCAAGAAACGGCTCAAGAACTTTGTAATGTTTAAAGGTTGCTTGTGCAGCAAAGTGAAGGTGATTGTGATGAATTTGGGGGGACCAGGGGTTGGTTCAAGAGCTGGGGGCATAGTGTTTACTACACATTGGTTTGCTAAGATCAGCAAGGCCAGCAGTTCAAAACCACCAGCCACTCCTTGGGCGAAAGATGGGGCTTTCTACTCCTATAAAGAGCTACAATCTCACAGGAAACCCACAGGAGCAGGGCCGCTCTCCGATAGGGTCCTAATGGCAATCGATGCTATGAGTTGGCATTGATTCAGTGGCAGTGGGTCTGTTTTTTTTTGGGAGGTGTTGGGCCAATGGTTTAAAGTTGGGTTTCAATCTCATACTTCCTGTTATGATTAAAGAAACTCCACGGTCCTGGCAGTCAGCTTAAAGATGGCAGGTGACAGCTGCTTTGCAAATCATCCAATCACAAGCATCAGGCACCGGAAAGAGCTCACTAGGGTTTCTGACTCTCCTTTTCAAGGACTTTGCATGTAATTTTCCCCACTTCGATTACCATGCTGAATCACCCAAACTGCAGACGTTGAAAGTCTACTCCCGTTTCAGGGAGCCCTGGTGGCATAAAGGTTACTAATTGAGCAGCTAACCACAAAGTCATAGTTCGAAACCACCAGTGGCTTCAAGGGAGAACGATGAGGTTTTCTACTCCTGTGAAGAGTTACAATCTCGAGAGACAGTAACTGGATTAATGGTTCCTTGGGGGTGTGGCAGGGGAGGTTGCGGGGAAATAGGGAGCTCATAACCATCAGTATAAAAATGAAGAAAATGTTCTAAAACTGATTGTGGTGATGATTGTACAACTCTTCTTAATGTGATTAGACCACTGAATTGTATGTGAATCAGATGCCAATAAAACTGTTTGGTTTTTTTTTAAGTTACAATATTGAAAACTCATAGAGACAGTTCTATCCTGCCCCGAAAGCAGCAGTTTTCAACATGTGGGTAGCGACCCTTTCACAGGGTCGTTCATAAGAGTAGCAAAATTACAGTGATGAAGTAGCAACGAAATAATTTTATGGTTGGGGGTCACCACCACATGAGGAACTGTGTTAAAGGGTGGCGGCATTAGGAAGGTTGAGAACCACTGCCCTAAAGGGTCTCAATGAGTTGGGCTGGCTCGATGGCAGTGAGGGAGCTTATTCTTCTGGTTCAAGTCGATTCAAAGGTCTGCTTCATGGGCAAGTAGGAGTTGGTTAGAAGTGGAATTGGACATTTATGTATTGAATAAAAGCAAACGTTAGTGATATAGGGCTCTGGCTCTCTCTTTTTTTTTGTCTCAGGACCCCTTTTACCTGCTTAAATTTAAGACCTTCCAAAGAGTTCTGGTTTAGGAGGGCTCTAGCTACATTTTACGTAGTTCAGTATTAATTATATTAAGAAGTCCAAGATGCACTGAAGGCACTGATGAAAACCAGGCTCCAGGAAATGAGATGAATTAACAATTGAGATCCTTCAACACAGGGTGGAAGGCTGGAAGCACACTCTTGTCCAAGTCAAGAAATTGAGAAGATGACAGCCACCGGTCATCTAACCGGGCCCATTCCAAAGAAAGCTGACCCAACAGTATGTGGAAATTAAACAATATCACCAATATCACAAGCAAGTAAAAGCTTGCTTAGGATAATTAAAATATAGTTGCAGCAGTACATCAACAGGGAACTTCTAGCAAGCTGGATTCAGGAGAGGGCATGGACAAACGATATCACCGCTGATGTTAGAGCAGATAGATCTTGGCTGAAAGCAGAGAATGACAGAAAAGCATGTGGCTGTTTGACGGACTGTGCAAAGGCATTAGACCATGTGGATCATGACAAATTATGGATACATTGCTAAATGGAAAGCCCAGAACACTTAATTGTGCAAATGTGGAAACTGTACATAGCCATTTGAAAAGATCGAGGGACTATTGTATGGCTTAAAATCAGGAAAGGTGTGCCTCTCACCATATCTTATTCAATCTGTACGCTGAGCAAAGCATCCAAGAAGCTGGACTACCTGAAGAATGCAGCAGCAAGATTGGAGGAAGATTCAGCAACAACCTGCATGTGCAGACGCCACTTGCTTGTCAACAGGGATGAGGAGACTACAGCCTTCAGTGTGGATTACATCTCAACCTAAGAAACCCTCGCGATTGGACCAATAAAGATCACGCTAAATGGACAAAAGATTGATGCTGTCATGGCTTCATTTCACTTGGATCCACCATCAATGGCATAGAAGCAGCAGTCAAGAAAGCAAGTGATGTTATTCCATCTGGCAAATCTGCAAAAGACCTCTGTAGACTGGGAAAGTGTAAAGATGTCCCTTTGTGGACACAGGTGCACCTGACCCAAGCCCTGGTATGTTCAATGGCCTCCTCTGTATGTGAAATCTGACCAATAAAAAGGGAAGACCAGAGAGAGTTGGGGCATTTGAATTGGGGTTTGGGGGAATAAGATGGACTCTACCATGGATGCCAGAAGAATGAACAAATGGGTCTCGGCAGAAACAGCCCGACGATGCTTAGAGGATGGCAAGAGCTCATCTTGCGAATATGCACTTCGACCAATGCTAGAGGAGGGGCCATTTCCTGGGGAAGGGCCGGGTGCTCGGTAGAGGGTCCCCAAAGGAGGAGAATCCTTTGTGAGACAGAATGTCACACGGCTCCAATAAGTGGGCTCAAAAGCAGTTGATTGGGAGAATGGCCAAGGGCTCAGCAGTTTTGTTCCGTTGTACTGATCTGATGTCACCTAGCAACAACAACATACCCATGTTTACATAGACCAGAGAAAAAATAAAGCCAACCAGACATGCTATGTGCCGACTCTGACTCACAGATGCTCTGCAGGACGGGGCAGAACTGCTCCTTGGGTTTCTGAGAAGGCAGATCTTTACTCAGCTTTCTCCCGTGGAGCCTGGAAGGCCTGAACCTCCGGCCTAACCCCTGGTGCCGCCGGAACACCTTATTCACCACACGAGAGATGAAAATGGAGACTTAAAACTGACTTACTTAAAATATTTATTATCACTTAAAAACAGTAAGCGATTACATTAATAACATTTTTCAAAGTTTCAGAGCAAAAAATAAATTTAGTGAAAATAGTAGCACTTACACTTTTGCAAATCTCCTGACTGTGTGCTTAATATAAGACAACTGGATTTCTCTATCTGCTTCTGCATTTAATTTGTCAGGATATTTTGGTGGAAGAATAAGAAAATATAGCTTCACACAGAAACGTAGGTGCAAAGGGGAGGAATCTTGTAACAGCTAGATGATCAAATTGTGGCTATTCTTTTATGGTTCCACTCTTAACAGGTAACCAGTTTTATTTCAAAGGTTAGTTGTGGTGTGCAATCCAACACCTGGGAATTTTTTGTCCTCTTATTAAAATCATTAGACTGTGTTGTGCTTTCAATGTATCTGTTACCCATGAATGCTTTTGTACGGCCACTGATGGAAAATATCGATTCTCTGAGTTACAAAGGTTCCCGAACATCGATGTTATTTCATTATACAGCTCGAATATCAAAAGAAACCACGTGTTCACATTCGCACTTACTCCCATCAAATTTTCTTAAGCATTGAGAAGCTGAAAGTTTATAGTGGTAGATAAAAAGTTTTCCAAAATTCCATTTTTCATTTGAATCCTCAAAAATAATCACAAGTAACGATGCCTCACTTTCTTTGAAGTGACAATTTCACTTCATTCATGTGCAATATGGCACCTTCCCCATCGTCTGGTTTGAATAGCCACAGCCTGCCCACTGTCCAAGAAAAATGGTCTTCCAGCAACAGCAAAAGCGGCAAAATAGCTCACTAGTCACTCAGGTTTCTCAGGACAACTACAGGGATTCCCTACGTGGATATAATTCACTATGTGCATGTAATTCACATTTTAATGACACCGAATCTGTTTTCAGGAGTTGAAATTTACCAAAATCACTAATTTGCGTTGCTTCATCTAAGACATCTTAAGTGGCATCTATCAGCGCGTCCCAGGGCTTATGCCAGATAAACTCAATCAGAATCTACATTTTACCCAGATCTGTGTTTAGAAGAACCACCCGGGGACCTGTGAGATCAGGCTAGAAATGTGGGCTCGGATTCAATGGATCTGGAGTAGAAAGGCAAATTCTCAGCAAGGAGTCGAGCTGGAACGAACTATTGGAAGCCTTGTGATTACCTGCCTTTTCATCCTCAGAAGGAGCCCTGTGTGCTGTGAGTTGCTGAGCTGGAACTGACTGATGGCAGTGTGTGTGTGTGTGTGTGCGTGTGCAAAGCCAGCACAGCTCCTACATACACAGCCAGAGGCCTGGCTTCTGGGGTGTGGCTCCGTGGCGAGGCACTGGCAGATCAGACACCAGGAACTGGAGGGAGAGACGCCAGCGGTCCTCCATTTCTCTCTGCTGCTTCTGGGCTCTGGCAGCCAGACTCCGGCCATTAGCCTTCCAGTCCGAGGGATGCTCTCTGGGTTACCTCACGGTTCCTGCTGACCCTCTCAAACCTTCCAACAGCTGGGCAACCTTCCCCTGGGTTAAGTTTTGTTTGGTTAAAATATCTAGAGTGGTTTCTGTTCTCCTGAGTGGAAAACAGAGTTATACAACATTCTCATACTTTAAAATTGCATAACAGCTCATGGTATTGTTATACTGTAATTTTTTTAAGCAATACTTTATTGTAGAATACTGGGTTGATTCCAACATTTCTCAAGGTAATTAAAACTCAAATCAGTAGTAACAATTCACGTTTCCACCAATAAAATAAGAGGGGGCTATTGGCCAGACAATATGGGGTTTTATTTTTTTTATCACTTGCTTTAACAAGCAAAAACTTAAATCTCCCTGAGTCCCAGTAGATGTAGTTTTTCCTACGAGAGGCCATGTGCATTTTTTCCCAGAGATCTGTCTGTCCATATCCCTTTCCCAATCTTTAATTATTGTTTTTGTTTTTTAAACATGATTTGTAAGTGCCTTTTCTCGTACTGCTATCAAGTCGAGGCTGACTCATAACAACCTAGATAGAGGGCAGGGTGGACCTACCCCTATGAGTTTGCGAGACTGTAATTGTCATGGGAGTAGAGAGCCCCGTCTTTCTCCCAGAGTGGATGGCGGTTTTGAACTGACCTTATGGATCACAGCACAATGTATTAACCATTATGCCACCAAGTGCCTTTTAGGAGGTTGAATTTTATGAATCATAGACACAATTTTTTCTTACACCATTTTTTACGGGGTGGACTTGTAACAGTTTTATACACATTGACATAATCAAATCTGAGGCCATCCCTTGAAAGGACCCCTTGATAGAATAGAATGTCATCCTACTGAAGTATTATAGAAAAAGTAATCTTATTTCTCTCTAGAACTTCTTGGTTTTGTCCTCTTCTTTAAAAATCAAAACAAAAGCATCTGTTAATGTACCTGGAATTTACTTAATTACAGGGATGAGAAAGCGAGCGTTCTCAGCGTTTTCTCTAACAGGCTAACCAGTTCCAACATTTTGAAAGACGCAGACTTTCCCCACTAAAGTAAGATCCTCCGTTTTATCATACAATAATCTCTTTCCTTTACCACGTCTAGTCGTAAGCCTTTTTCACTCTGCCCATCCCTGTTTTTACCTAGTGCCTCTCAGTTAAGTCATTTATATGAAAACAACTCAATAATGAAGAAGTGAGGGAGAAATTGCTTATTATTTATTTTAATAGAATGCACTTAAACACATGATTTTATAATACAAAACCATAAATTATCATTTCAAAAGAGCTCACTAATTATCCTGCACTTACCTTGCCTGTATTACAAGTTATTAAAGTTAGTACAGAGTTACTGGCTAACATCATTAATAAAGTGTTACAAGCAATGCAAAGGGGTTGATTATGCATATTTCTGTATTAGCAATGATAGAATTATTTTACTTCTACCAAAATATATTTTAAAAATCTATTATCCATAAAACTAGAAAAATATAGTATAGTACAAATATATGCACACACATATATCACTCCACAAGAATCAAATACTGTACAATTTAATTTTAAGCTTTAAAAAAAAGCAAGTCCCTGAAAGGAAAAGTAGCAAAAACCAAGAACACCTCTTTTCAAGGATGAGACTCATAAGAAGAGATCTGAGTATTGCCTTAGGGTAGCTGTGAACCAGCTGTCTGACAAGACCCTCTGGAGTGTGGGATTTGGATTTCTTAGAAGTACAGCCCCAAGTAAATGCTAATGAACACTGATTTTCATTTGTGTATTAGTGGTGGTTTTAATAACTCACATCCTCACTTAGTGGGTTCCTAGTAAAGTGATGCTTACTGGTCCCCAAAGAGAAATCTACAGAGGTGAGTGTTGGTCACGAATGGCAACTCTAGAAGGGTTTCCATTGCTGGACCATTTCACGTCCATCAGAAGGCAATGAATTGGTAGCTACTATGTCCCCCCTCGAAGGAACCCTGGGGGTATAGCGAGTTACAGGTCCAGCGGTTAACTGCAAGGTCAGCAGTTTAAAACTACCAGTTCAAAGAAAGGGCTTCCTACTTCTATAAAGATTTACAATCTGGGAAACCCACAGGGGCAGTTCTACTCTATCTCATAAGGTCCCTATGAGTTGGAATCAACTTGATGGCCGTTTGAGTTTGGCTTTGGTCTTTGTTGACCCCTCATCGTGGCTACCTTTCTGACTCCAGCCATAGACACATGCTCCCAGGCCTCTTGCCTGATAGTGAGGGCTAGTTTCTAATTGGTACTCTTAGGCCATGGAGGATAGATAGTGTCCTGGTTGATACAGAGCCTCTCTGATAAGAAGAAAAAGGATGAAGAAACATTTAACTATGCTTTTCTGGTCTCTTCTGTTTTCTGTGCCTAAGTTTGAGTGCATGTTTCATAAGTTCTTATAGTTACCAGTGATTCTACTGAGCTAATGTTCGTATCGTTGTTTAATGTTTTTCTTGTTAGTGAGCAGTTATTTTGAATAGGAGAGCTCAGGGTTTTCCTGCTTGCTGGTATGTGAATTTTACAGCCTCAGAAGTAGACCAGCGTCTTAGCCACAAAGAGCTGTTGAATAGTCTTCAACATACATATAGACATTAATGCTTACATTAAAAAACAATTCTTTTCCACAGATGTACTTTGTCTTATGCCATAGATGCTTGCCTTACTTTGCATACTTTATTTATTTTTTTACTTTGCATACTTTAAAGCAGTAGGTAAATAGCCTTTTTGCAAATTAAATGTTAGATTCCTATTAGACAATGGTTCTAACTGGGGCTGTAGCTGGTTAGTCAAATCATCTGGGATATGCTTTTAAAATATTGTCCAATTCCTTACACGTGTTGAGTATCAGATCAGAGAGAGCACAGAAGCATATTCAAAAAGTTCTGCCAGGGAATCCTGCTCCCAGCCAGACCCTGAACACTAAGTACTACTGCCTTTACTGACAGTTTCAATGGACTGAGAGGGCACTTCTGGAAAGCACGCCCTGTCCTCTCATCCAAACACCAGGTCTCACAAAACCAACGACCAGACTCTTGGCCCACAAAGGAGGTGATGGGAACTGACTAGCCATTTCCCATCCAAATGAATCTCATCATGCCTCTATCTCTGTTCGTGTCAGTGACTACATATGCTAACAGGAACCTGGCTGCCCTCCAGAGATACCACCTCCCATGCAAAACTTTCACGGGCTTGATTTTTTTCATGCACAAATCCACACAAATCCTGGTTCTGCTCCTCATATGTAAAATCCCGATCATCTTTCTCCTTCCCTACTCCAGGTCTGTTGCGCGCTTGCCATCAGACCACAGGACCTTCTGTGACCTTCCTTACTATGCTGAGTCTCCATCTCTCCAACCAATTACTCCTATCATTTTTCTTGGTGACTTTAAACCTGCAATTATCCACTACCACCATCCCAACCACCTACTATGTCAGTAACTGTGCGGGCGGCGCAGGGCTGGGCGAGTGATGTGTTCTCTTGGAACTTACTAGACGGCACCTAACAATGACCACCACCCACTCCACTCCCACAGTCAAACATCAGATATTGTCACTACCCATCCCCCACACTCATA
>NW_022111369.1:6562507-6568119 GCF_000313985.2 Echinops telfairi
CCCCTTGACATTGTGCCAAGCCTACTGCATGCTACTAATCAATTCAGCAGCTCCTTCTCCCAGGACACTTATTTCACCAGACCTCTAAGACTCCTTCCCCTGCTTAGCAGATAAGCCCACTGCTCCTGTGGGTAAAAACAAAATGAAACAATGATCTCCACATTCACCTTCCAAAGTCCTTTGCTCGGACAGCTTTTATTTCAAACATCCACAATGTTCAAGTCTCTCCTCTTTCAGAAAGGCCCTTGCTGGTCCCTGTAAGCGGTAGGACTGGTTCCCTTGCCCCACTTGATCTCCTTTTATCGACTTCATCACACCTGGGATACTCTGCATCGAGTTATGTTCTCTCCAGTGCCCCTCAATCTAGAGCGCAAGCTCCCCGAAAGCAAGGGTTTTGCCCATTTTGGCTCTAGAGCAATAGCTGGCCACTATTAAGTACTTACACATATTCACTTAATGAATGGGAAAATAGACAAGGTACAAAGATATTCGTCTTTCTTCAAGCAAAAATACTTTTACTCTAAAACTACAGTGCTCAGTTGCCCTTAAAAGATTTCAGTTTGTCCTAATACTCAATCTGATGCTCCCTTGCAGGAGGCAGTGCGGTGCAGGGATAAGCAGAGTCCCGGAAGGGGCCCAGAGCTGGGAGTAGGAGGTAGGTGGGGAGAGCGCTTGGCTTGTTGTATCAGCTCTGTCACTAATTAGTAATGTCATTGGGGGCAAGTCATTTAGCCTCTCACTTCCATCAGGGAGTGTGAGAGTACTTTTATTTTTATCTACAGAAAAGAGATGCCCCAGAGCATGAACCCAGTGAAACTCACTCACCACACACCCCCACAGCCCTTTATCCTTTCAAACAGCACCGACGGGCATACACAGTCTACAAAACACGTTTTCATAACCAGCTGTTAGTAAAAGAGAGAATCCTCGGTCAGAAGACCATAACTCTCAAAATCCAAGATGGTATTCTTAAGGTCCACTCAACAAGACGGGTCGCACACATATGAAAATGTTCTTACTGTAACTCAGTGCACCCAAGAAATGGCCCATCGATCTGGATTGCAGGGAGTCCCTGGGGCACACACAGGGCCCATTCCCGTGTGGGAAAGGCAGAACAGGTGCGTGCCGCTCTCATCTAGTCTTCAGTAAAGAAAGAGCTGGAAGCTTTTCAGTGATTTCAAAAGCAGCAGGTGACTGTTATTATAGCAAGGAGGGGTTTTATTCAAAGTGAGGGGGATATTTACATAATGTTAAAATGCAAGTAGTTGTCTATAAATACACCAAAACGAACCCGCTGTCACCGAGTTGGTTCCAACTCCTAGAGACCTGCCAGGGCACGGCTGTAAATCGCCGCGGGAGCAGGAGAGCCCCATCTTCCCTGTGACTGTAAACAGGACCCTCAGAATCCAGGAATGCCGTAGACACATTTATCTATGTATCCAGAAATCAGCCATCTCTCCACTTTCAAAGCTGCTACCTGTTTTCTTGAATTTAAACATAGATATTTGGTAATGTCTACAAACCAATGAAAGAATACTGATTCACATATATTATGAATTGAATGAATGCCATTTCATTGCGATCCCTGCCCCCACCCCCCTTACAAAGTAGTAAATTTAACAGAATACTATCGGAAAACAGCGACAATAACCCCAACAACAAAAAAGCAAACTGTATTGTCAAGCAAAATATTTTTTAATTAGTAGGCTGATCATAAATAAATCCACATAAGAGATTTAACAGAATTACAAAGAGTTTCGTGTTTCTTTTGTGGACTCAATTCATGATACGTGTTTGTCAACCTCATTCTCTGCGACCGAGAGTTGTCATCCAACAATGCAGCACAGGTTCAGCAATTCATATTCTGTAGTTACATTTTTACACTTTCTTTACAAATGTAACATTTATGTACATTATGTGTCTATATGTACTTTGTTCTATAGGTCATGTACTAAAACTATTATAGTTTTTACAGGGAAAACGCTGAATTCATTGAATGAATAAGAATCATTCCTTGGTAAAAAGTAATTCATAAAAACAAATAACACGGTACCATTGCCTGTTGGCATCTCTTGTCAGAGTTCGGGTCCGGAGATGTGACATTAAGTGTAAGAAAACAAGAAAGAGGAGTTGGTCTAATTACACATCATGACGTATCATTGCACACTGCTACACAGATCTGCCGGCTGGCAAGCACGGCGCACTGTGCTGCTGTGCTCGCGGCAATGGGGAAACATGGCGAGGCCACGCGAACAGGTTCTGGTGCGGCGCCATCGCCACCACTGTTCACTCAGGCTGAAGAAAGCCACGCGAGTCCTCGCTACCTTCCCCAGGGCCTCAGACGGGCACGCACCTGTCTGGACGGCAACCAGTGCCTTCGTTTCAACTCTCCTATGTGCTTCTCTGACAGAGGGTGCTTTAACAAGTTACACGGCTTTTTCTTCTTAACTTTATTCCACGTCACTTACAAATCTGCTTCTGAACATGAATTAAAAATTCATAGTAAGAGAATGCGGCTTCCGTCCGGTCTTCAACTAAATGTTGAAAAAATTCTGCTTTGGCAGGACTCTCATCTCTGAAAAAGAAAAAAGGATACAACTTATTAAGCTAAAAATACATTCTATTAAAAAGTTAAGAATAGAGTAGGGGGGGGAACCAATCACAATGATAGATGCATGGCCCCCATCCCAGCGGGACGGACAGCAGAAGGGTGGGTGAAACAGGACAGCAGTTGGGCTAAAACATGGGGGGGAAAAGGAGAATTTATAGATTGTGAGTGGGGAATGGAGAGGGGGAAGAGGGGGTGGGGGGGAGCTGATGCCAGGGGCGCAAGTAAAAAGAAAATGTTTTCGAAAAAATGTTGACAACATATGTACATATGTGTTAGATGAAATGTATATATGGATTGTAATAAGAGCTGTAAGACAGGGGGAACAGAGCAGCGAAGTCCCCAGGGAGTACCAAGGATAGACTTTGGGGCCAGAGCTTGGGGCCTCAACAGGCTCTATTGGAAAACACCCCTAAAGGCCAACAAACAGTCCTTGAACTAACTACAAGCTTTTCTTTCTTGTTGTATTTTGTTTTGTTATTTTGTCATTGGCTTGTTGTTGTTTTGTTTTATTTTGTTGCTTGGTTTGGCTCTGTCTTGTTTTGTTCATGTTATTGTCTCCGCAGGTCTGTCTAAATGAGATAGGCTGATGAACAGTCTGAGGAGAAAACAACGGGACCGACAGTTCCAGGGGGACATGGGAGAGGGGAAGGTGGGGGGGAAAGGTAGTGGTGGTGACAAACCCAGGGACAAGGGAACAACAAGTGATCCAAATCGATGGTGAGGAGGGTGTAGGAGGCCTGGTAGGGCGTGACCGGGGTAATGTAACTGAGAGGAATTGCTGTAACCCAAATGAAGGCTGAGCATGATAGTGGGACAAGAGAAAAGTAAAAGGAAATAGATGAAAGAGCTAGGAGGCAAAGGGCATTTATAGAGGTCTAAATAATGGCATGTACATATGTAAATATATTTATATATGAGGATGTGGAGTGGATCTATGTGCATATATTTACAGGTTTGGTATTTTGGTGGCAGACAGACATTGGGCCTCCCCTCAAGTACTCCCTCAATGCAAGAACACTTTGTTCTATTAAACTGGCATTCCATGATGCTCACCTTCCCAACACAACTGCAGAAGACAAAGTGGGTGCATAAGCAAATGTGGTGAAGCAAGCTGATGGTACCCAGCTATCAAAAGATAGAGTGTCTGGGGTCTTAAAGGTTTGAAGATAAACAAGCAACAAAGCCCACATGGAATAAGCACACCAGCATGCGTGCTCATGAGGTGTCGAAGGGATCAGGTATCAGGCATCATCAGAACAAAAAACTCATATCATTGTGAATGAGGGGGAGTGCAGGGCGGAGACCCAAGGCTCATCTGTAGGCAACTGGACACCCCTTTACGGAAGAGTCGCAGGGAGGGGAGATGAGCCAGTCAGGGTGCAGTGTAGCAACGATGAAACATACAACTTTCCTCTAGTTCCTAAATGCTTTTCCCCCACCCACTATCATGATCCCAATTCTACCTTACAAATCTGGCTAGACCAGAGGATGTACACTGGTACAGACAGGAAGTGGAAACAGGGAATCCAGGGTGGATGATCCCTTCAGAACCAGTGGTGAGAGTGGCGATACCGGGAGGGTGAAGTGGAAAGGGGAACTGATTACAAGGATCTACATATAACCTCCTTCCTGGGGGATGGACAATAGAAAAGTGAGTGAAGGGAGACGATGGACAGTGTAAGATATGACAAAATAACAATTTATAAATTATCAAGGGTTCATGAGGGAGAGGGGAGGAGGGAGGAAGAGGAGAAAATGAGGAGCTGATGATGGGGGCTTAGGAGGAGAGCAAATGTTTTGAGAATGATGAAGGCAAATGAATATACAGAAGTGCTTTACACAGTTGATGTATGTATGGATTGTGATAAGAGTTGTATGAGCCCCTTAAAAATGATCAAAATAAAAGAGCTGTAAGCGCCTCCAATAAAATAAAATTAAAAAGAAAAGGGAAAAAAAAGTTAAGAATAATTCTACTGCATCAAGAAAGTACTAATATGAAGGCACTTTGGGAAAAGGGAATATGCGGGCTATTAATTAAATAACATCTTATCACTAGCATGTATTTGGATAAAAAAATTAAAGTTGATTTATAGTAATTTCCACAAAGACTAAACAAGAAAAGACAATTTCCTAATAAAACTCCGAAGTACTTACTTTACCACGTGAAGAATTGGGCTTAGTGGTCTACTGTCTCGAAGCCAAGTTATAAAGGATCGAGTTCTTTCTGATGAAAGTGTATCCAGCTCTGGAAGATGTGTCTGGTAAGAGAAACAGAATTAGAAGTTATTTCTGTGCTTAAAGGCTTTTAGTAGGACTAGAAATAAATTACAATCCTTACTATTATCAGAAACTTCCAGACAGGGAATGGTTGCTAAGTGGGTTGAAGTGTGTAACGCACCCCCACCCCCACCCCCGTTCCCATGCTTGTGGCCGCACAGTCACTCACAAGAAGAACACCCCTGTTTCCTAAGCCGGGCCTTCCTCTCAGCTCACCCCTGAGACCTGGTCAGGACCAGTGCAGGTGATTGCAGACTGTCTATATCCTCAGGATTTAATGCAACACACAATGATAAGTAGGCCACTGGTTTTATATTGTTACTTTTAAAGAGAATATTCAAATGAAGGGGTTTCCTTCTAAATTCCTAATCCATCTAATCCTATTCCAATTAAAAAAAACACACCTATTATACCCAATCTTACAATAACCATTATAAGAGAATTTCACATTGCCCTTAGTTCTTAAAATTTAAGGACAAGGAATTTTAATGACCACTTTAGATAGGTAAACATATTCTCACACCATTTGAGCATTTCCTCGCAACATTTAATTCTAAACTGGTCCCCATCACTGCGTCTCTAACACATTTGATCCTGATTGCTATGACCACTGGGATAGCTTGACTGTCCGTGCGTCAAGTTTTCACAATCAGGTGTGTATTTTCACTGTCAAGACGATTCTGTCCCAGCACAACAAGAATTTTGTTTTACAGGCTACAACTAA
>NW_022111369.1:6569657-6581727 GCF_000313985.2 Echinops telfairi
AAATTATAAAGCAGTACAAATGGCTCAGTGCAACTCACTCCCGTGAGAGAATTGTGAGACACTGGCAGCCCTTTAAGTTTTGAGGGCCGCTAGGTAGTCCTCTGTAGAGAGATTCAGGCTATCCCGGCACAGGAGCAAACAGCAAGGCAGGTCACCAACAGTCAGTCCCCAGGTCATGAGATGTAAATTCCAATTGTGTGGTGAAGCAGGTCTTAAAGGGACCTCAAATTACAGTGACACAGTCCACAGGTTAGGTGTTCCACAGGTAGTGTAGCTTGCAAACTGAGGCACAGAACACGCAAGGCAGCGCACACTGGTCCGATGATCAAAGAGCGAGAGACAAGAAGGGCGAGGCTCACCGAGCCATTTATCTCTCCGCCCTTCAGTTAACCCCTCATGTGTTTATCGGCCAGGCTGGCACAATAAACTGACTATCTCAGTCAGCTAACTTGTGAAACCAGACACATCTATATTATATCACCAAGTCGATAGGTCCCTCTGAATTCAAAGAGGGTTCTCTAGTGCACAGAGGAAAAGTATAGTTTATGGCCACAGGTCGTGAAATGTGATGATCACAGAGCACTTTTATTAGTAAGGAGGGCTTGGTTAAATTGGGGCAGTAGCATAAGCTAAATATCACCGGTCTTTTCTAAGTCTGTTTTCTACTTCTTTTCATGCATAAGTGACTAAAAAGAATAAAGTCTGAAGAGAAAATAGAATGAAAAGATAATGCGTCCAAAATGGGCACTACGAAGGAAATACATACACCATTACGAAGTATGAAGACATGCTGCTCAAAAGCCGTCTGATCAGAAAGGCCACTCCTGACTGTGTTAGACAGGCCCAGCAAACTGACTGCCTCCCTGACCACGCGACAGAAAGACAAGGCACGCTTAAAAAAGAAGTGTAGTTATTTTAGAATGACCTAACAGCCTATCTTTTAACCAAAACAACAAAAAAGATTTGTTTTTCTCTCTTCAAAGCCAATTTAGCAGTAAATGATGCAAAGCATGGAGTGTGTAATAAAATTTAAATGGAGAAGTTGGGTTGGCTTGGCAAGATTTATGATCCATGCTCAATGTTAAACAACAACAACAAATTCAAAAGGATATAATGTAAAAATCTCCTAGACTCCGCCAAACTTCATTTCCATTTCGATGTGAGTATCTGGCTGTTGCTCGTTGGGGCGACTCTAGATTCCCCCATGTGCAGGGAGAGCTGCTCCACGGGGCTTCAAGCTGTGACCTGGCAGGGCTGCCCTCGGAGGCCGGAGGCTGCTCTCGATGGGTTCAAAGTGCCACTTTCAGCTCGTAGTCAAATACCTAACTGCTTATGCCCCAAGGGTTACATTTAAAAACAAAACAAAACAAAACCACCAAAGGGGATGCTAAGAAGAAGCTTTAACATGTTTCTGGGGGGAAAATCCCCCATCTTTTAAGTCCATTTTCCCACATTTTTTTTGTTTTATGCATGTTTCTCTTTGGGCTATATTCTTTTTGATAAATTATTCAACGCTGCAAAGCTTTTGTGTATGTCTAAACCACCATAGAATGTGCTCCATTTTGACAGCTGTTGTCAAATGGCTCTCCCAAAAAGGGCCGTGCTGATGCACTTTAATCAACAGTGTCTCAAAGCACCTGTGGCCGTATTCTCTGTACCTGTTAACTATTAGTCAAGTTCTTATTTATTGATTTGTTTACTATGCATCATCCATTCATTCATAATCTCTGTGGTAGGTGAAAAAAAAAGCTATGCTGTTATTCCATTTTGTTTTCCTTAATTATGAGGTTGAACATAACTTCATTGAGGCCATGACTATATTTTCCCTTTAAAAAGTACTTAATTATCCTTTGCCCATTTTCTGTTTAAAGTTTTTTTTATTGGGTTAGGGGGAGTTGGTGGGGTGTGCGATAGCTTTCCTTAGAAGTCCTAAAAAAAAAAAAGAAGTCCTTGGGCGGTACGAATGGTCAATGTATGGTTTTCCTTTTTTTATATTTAAATTCTGGATCCATTTGAAAGTTATTCTGACATGATCTATAAGAAGTAAAGTAAATATCCAGTGTCTCTCATGCACCCCTCCTCCACCCCCTCCAAAGGGCTAATCAGGGATCCTAGGAGTATATTTTAATATTCTATAAAAAATTAAATGTTATGGTGGTTAAGGTGAAAGCTTGCACATTAGCTCCCACTTAACGATGTCTATATGAATGGCTCTGTCACGCTGGCTCTCGTGTTTACAGCGTGACATTGGATTCACCACATTTCCATTCTTTCTGTTCTCTTTCCATTGATGTAGTGTCCGGGCCCCTCTTTGCTTCTGGAGTTAGGGTGAACTATATGGTTGCTTAAGGGAGCCCATTCCTCACGAATGACATAGTTTCTTTAAGCTAATCTATTATTTGGCTGAAAGGTGACCTCCAGAAATAGCTTCAGCTCCAAGTTCAAAGAATACCACAGGGTGATGATCTTGGGATTTCCTCTGGTCTCTACCAGCTTTGGGAGGTCTGGCCTTTTTCAGGAGTTTGGATTTTATTCCACATGGTTCTCCCATCCTATTCGGGTCCTTCAAGTGTGTACCAGAATGGTGCAGAGAGGTGGTCAGGCACCACACAGTTCTGGTCTCGGGTTAGAAAAGGAGGCCACAGGTTCCTGTGGCCGATTAATTATGTGGGCTCTGGCTATCAAAAGATATAGCATCTGGGGTCTTAAAAGTCTGTGTGATCACGAGGTGTTGAAGGGATCACTGAAGACAAATGGGTTTTGTATAAGCAAATGTGGCGAAGAGAGCTGATGGTGCCCGGCTATCAAAAAGTATAGCGTCTGGGGTCTTAAAGGCTTGAAGGTAATCAAGCGGCCATCAAGCTCAGAAGCAACAAACCAGCCTATGCAACCAGGAGGTGTCGAAGGGATCAGGTATAAGGCATCATCAGAACAAAAAATCTTACCATAGTGAATGATGGGGGGAGTGGGGAGTGGAGACCTAAAGTCCATTAGTAGGCCACTGGAGATCCCCTTGCAGAGGGGTCTCAGGGAGGAGACAAGCCAGTCGGGGGTGGGGGGTGGGGGTATGGGATGTAGCAACGATGAAAAATACAACTTTCCTCTAGTTCCTAAATGTTTCCTCCCCACTCCTACTATCATGATACGAATTCTACCTTGCAAGTCTGGCTAGACCAGAGGATGTACCCTGGTACAGATAGGAACTGGAAATACAGGGAATCCAGGACGGATGATCCCTAAAGGACCAGTGGTGTGAGTGGTGATACTGGGAGGGTAGAGGGAGAGTGGGTTGGAAAGAGGGAACCAATTACAAGGAAGTATATGTGACCTCCTCCCTGGGGGACAGACAACAGAAAAGTGGGTGAAGGGAGACGTTGGACAGGGCAAGATATGACAAAATAATAATTTATAAATTATCAAGGGCTCATGAGCGAGAGGGGAGCCGGGAGGGAGGGGAAAAATGAGGACCTAATGCCAGGGGCTTAAGTGGAGAGCAAATGTTTTGAGGATAATGAGGGCAATGAATGTACAAATGCGCTTTACACAACTGATTTATGTATAGATTGTGATAAGAGTTGTATGAGTCCCTAATAAAATGATTAGAAAAAAAAGATTTAAAAAAATAAAGAAAAAAAAAGTATGTGGGCTCTTCTTTAAGTCTCTGGTTTCCTTCATTCTATGTTGTTCCTTATATTAGAAACAACGAATACTTGTATTTCACATGAACACTTGAAAGAATTTAAGACTCAAAGTGCTACTCAAGACACTATAATGTACAACGGTACCTTCCTGAACTATTATGCCAATTGAGTAGTTTGTCTCCTTATGGCCCTAAGGTTTTTCACCCAGTAAATCAATCCCAGGTGCTTTTTGCCATCTCTGGGAAGCCTCTGTAACTGTGTCCCCATGTGTTTTGTTTTATAACTGTATGCAGCACACAAAAATGTATATAAGATGCATATTCAAGGGACATTCAAAACAGTGGTGTAAAAATTGAATTGAGAGAGTGGAATTTTTCTACATACCCTTTGATGCTCCCTTGTATGTAAGCCTGAGGACATTCCAATGCATGCACGTGCATTTTACTCACGTTTCCTATAGCCATACCAATATAAAGATCTACCCATGTAACCATATACATATTTTTGGTTGTTGTTACTATTGCTGCAAAATTCTAATTGTTACAGCACTCACTGAGACTGTCCTCGTTTCTTCTGTATTTCTTAGCGTCTTTATTTGCCTTGGTCAAGCTGTACTGACTTCACCTACATTTAGGATTGCCTTTTCCGTCACCAAAACTAAAATTAACAAGTGTCTATCATCTAGAAAATGTTTCCCCCTCGCTTCCATGGTAACCATAAAAAATTATTTCTTTCTGTATGTGTAGTTATTCTTTATAGCACTGGGATCATACAATACAGACTTTTTGTGATTAATTCCACTCAGAAAAATGCCCTTCAGATCCCTCCATGTCATAAATGTTTCATAAACTCATTCTTCACCGTTGTGTAGTATTCCACTGTGTGAACGTACCACTGTTTGCTTATGTATTCAGCCTTTAATGGGCACTTAGGTTGGTCCCATCTTTTCGCTATTGGGAATAGTGTTGTAATAAACACATGAGTGGAATTGTTGGATCATAAAGTATTTCTACTTCTAGCGTTTTGAGGAAGCAATATGCCATTCTTTATAGTGGCTGGGTCATTTTATAACACCACCGCAATAGACGCGTTCCAATCTCTCCACAACTTCACTAGCATCTGTTGTTTTGTTTTCATTATTGCCTTGCTTACAGGGCTACCAGGGTATCTCGTTGTGGTTATTATTTGCATTTCTCTGGTGCCACTTTTTCATGTACTTGTCGGTTCCTTGAGTGTCTTCTTTGGTGGGGTGTTTGTTCATGTCCTCAGTTCAATTTCTGATTGGGTTATTTGTATTTTTGTTGTTATTGAAGTGTTCTATATATTTTACTAAGAGATCCATATCAGATACACCATTGCCAAAGATTTGCCCTAGTGTCTAAAGTTCTCTATTAATTTCTTGGCAAAATCTTTTTGATAGACATAATATTTAATAGCTAGGAGGACCTAGTTGGTTAACTTATCTTCTGTTACTTGTTCTTGATAGGTTATGAGAAAATCAGGTCCCCTATGCTCCAGGAACGTTATATTACTAGCTGTAATACTTAAGTGTTTGGCCCATTTTGAAGTCATCTTGTGTACTGGGTGAAGTGTGGAACTTGTTTCACTTTTGTGCAAGTAGATATCCAGTTTTGCCAGCACTATTTATTTAAAGAGGTAGCTTCTTCCCCGCTGCATGGACTTCAACAATTTGTTGAAGATGAGTTGTTCACAAGTGGATGGATTTATTTTGGGCTCTCAATTTTATTCCATTGGTCCATGACCCAGTATCAGGCTTTGATTAAATAGCTGTCTAGTAAGTTTTGAGATCAAGGAGTATAAGGCCTCCTATTTGTTCTGCTTCATCAGCAATGTTAGCTGTTGGATTTGCATATATGCTACCCCATTTTTTCACCCCCCACAGGGATGTGAAATGCAATATTTAGCACACTGTAATGTTCTTGAATTAGATTTATAAGCTTTTTTTTCTAATCGATTAATCCGTCCACCCTGCCAGTAACATAATGTTTAAATAACTACAGATGTAAAAGAAGGTTTACTAGGTTACTCGCTGCTGTCATGAGGTGGTGTATATCAGGTGCAACTCACAGTGACTCTCTCCTGCTTCACCCTGCCACGCACTGCTGTGCTGCACCTAATGTTGCAGCCACCGCGTCAATTCATCTTGTGAGGACCTCCCTCCTTGTCACGCTTCTTCTCCTTTAGCAAGCATGGCGTCCTTGTCCAGGGCCTGGTCTCTTCTGATAGCACGTCCACAGTACGTGAGGTAGAGTCTAACCATCCTTTCTTCTAAGGAGCATTCTGGCCGGGCTTGCTTCAAGAGAGATCTGTTAGTAAGACTTATTTTTCATGTTTCCCTCACTCACTAGCATTAATCTCTTTTCAAATTTTATCATCCTCGCTTGTTACTGCCTAGAAATGACACCCAGAACGAATTGATCAAATTGCAAAACAATAAAATCTCATCAAAATGAAAGACAAACAAATGATTATGGCAGGAATTACATTAAATGGCATATTTACAGTCTCCAAGAATAAGGCTGTGCTTTCACATTAATTAAATATACAGCATTATCTTCAGAATATTTCCCTGGTGTTAGTTTCCACACACAGTAAAGAATTACTGGGGAAAAATCATGTTGATTTATCAGCCAAACAATAAAATCTAAAGTGAAAACCGTTAGAAGACAGTTTGGCAGTTCCACGAAGAGGGGAGCAGAGTCAGGGGACGACACAGGAAGTCTCCACCTGCTCCCAGGCATATGCCCAACAGAACGGAAAACCTATTCTCCAGAAACTCCCAAAGCTCATAGCAGCACACAATCACAATAACTGAAAGGTGGAAATACCCTAAATGCCCATCAACATTTGATGACTGCATTAACAAAATGTGCACTCTCCAGAGAATGGACTATTATTCAGCCAAGAAAAGGGAATGATGTGCAAACACAGACTGTAACAGAACAAACCTGAACACATGGCGAGAGAGAGCAGCTGGCCAAGAAAGGCCACATACTGAATGCTTCTGACACTCCGCACAGACAAACCCAGGGAAGAACGTAGCCCCGTGGTTGTCAGGGCGTGTGGACGGGGAATTGGGAGGGAAGGGTTTCTTTGGAGGGGTGATGAAATGTTCTGAAATTAGATAATGGCATTGGCCACAAAACACTATGAATTTACTAAAAACCACTGGATTTCACACTTTCAAATGGTGACTCTTGTGTGAGTTATTTCAATTAAAAAAAAAAAAAGTGAAGTTGTACAAAGTCTACTGACCATTTTCTGTGGAACAGATGCAAAATTAGGGTATCCAAGCACATCTTCTATGAAGTTGTTGTCACAGCTCTTTCCAATCCAAATGTAAAAAATCTGAAAACAAAAAGAAACAAAAACAAAACAAAAAACGAGTCAGTCAGGAAAACGCTTGTGCGCTCTCAAGTGGCTTGTGCCTCAGAGGCTCCCAGTCCTCACACAGGAGGTCGGCCCCACGGCGCTTCTAGACGCTGACCTGGCAGGGACAGGTCGCTACGTCTTATCTCCCAGCAGCCAAGCGCTTAACCAGGCTCTTCCAAAATGATCACACACAAATGGATAATTTCAAATAAACACTGAGAAGGAGACACAGCTGTAACTGGTGCGTGGTGAATCTAAATCCAGGAATCAAAAGGGATTCATATCTTCTCTGCTTAAATTTCAAGGCATCTGATCAAACCCATTTTAGTTTCTTCCTCATTTTGTCTTCTCAACAGGAACGTGATGCTTTGATCTGGATAACTGACTCACTTAATAAGTTATTTAAGATGGTCTCTTAACCTAAGGATCCCCCAGCACCACCCTCCCACCCCATGTCTATTAAAACCATTTTCCTGCTTATAATGGTATAATTTATAAAGCTATCTGAAAATTGTGACACCTTTCACCACTGCCCCACATGGTAACTTCTGTACTCCTAATAATTCATGTGACTTCTGACCATGGATATAAATTGAATTAGATAAACTATGCAGTCTCGTTCAATTTATCGTCCTAAATGGTAAAGTTACCTCTATATTTCCTTTCATCAAGTAGAATTAATAACATGATGCCAGCTATGAAAGTCTTAAAAGAAAAAAAAGAAAGTCTAAAATAAGTTGACCTTCTGTGCTAGTTACCAATTTATTCCCTTCTCAGTATCGAATCCACCTTTCTCTGTGATCACCAAGCTGGGCCCGGTGGGTGCTTCTCCTTGGCCAGCTAGCACAGGGCTAGCCTTTATCAGAAGAGGGTACTTACAGAGCCACAGTCCATAAGGAAAGCACCTTCTCGTGTCAGCTTCTCTGCAGACAATTTTTGAAGAGGCGGTTGAGGCACAACCCTGTCATTAACATGCACAGCACCCTGAAAAGGAAGAGTGTTTGAATGAGCTCACCTGTCTATCTGCGGTCACGGAAACGCTACGGAAACCTGCACAATGACATTTGAGAGGAATACAAAGAGGCAAACGAGTACTGGTGATACATTATCCTCGTGGTTGTTCAACTAAGACAGTCAAATGTATTCAAATTATAAAGGTAAAAACATAAATACATTGGTCACATTTACTTTTTGGGATCAGAATATATTAAAAGATGGTTGAATCTACTGCATAACAAGCTAGTTTAAAAAATTTTTTTAAAAACATTTCTCAACTAAGATAATGCAGAAAAGATTCCAAAAAGTATAGTTTTAACACAAGGAAGAAGGAAAAAAAAGCTAGACATTTGCATGCTAGGATTATAGTTAGAAACAAAATTTGGTTTCCTATGATAAAAATTACAATCCAATTCTATCAGAAACAGTATCTACAAAAAGTATAGATGGAAATCCTCACTTCATGACCTCGTATTATAACAAATATTAAAAACAAACCTAGAAAGTAAACATCTTCCTACATGAAACTATTTTAAATTCCATAACCACAAATAATATCTGACAGTCCATCCATTCCATCAGATCCATAGCTCCCAATGACTGCTCCTGGTTCTGACTCAGAACAATTCTACAGGAGAGGGAACTGTCCCACAGGGCTGCTGAGACTATACATCTTCACAGAAGCAGGCTGCCTCATCTTCCTCCTGAGGGTAGCTGGCAGGCTTGCGCCTCCCACCTTTGGGTTGGCAGCCAATACTTAACGCCCCAGTACCACTAGGATGCTCCTTGACTCATGGTCAGTGTCCTTATTCACTTTGTTACTACCATCGTTGGCGAAAGGAATGGAAAAAGCTATTGATACGACATCATCACCTTAGCTACAGAAACAGACACCAAAATGCATTCCAGTTAAAAAAATGCAACTGCACGAGCAGTGGTCGTACCTCGTCTGTCAGTCTGTCAATCCTGTATAGGTTGGGATGGATCATTTTCATGAGATGAACAAGTGGCTGGGACTTCATCTGGCACATGGCATACACTCGATCATCCAGGCGTGTGCTGGTACCAGTTCGAAATGCTTTCTACAAAGAATGACACGTTACTTAATAAAATGTAAGGACAGTGGACAAACATCGAAACAAATAGGCACCATTCAGTAAGGAAAAAGCATGGCTTTGAAAGTCAAAAGACAAAAATAAATTAATAGACAGACAGATAGATAGCCACTGTCACGGAGTCAATGCTGACTCATCAACGACCCTACAGGAAAACATGACGCTTTCTATTCCTGTAAAGATTCACAGCCTCGGAAATCCACAGGAGCACTTCTACACGGCCTCACTGGGTCCCTGAGTTTCTAAGTCAGGCAGACCTGACCTGAGATCAATGCTCAGCTCTGACGGTTAACAGGAAGATTTGTGACAGTAAGGTATTTTAGCTTCTCTGAGTCGTCCTGTCATCAGAAGCAAAACGAGATAATTATTGACCGAGGGTCAAATGAACAGGATGGTATTAGCTATGAAGTATCTCTAAAAACATGAGGCCTGACCCAGGGACAGACATTCAATAAATAAGAAAAATTTTTCTTTGCATCTCTTTCAAGATGCGCACTAATTTAATCTGCTCGCACATATTAAAGCCAGCAAGCATTTGGCTCCATCTGAGGCGGCATATACTTGAGCAGCATTGCTTCCCATTGGACTTACCTATTTTTCAAAACGCTGCAAATGCTAATAACATCGTAAGCCTCTGGGTATCTATTTTTAACCAGATTTCTGCATTTTATTTTTCTCTTACATATGAGGAGGGGCATCAAAAGGTTCATGGGAAAATGGAATGAAAAGATAATGGGTATTTGCCACAAAAAATTTTTGAAGCCCCCTTACGTGTGGGAATTGAGAGAAAAAAGACTTTATTACATAAAACTGTATAGTTATATTACGTGTAACCATAGAGCACCTGTTTGAGAAGGGCCAAAACATAGAGAGGAAACAACTTGAGGGAGCTGGGTGCTATCAACGCCGAGTGCTGTAAATTTGAGAGCGTCGAGCCGTACGCAGACAAGGAATCCACCACCGCATTCACTAAGGCGTCTCTCGCGTCTGACAGACTTGATGAGATGGATCGATCCACAGCTATCACCAAGCAAAGCAAAAAGATGTTTGGTCATTACGTCTAGTGCTTGCTATCAATAGCAGAGATGATTTCCATGCGTTATTTTAAAAGCCAAGCAAAAAGTCTGTTGTGAATAGAAATACACATTTCAATTGCTCTCTCATTTTACAAATGTTAGATTACATAATGTTTCCAAACTAAATTCTACTGAATAAATTGAACCATCAGAACAAGTCTACATTCTTTTGGACTCATCTCTGCCCCCCACTCTTAAGTCTGAACAGAGCCACTATTAAAATCAGAGAGAACTTGTATCATTCACCATCTTCTGAGAAAGCCCATGTGATGCTTCCTTTACTGAAATGAAAGTCACAACTACGAATTATCATTTGTTTCCACATAACCAATGCATACCCCCTCAATCTGCGAAAACCCCTGTCATGCCCTCAAGCGTCCTCCTTCAAACCACTCTTGGTCAACAAATAGGGAGAGAATGGCACCCCACCTCTCTCTGACACTGGAGAGGCAGAGAGCAGCGTGAAAGTTAATTTTCCTCCACTTAGTTTTTTCAGAGATGGACATGTGAACATATGCCCAAGAAGTAAAAATCAAATTATATTAAAAAAAAAAAGAGCTAGTTATAGTAAAGTTAATTTGAAATCTAGATGTAAAATGATGCTTAAAATTAGAATCCCCAAATTGAGCAACATTGACGATTTTTCTTCAGGACTCTATGGGAAAACAGCAAGGCACGGTTTGGATCTACAAGTTCATGAAAAGGGGAAATTCATGAAAGACGAAACAAAAAATAAATCAGCGTTATTTTAATTCCCCAAAGCACCGTTTTTCTTTAAGTGTACATATAATTAAATTCACTTCTTTGGTTGTATAGTGCTTTGGTTGTTTTGTGTCAAACTCAGTCAAGTACTCACTATCACAAGACACAGAACCATTTCATCGCCACCCCTGACCCACAGACACCCCCATGCTGTGCTGCCCTGCTCTTCTGTAGCAAAAGAGCTCCCCTAAATCCCCCACCCTGGAAATCACTTATCTTCTCCATCCCTATCATTTTATGTATCAATAGTTCAATCTTTCTTATTGCCAAACAGCATTCCATTGTTTGGATGCACCAGGGTGTTCATTCAGTTGAAGGACATTCAGCTGACATTTATCAGTTGAAAGACATCCGGGTTGTTATCAATTTTTAGTGATTGTAAATCACAAAGGTTTTTACATTAAAGAATTGGTCAATTTGTTTGTGTTCTTCCCTAGGGTGCAGTATAGCACAACAAAGCACACAACCTTCCTCTAGTTAATGCTTCCTCCCCGCCCTGCCTGTCCCTCCCCTCCCCCCGCCCCCATTACCATGACCCCAGTTCTATCTTAGAAATCTAGCTAGACAATAACATGTATATTGGTACAGATAAGAGCTCTACACACAAGGAATCCAGAACAGATAAACCCCTCAGGACCAATAAGGGGAGCAGCAATACTAGCAGGGTAACGGGTGGGGAGTAAGGGGCAACCAATCACAACAATGGACATATGGCCCCCATCCCAGGGGGACAGACAGCAGAAAGGTGGGTGAAATGAGACAGCAGTCGGTGTAAGACATGGGGAAAAAAAGAATATGGATTATCAAGGGGTCAGGGGGAGTGAGGATGGGGGAGGGAGAAGTGAAAAAAACGAGGAGGTGATGCCAGGGGCTCAAGTAGAAAGAAAATGTTTTGAAAAAGATGGCAAAAGAAAAGAAAAAAAAAAGCAACATATATACAGATGTGTTTGACAAAATGGATATATGTATGGATTGTGATAAGAGCTTTAAGAGCCCCAATTAAAAAAATATTGGTCAAGACACATGAGTAGTCTAGTTCACATTTTGTAAATGCTAACACAAATACTCTCGGGGAGCAGACTGATGA
>NW_022111369.1:6582758-6589538 GCF_000313985.2 Echinops telfairi
ACATGGAGTGGAGACCCAATGCCCATCTGTAAACAATTGGACATCCCCTTACAGAGGGGTCACAGGGAAGAGATGAGCCAGTCAGGGTGCCGTATAGCACCAATGAAACACACAACTTTCCTCTAATTCTTTGGTGTTTCCTTCGCACCACCATCATGACCTCAATTCTAACTTACAAATCGGATATAAGACCAGAACATGCACACTGCTACAGAAAAGAACCTGCAACACAGGGAATCCAAGATAGGTAAAATCCTCAGGGCCAACAAGGAGAGTAGAGATATCAGGAGGATTAGGGGAGGGTGGGGGGAGGAAGGGGGAATTGATCACAAGGATCAACCTAGAACCCCCTCACGGGGGGTGGGGGGTGGGGGGTGGGGCGAATAATGGAAAAGTGGGTGAGGGGCAATGGAGGGCGATGTAAGATATGGAAACTAACCTATAACTTATCAAGAGTTCGTGAGGGAGGGTAGATGGGGGAGGGAGGGGGAAGAATTGGGGGGCGGATATCAGGGGCTCAAGTGGGAAGAGAATGCTTTGAAAATGATGATGGCATATGTGCAAATGTGCTTGACACACTGGAGGAATGTATGGATTGTGATAAGCAATGTAAGAGCCCCCAATAAAAGTATTAAAAAAAAATACTCAGAATAAGAGATCTGTATGGTGTTTAAGGAAAAAAAGCCGTAACTTCAGTGAGGACAGAATACTACATTTCACCACTGCCTCTCTTTGCGCTTACCCATATTTGCTAGGAGGCAGATGGCAGCTTGTACATCCACGCCTGCATACACATCTGCTAGAGAACTTACTACTGGCAAACAAAGTGTGTGTACTCTAATCCGACGTTCACCTGAACAGAAAGATGAAAACATGTTATAACAAAATACATTAGACCAAGAAATGCAAACAGGTCAGATTTTTATCCACAGTATTGTTCTCACTAGATTAAACCACAAATGAAAAAAAGGCTCTAAAGAAAACGGAACACTCGGACATCGGTGGGTGGCACAACCGTTACTGCGCTCGGCTGCTAACTGCAAGCCGGAGGTCAAGTCTGTTGAGTGTGACTTTGGAAGGAAGCCCTACAGATCTACCCCCAAAGGTCAGCCACTGAGACCAGAGTAACTCTGAAATACAAGGGTCGCTGCCACAGCGACTGGTTAATGCTCTAAATGTGAAGACCATGAACACATAGCTTGTATGTAAGGGAACATTAGTTTTTGGCTTTTATTTTAACATCATTCATTCTAAACTATATCCAATAGCTAAATGTAAGAAAAATAAATAATTGCAGGTCTTAGCTGTTACACAGAATGTCTTACTTCATGGGGCAAGAAATAATGCTAAGGATGGCACACAGCTGAATTTTTATCAGAAACATATGCTCTGGAGAACACAATCTTTCCATGAATCAAAAACTATACATCACTTAAGGTTCACAATGAAGAGTTGCTGTTTTAAACACACACAAGTTGAGTAACTGGTGTTAATTTCATTCTTTTTTCCCCACCCCACTAGCAAGCACATGAAAGGACGGGTGGACAATGACAGCAGGCTCTATTCAGTTTCTGTTCATGTTACCTTTGCTTGATGTATATAATAGAGCTGTCTGAAAACACACTAAAGAAGTATCGGTCAGATTCTCTTCAATAGACAGCTGCACTGCAAATCCAGCATCCGGGTTGATGTTGGCCAGGGATAAAAGATCAGTGGAACGAACAAAAAAGTTGCCATGGAAAGTGTGCATCGAAAGACCTATGAGAGAGAAAGCTAGATGTAAAAGGTGAAATAACATTGGTATGCTTGCCTCAGGATAAGGGTACTTTTAAAAGTTGCAGATGTCTGAATTTCAATCAAAGGGCTAGCTGAGGAAGTAGGCTTGAAGTGTGAACTGATGTTCTAAAATGTAAAATCAAAGAACCAGTGCACGTTATGTAAAAGTGAGTTTGCTTTTTTAACTTCTATTAACAATAAATCGTATTAATATTTTCTAATTTGAAGTAAGACCATGAACAAACCTATAAAATTAAACAAATGGGGGTTACTGGACAACTCGTTTTATATTTAAAATAAGGTCGGAAATCCCACCAGCAAACAGTCAACAAAAGGCAAGGAAATGACAATGAGGATTATTTAAACAATTATGCAGGCAAAGATCCTTAATTTGATAATTTATGTTTTAGATCGTGTATATTTCCTGATTTCTCCTTTTAAAATCAATTTCAGCGTGGGATCTAATTTTAAGTTCCATGAACTCAATTAGACTATATGCTTTAAAGGAGTGCTGGCGGCACACTGGGTATACATTGGGCTGCAATGCGCAAATTCTTCAGTTTGAAACCACCAGTCGCTCCACAGGAGAAAGACGGGGCTTTCTACTCCTGTCAATGGTCACAGTCTTAGAAGCTCCCAGGGGCAGTTCTACCCTGCCCTACAGGGTTGTTATGGGCCAGTATTGACTTGTTAGCCGTGAGATATATACTTAAACCAGTAAATCCTCTATAATAAGTCTTCATCATGGGTAGTAACTTTGATATAAATATGCAGGATAAAGCAAAACTTTCATAATTTCATACCTTTAGTACATCTTATTCTCATTACAGCTTCAAACCCAATTTTCCTCGTCAGATAACGTTTTAGGTCTTTTTGTAGTTTCTCTGCTTGTGAAGGATTGTGAGTGCAGTGGAATGATGGGTAATAATAGATGCACCCTGCAGAATACTTGGACATACAAGCTTTGGAGAGAAATTGTAAAAAGCATTAGTTACAGAAGCAATAGCCTACTTGTCCCTATGATAGGGCAGATCCTGCATTCTGAAGAAACCTCTATCATAATAAGACGATCTAAGCTGTCAAAAGACGACTAGATAAATCTGAGCAAACAAAAGCATTATAAAATAAAATTTACACAATATAGGTTACTGTTGAACAGAACGGCAAGGGAATCCTCGTTGCTCTCGAGCGCTTAACTGAAAGGCAGGCACCCACCCAGTGGTACCAAGCAAGAAAAGGCCTGGAGACTTCTGTCAAGATGACAGCCAAGAAAACCCGACAGAGCAGCGCTACTCAGAATCAACTGGGTGGCAAGTGGAGGGCATAATGTTGAACAGGTGAGCAGTTTGAAACTACCAGCTGCTCCGTGGGAGGAAAGATGAAGCTGTTTACTCCCATAAAGATTTTTAATCTCGGAAACTCACAGGGACTGTTCTACCCTGTCCTATAGTTTGCTACGAGTCAGGATCGACTCAATGACAGCTCAGGTTTCCTGGAATAATCCTCATAGATATTATCTTTTTATTCATATAAGTGATTTAAATTAAAATAATTAATATTTAAACATAGATATTAAAATAATCCCAGAGGTATTGTTTTTTAATTTGCAATCCCCCCCAAAAAACAAACAAACAAACAAACATACAAAAAAACAACCTGAGAACTGAAGAGTTAAGGTTTAATCATATATTAAGTCGGTTTCGGTAAATCCCTCTGGTTCCCCAACTATCTCCTTACCTAGAGAAGCCAGATCAGAATACTGTGAGCTTAAAAGGAACAGATCCACTGCAGTCTGCTGCCCGGAACAATCTAAAGCGAGTTTCTTGTAAAAGTCAGTCGCAGGGCCAAGGTGTTGTACAACCTGAGTCAACAGATGACAAAGTAAGAGCTGGACACCTTTACTCATGCACATATCTCTATGCCTGTCTTATAATAAAGAGGGGATCTCTGGTGTAGCCAGCAAACGAAGGAGTGCTTTCTGGTCGTGTCTAGGCAGTTGGCCTTGGTGGTGCAGTGGCTTGCGGGTCGGGCAGTTTGAAACCCGGGGAGCATCTTTACCCGTCCTCCCTACAGCAAGCACTTAATTGAAGTGAGTTGTGTGAGGCACTAGGCCCACATTTCCAATAATAATAATAATAGCCAGCATTGGCAAAAAATCTACTATGTGCCTGCACTCCTTGGGAGGAGCCCTGCTGACGCCAGACTGCTAACCACAGAGTCAGCAGCTCAAACCAACCCATTGCTGTGTGGAAGAAAGGCAGCCTTGTCTACTCTGGTAAAGATTGACAGCCTTGGGTTGCTGAGAGTCAGAGTGGCTCGATTGTTTGAAATGTTCATGTAAACGAACCACTTATTCCTCACAATGGTACATATTTTCAACATTTCTAATGTTTACATTTTACATGATGAAACTGAAAAACAGTAACAACCAAAAGACAAAACAAAAAAAGCCTGGAAAAACCCCACAATGAAGTACCTTGACCAGGATGACACAGCTATTGAGTGGGAACGAGGAAGACCCCAAGCAGTCTGAATACAGAGTGCACGTAAGTGTTTCTACACATACAGTAACACGCGAGAAGAACAAATTAGGCTTGAAGATGTTTTTCCTATTCTAAGAAGAAAACTTAAGCTGAGGAGGCAGCACTGGACCCAAGAATTAAAAATACAAGAGAGATGTTTTAAATTCTCAATCACTGTGTTCTATCAATAGCATAACTAAATGTTAATCCTTGCATTATAATTTTATTATTATATAAAAATTTAATCAGATGTATAACATATGCAAACCAAAACAGACACTTAAGCTACTGAGTCATAGTTTAAATAAAGAATATTTTTGAAAATCAAATGAAAAACTGCATCAAAGGATTCAATGCAAATATGACCATTTCTTCTGTTCAAAATATGCAATATTTTATATGGGACCATTAAATCAATGAATTGAACACTTGTTAATGCAGTTAAAAATACATTTGCTCTAGTTTTTTTCCCCCTTCAAAATAAATTCAAAATTACAAATTCTCTAAGAATTAAAATGTCCTTTCACTCTAGGAAATTGACAATTAAAAAGACAACGATAGTGGTAGCCAGAGGATAAGACACTTCAGTAGTACACATTGAGAGATAAAACAAACAAACAAGGGAAATACATCCTTAACAGAACTGTAAAGTCAACACTGTTTGAACTAGTCATTTCCACCTACAGGAATCTGCCTTAAGGAAAAGCTCAAGTGACTAAAATTTATGACACTAAAAAAATGTCAATTCAACTCACACTTGCAGCTAATTTTAATGATATCTTCTCATATAGTTTGAGGTCAGATAGAACTCACAGACAAAATAGTTATGAATACTCAAATTCATATATTCTTCAAAATAAAGCACCTTGGCCCAAGTGATGCTGTTCATCATCACATTAAAATAATAATAATAATAGTGAAGATGTATTTTTTTTTAAATAGTAAAGATGCATAGACAACTATCCTATGACTGGGGGACAGTTAGGTAAGTAGAGTACTTTGAATATTCACTATTACCATAGAATATTGGGAGGACAAGGAATTTTTAGGAATCTCAGAAAATGTGAAGTCAGTTAAAAAATACAGCATATCTAAAAAATACAGTATATACGTAGCCAACTAGTACATATTTTGAGCATGAGATGATGATTTATATTTTTTCTTAGTCCAAGTTTTATACAGTGATTTGTATTACATTTTTAAAATAAAATATTTAAATTAGTACTTAAAATATTTCATACAGTGTAAGATCTGCTTATCCTAGATATCACTTAAAAGGGTGTGACTTTGAGCATGTTAAATTCTAGCATCTCCGATTTTATATTACCATATACATAAACAAAACAACACTGGAGTCAGAAAATTAAGTCACATCTTTCCAATTAGGAATTTATCTTTAGCAAGATACTTTTAACCTGTGTTCTCATCTTTAAAAGAAAAGGCTTGAGCAAATGATTTCTATATTCCTCTGACTTGTAATCAAAGTAATAAACAGAACATACATTACAGTATATACCTGAGTATAAGCTGACCCAAGTATCAGCCGAGGCACCTAATTTTACGGCAAAAACTGCATTAAAAATGTGCTAAAAAATTCGGTTCATACACAAGTATATACAGTAGTCAAAAACAAGACAACTGGAGGTAAACTCTATTGTTTTTTAAATTACTAATGAAGTAGAAAAGGTTGAATAATGAAAAAGCAGAGTCTACAGGTGGAAGAGATATAAAATACCTTTGTACTCGATCTCTGATTGGGGTCTTCTCGCGACTGCAGAAGTCCTGCCCCCATGGAAGGTAACTGTGTCTGAAATACAGACACGCGGCCACCTGTTGGAGACATCAGTTTAAAGGCTGCCTGAAGCGCAGGACCAAGGGCACTGTGCGTTTCTCTTGTATTGGTGAACATGTTTGGTAATGCATTCAATAGGTCTTTGATAAGCTGGGAAAACAAAGATGAAAAGAGGAATTACTGAAAAGGCAAGGCAGTATTTTCCTTCAAAACATTCCAGAGTCTAGTATGTGCCAGTGCAGGTCAGTTTAGGGGACTGTAACTGAGACATCAATAGATAGTTATCTATATGGTCTATTGTTTTCCATAAACATGCCAAGTAAACAAATAGTAAACATTTCAAGTAGACTGTTGAAATAACACACATTTTAAGGGGAAAAAAAAAATCAACCTCACCTCTTTACTTTCACATAGATTCACAAGTAAGCTATCTGGTGTGGGTAGAAAAACATCTATGGGAAAATAGATATGTTTTAATAAATAAATCAAGGCAAAAGAATAAAGTAATTTTAAAAAGAGCTTCATTTTTATCAGTTCACATGTAATGTATGCTACAATATTGCTTTATTAGATACGTGAGGGGGCTTCAAGAAGCTTGTGGAAAAATTAAATTAAAAGAGAATGGAAGTTTTTCCACAAACTTTTTGGAGTCCCCACATATATACATACTCTCTATATGCTTGTTTTATA
>NW_022111369.1:6589638-6610874 GCF_000313985.2 Echinops telfairi
ATATATGGTGTGCGCACATATGTGTAGGTATGCACACAGATTTAAAAAACTTAACCGTCAATTATTTTACAGGGATCCAATTTCTTTTTTGACAAACACCAGTGTTCGTAAAACAAATGACCCTTACACATGTTAGTGCTGTAAATAAAGCAGCCCCAATTCCAAAAAGGATCATTGTGCTGACTTCTTACCTTCGATATCAGACACTATTAACATCTGAGGCTGTGATAGTCCATCTTGTAAGTTGTAGAAGTGAATAGTGCTATCAAAAGTCATGAATCCTATTCTTGTTCTTGAGTCTCCAGGAAGCCTAAAGACAAAGACGGTGATTCTAAACTCCAAGCGCTCAACAGCATCCTTTAGAGAGCAAAAGAAAGGCACACAGAACTTGTGGCTGTGGCTGCTGTATGCGGCCTAGTCAAAACCAACTCGAGGGACCCTTCAGGGTAGAATTGTCTCATAAGGTTTTCGACGTATTGTAATGGACAGGAGTGGTTCACTAGAGCACTTCCACCTGCAAAGCTGCTGCTGGTGGTTTCCAACTGCTGGTCTCTAGGGCAGTGGTCAAATACGTTCCCACTGTGCCAATACGGTTCCTTAAACTAAGTTTAAATGTTTTTTTAAAGGAGTCAGAAAAAAATCACCCCTACTCAGTCCCACAGGGTTGCTACAATTTGGAATCGATTCGATGGCAGTGTGTCTGAGTCTGGTTTAAACCAGTATACACAAGGGAAGAGCAAGGATCAAGTATTCCATTTTCAGAAGAAACCACTTGCATGTATAAAATCCATTCATAGCTTCAGAAAATGGAATCGTGTCAATATTATTCAAGTAAGAACAGGTCAAAACTGAAAAGGAGATGGTTAATAACTAGAGAACCCCTGCTATCTTTCCCAAAGTACTCTTTTTTTTAAAAATCATTTTATTAGGGGCTCATACAACTCTTATCACAATTCATACATACATCAATTGTGTAAAGCGCATTTGTATATTCATTGCCCTCATCATTCTCAAAACATCTGCTCTCCACCTAAGCCCCTGGCACAGCTCCTCATATCCCCCCCCCCCATGAACTCTTGATAATTTATAAACTATTATTTTGTCATATGTCTGTCCGATGTCTCCCTTCACCCACTTTTCTGCTATCCATCCCCCAGGGAGAAGGTCACAATGTAGATCCTTGTAATCCGTTTCCCATTTCAAATCCACCCTCCCTCTACCCTCCCAGTATCACCACTCACACCACTGGTCGTGAAGGGATCATCAACCCTGGATTCCCTGTGTTTCCAGTTCCTATCTGTACCAGTGTACATCTCTGGTCTAGCCAGATATGTAAGGTAGAATTGGGATCATGATAGTGGGTGGGGGGAGGAGGAAGCATTTAGGAACTAGAGGAAAGTTGTATGTTTCATCATTGCTACATCGCACCCTGACTGGCTAGTCTCCTCCCCAAGATCCTTCTGTAAGGGGATGTCCAGTGGACTACAAATGGGCTTTGGTTCTCCACTCCGCACTCCCAACTCATTCACTATGATATGCTTTTTTGTTCTTTGATGCGTGATACCTGATCCCTTCGACACCTTGTGATCGCACAGGCTGGTGTGCTTCTTCCATGTGGGGTTTGTTGCTTCTGAGCTAGATGGCCGCTTGCTTACCTTCAAGCCTTTAAGACCCCAGACACTATATCTTTTGATAGCCAGACACCATCAGCTTTCTTCGCCACATTTGCTTATGCACCCATTTGTCTTCAGTGATTGTATCAGGGAGATGAGCACACAATGATATGAATTTTTGTTCTTCGAAGAGGCACACTTCTTAAAGTGAAAAGCTACTCACACTTTTACTGACCACATTAGGCTAGTATACTGTCTTACTGCCTAAAGGGCAGCATGAGAAAAGACTGAGTATAATGCACATCAGATTTCAAGGCCTACAATTTTAAGTAAAAAACATATTTAAAGATATCAAAATGTTTGATCAATGATCAGTCTTTTAAAAATCATCATTTTACTACCTATCAAAGTTTTCTTACTAATATGAAAGATACTTTGCATGAGTATATTTCTCAAGACCACCAACTATGTTAAGTGAATTTATTTTTTAGTGATGCTTTTAAAATGATTTTAAATATTAATAAGGATGCCCCCCCAAAACAACAACAACAACAACAACAAAAAACCCATGTAATCAAACAACAGGCATGATTACTATTCTGCATGATAACTCAGCTTGTTCTGTTAGCTCCCAAGTTAGGTCAGAAAGTGTTTCAGAGAACACACAGAAACAAGTCATGTGGTTGTTCAGCTTACCAATACTGGTTAAGATCTGTAAGGTTTTTTTTAAATCAGCTTACATTGTTTGAGAAACTAAGTTCAATAAGGGCTGTCTGTTACCCATTCCAGTGGAGACACCTGCCCCAGACAGAGATATGCTAGAGCTGCTCCAGCGCTAAACAATTTCTGAAACATTTTTCCAGAGCCCTTCCCCTAAACATGCTCCTATATTGTTGCTATCCTATCACATTTCTTTATTATTGTGGTGAAAATACATATTACAGAACATATATCAACTCAATAACTATCACATTCATTTAAAAATTTCCCCAAACTGCCTTTTTTTTGGGGGTGGGTGGTGGTGGCTACATTTCTAAACTATGATTTTCCATTCTGGATTTTTGTCTGTTTGTTTTGTGTCATCTATTGAACTTGCAAACATTTGCTCAACTCATACTTTCCTAGCAAGCTAACGCTTCACAATCTCAGGAGCCATTCCTCTGCTGACTGGTATTCACAGTCACTGACGACTACAGCTATTCCTGAAATATCTGGGACGAAAATAAGGGCAAACCGTTGGATCAAGGGGGAAAAACATGAAAACTGTTAGCTACTAACAGACTCTAAAAACCAAATCTTTCCATCTCTCTAGATGTTTTGTATATGCTACCACTTTTATTTGCAGGTCAAAATCAGTGAGTGCTACGTTGACCGTACTGAGACTAGAACTAGCATTCAGAAGAGCAAGGACTCGCAAACTCCACCGGGAGCTGGCGAGAGCCCACCAGAACCACCTAGGGTATTTCTGACACTTCTATGCATGTCAAGAACCATGCAGTGGTGTGCCAAACCTCTTGTGAGGGTCAGAGTAAACAGAAAAATAAGTGTACAAGCAACAATGTTTTCCAGATCTGCAGGCTGCATTTGCTTTTTTTACAGTTTTATTGGCACATAACCCACATATCCTACAATTCAATAGTTCAATCATTTTGAGAAGAATTGTTACCACATTACCACAATGGAGGCTGCATTTTCAAAGCTAGTTGAAGTGTTCCTCTATGACTAACATCAGTAAACGCAAAGGTAGGTATCAGGGTTAGGTATAAGCAAACCATCTGCCCATCCTCTATTCTGTTCCCACGTTCACAATATAGTTCAATACTATTGTGCCAAATGAAAAGCTCCATTGCTGGCTTCCTGAAATATTCAGAGCAAAAACCAATTCCCCTTTTCCTTTGTCTAATCCTTTCAGCACCATTAAAACTGGCAATATGAAGTGCTTCCTTGCTCAAACAAGAGCGAGGTTTTGCATCAGATTCTGATGCTTAGGTGACCCAAGCCAAGTCAAGCTTCCTGGGCCTGCTCCAAGGCAACTAGGCTGTAGTAACAGTTACATAAAATCTGAGTTCTTTACTACGTATTAAAATGCTATCATTCACACATTCAGTCCTAAGTCATGAAATAATCCAAGTATTATAGGGTTGACAGGAAGTACTTTTAATGAACAGATAAACATAATCAAATGTAATGAAAACTAAATCTTCTGAGTTTACATTTATACACACACACATTGAGTAAAGGAAGATGCTTACTTGTCGAGATTTTCTAACAGCGATTGGCACAAAATGGCCAAATATCCAGCTTCCACTGCATTATGAGACACATCTAAAACAAACAAGTACACCGCAGGCTGGGGAGGACGAAGCTGAAAGGAATCAGAGGAACGCAGCTTATTTAGTTGGTGATCAGTTGGTCTTTTTATAGCAGTACTCTTTATATTTAACAAGCATATTACACAAAAATATAAATGCACAAAGTGTGTAGTTGTCCTATAAGGTCTCATGTGCTATTGAGAAGGACATCCCTTTCTGTCACTTTTTCCCCCTTGTAAATCTGTTTGTCGGGGATAAGGCACATAGTGTACATATGTAAGTCAGCACAGCCCAAGGGCTGGCTAAGCAGATTTGACCAAAATAGATTCCTGGTAAAGAGTTGGCTAAGGGCTTTGGGCATGTATATGTTTTAATACTAAACTCTACATTCCTTACCTGAAAATGATCAAAACAAACAAAAAGACACCCCTAAACTTGACAATTTGCAATAAGTACTAGCTGCCTTGTCACCTGGTAGTGGGTGAATTCGGAGGGCTAAGTGTAGAGAAAGTCATTTCAGTCTGATGATGATATTTCAAATGCAAAGAAAGGTATAAGGGCTATAGCTTACAAGACAAAACTTTCAAGAGACATAGCAAATACACTACTGTGGGCACTGAGTGAATCCCGGTTCAAGTGACTAGAGAAAAACAATTCTGAAATGACTAGGGTGACCAGAACTAGAGATAAGGGACATTAAGAATTAATGTTATCCTGGCCCACCAAGCCCCAAGGATGATATTCCTGAGCTGGGCAGACAATGCACAGAGAGGACCATAGGGCTTGCCCCAGCACGAGACACAACATCCTTTACTGAACTATAGTTCTACAGGAGATAACACTGCAGAAACAGTGTGGGAACTGTGACCAATCTGATCCCGTCACATTGGGGCGAAACACTGAGGGCATGCAACAGAGCAGCAAGGGGAGCAAAGTGATTAAGTCCCTGAGGAATACCAAAAATAGACTTTGGAGACAGAGTGTGACATCCCCTCAGACTCAACTGGAAAACACTCATAAAAGCCAACAAACAGACCTTGAACTTTTTATAGAGCTTTCCATTTTTGTCAGTGGTTTTCTTTTTGTTGTTATTTTGTTTTTGTTTTTTTGCTGTTGTTATTGTTTTGACTGCCTTTGTTGTTTTGTTTGGCTTTGCCTGCTTTTTGCGCTTATTAATGTCTTCGCGTGTCTATCTAGATAAGATAGGCGGGATAAATAATTTGGAGACGATAAGAATGGGACCAATGGTTCCGGGAGAATACAGGAAAAGGGCAGGTGGGAGAAAGGAAGGGGGGGAGGGGAAGGGAACCAACCCAGGGATAAGGGAACAACAAGTGAACTAAAATCAATGGAAAGAAGGGTGTAGAATGCCTAGTGGGGCTTAATCAAGGGCAATGTAGCAGCGAGGAATGTTTAAACCCAAATGAAGGCTGAACATGATGGTGGGACAAGAGGGAAGTGAAAGGAAATAGAGGAAAGAACCAGGAGGCAAAGGACATTGATAGAGGTCTAAATACAGCACGTACACATGTAAATATATTTATATATAACGAGAAGGGAATAGAACTATGTACTTATATCTATATGTTAAGAATTAAGTTTGCAGATGGACATTGGGTCTCAACTCAAGTACTCCCTCAACACAAGAACAATTTATTCTAACAATACAGCATTCTGTGGTGCTCACCTTCCTGACATGATCGCTGAAGACAAAGTGGGTGCATAAGCAAATGTGGTGAAGAAAGCTGATGGTGCCAGGCTATCAAAAGATATAGCATCTGGGATCTTAAAGGCTTGAAGGTTAAACAAGTGGCCATCTAGCTCAGAAGCAACAAAGCCCACATGGAAGAAGCAAACCAGCCTGAATGATCATGAGGTGTCAATGGGATCAGTTATAAGGCATCTAAAACCCAGAACAGAAGATGGAGAGGGTCATGGAGTGGAGATCCAAAGCCTATCTGTAGACAATTGGACATCCCCTCACAGAAGGGTCACAAGGAGAAGTGCCAGTCAGGGTGCAGTATAGCACCGACGAAACATGCAACTTTCCTCTAGTTCTTTAATGCTTCCTTCACCCCAATATCATGACAATTCTAACTTACAAATCAGATAAGGGCAGAACATGAACACTGCTACAGAAAAGAGCCTGCAACAAAGGGAATCCAGGATACATAAACCCCTCAGGGCCAACAATGAGAATAGAATACCAGGAGGATAAGGGGAAGGTGAGAGGAGAAAGGGGGAATCGATCACAAGGATTGACATATAATGCCCTCTCAGGGGGACGAACAGAAAAGTGGGTGAAAGGCAACAGAGGATGATGTAAGATATGAAAATAATAATCTATAGCTTATCAAAGTTTCATGAAGGAAGGGTAGGTGCGGGGAGGGGGGAAATGAGGAGCTGATATAAATGGCTCAAGTAGAAAGAAAATGCTTTGAAAACGATGATGGCAGCACATGTACGAATGTACTTAACACAATGGATGAGTGTATGGATTGTGATAAGAGATGTAAGAGCCCCAATAATAGTATATAATTAAAAAAGAAAAAGAATTCATGTTAGTTTTGTTAGCTGTGATGGTACTGTTTGAATGCTTGTAAAAAATTCTTATCTGTTAGAATGCATACCTCTATTAAGGTCAAGGATTAGCATTTCATAAACTCCAGGGTACATAGAGACTACAGTAGCCTATGGAATACATACAACTTATTGAATAACATGTTGGTAAACTGTTGAAGCTTAGTGATGGGTACAAGAGGGCTGATTATATTATTTTCTCTTCTTTGAGATATGCTCAAATTTCTGTTATAAGTTAATATAAAGAATATATAAAGCCTTTTTATATTCTTAACTATATGGCAGGGCTGATGGGGTTTGGGATGGAGTCATATACCACTTCCATTTAGATTACTTAGATTTAATTTAGATGAAGACACCGAACCAGATGAAGCGCTGAACCAGAGTTGGGAACACATAAAGAAAGAAATGAGAAAGTACCAGGAATCCCACACATCTCACACATAGAAGCTCCGGTTTATTTTAGTCAACAAGCAGCATTGGAACTATTTACAAACAACAAAGACTATAAGTGAGGATACAGGAGAGATGCAATTATTATAAATAAGACCGAGCAGATATGACACAGATGAGAATTTAGATAAAGAATTCTTTAAAAAGAAAGTTGTTAGATTCAGCACAAAGAGCAGGTAAAATCTGATGACCGATTTAGAAAGTGAGTCTTACTGTGTACTTGATGAACTAAGGTGGTGGTATCATTACAAGCGTGCACACTGAGGTTTTAAGCAGAAATATGAAATACGGTGTTTTGAAAACCTTCCATGTTAAATAGTTAAAAATCTTTATATTCACTGTAAGAATTAAAGCATGGCAAGAATTTTAGGTATTAGTGCCAACCATCAAGTATCGCTAACATTTTTTATTCTGCATTCTTCTAGCACCGGGGTCGGCAATTGTGGCTCTCAAGCCAGAGGCTGCCTTTTCAGTACATACATGTGGCTCTGAACTAAACTTGAAAAATCTTAAAGGATCTTATTCAGATAACCGTGATTTATTTATTTATGGTCAAATTATACTGGTGGCTCTCAAATCATATTAAATTATTGTGAGGGACAGGACTGGTTCTTCTGTCTCAAAAGTTTGCTAACCCCTGTTCTAGAAGATTAAATAATCTTAAGAAATAATTTCTATTTGATAACTATAACATTGCAACTTTTATTTATCTTAAAAAAAAAATTATACTTTCAGACAACCTCAAAATCTGCACAAAATGTCATTTGACAGCAAATTACAACCTAACCTATATAAGTAGTCCCCACCTAATGATGTACTCCAGTTATCATGAAATGTATTTATGATTACCCGTGGGATTTTTGGGGGGAAGGGGGGGAAATCTCTTATCGTCAGTAATGAGGAGAGCTGGTGGTGTCTTGGACTCCATGTTGGTCTGCTAATCCCAAGGATAACAATTTGAAACCAGCAGCAGCAGCTCCACGGGGAAAGATGAAGCTTTCTACTCCTGTAAAGAGCAACGGTCTCAGGAACCCATAGGGGCAGCTCTACCCTTTGCTATAGCGTCCTTATGAATCAGAGTCAAGTCAACGGTGGTGAGTTTGGGTTTTTATTGTTAGTACTGTGGTACTACATCCAGTGTTGCAGTCTGTAATTGGCTGATGTTATCATTCCCAGATGTTTACCTCTAGACTGTTATTTACTGTATATACTTGAGTATAAGCCGACCCAAATATCAGCTGAGGCACCTAATTTTACCTCAAAAACTGCATAAGAATGTGCTGAAAAACTCAGCTTAAACACGAGTGTATACGCTAACTGTTGAACTGTTATTAGTGGATCAGCTAAAGCTTTTTTCTAAACTAAATCAGGCAGTTTGGGTGCTTAAAAATAAATGTACCCAAACACTGACTGTTTTGCTAAAAGATAGGAAGATTTGGAGGCAGTGAGATTACTGTGAAATATATGAGTGGAAAAAAAAAGGATGATACAGATAATTCTCACTTAATTTTCTAACTAGTAATTCTATTTCATCCCAGGGAGGGACGATCCAGAACTTCTACATGTGGAGTTATTACCACCATGGACAAAATGCAACTGCTGTCCCACTGTTCTTTGTTTGATGCTTTAATTATTCTTTAATGTATGCACGTATGAAACCACAGTGTGAGGATGGCACAAGGTCACTATGAATCGGAACTGACTCGATGGCACCTAACAATGATATACAATTTTATAAAATTATGAATTTTATATAAAGATACTGATAATAAAAGGCAATGATAATTGAGGGTGAGGGGTGGGCAGAGAGTAGTTGGCTACATTAGAAGCAGCTCAAGACTGAATCACTGAATAGAGCCCGGTCATAAATTGGGGACAACCTGTAATGAATTTAGTACTCATGACTGATTTTTAGTACTGAATAGTTACCATGTAATCTGAAGAAGCAATGAACTCCACCGTTGAATTCTGAACTTCTGGTCGTTTATGAGGTTCACCATATGATCGAGTAAGGGGGTTATACATAAATTCTTCGGGTACTAGATGAAAATAGAAATTCAGTAAAAATTTAATAACATAATTTGTAATAACACACATACACGACCTACAAATAAAAACACCCCTTCACAGTGCAATTTCTATGAGGTTTATGAAAAGTCTTGTAAACACAATGATAAAAAAACTAATCTATTAAGCCCTGTTTAAAATATACACCAGAAGGATAAAAAATTTATTTTCTGAAATCAGAATGCAGGTGATATTGTTTCTTATGCCTGTGTCCAATTTAACATACCACATGGCAAGAAACACATCAAAGAAACACAAATTAGAAAATAATTACAATGAAGGGAACTAAGAAATGGGTACAGGAGGCAATAGAGGGACAGACCCATGTGCACATACACAGAAACACACGTGTGTACAGAGCTCGACCAGAGTGCAATGAACCAATCACATGACAAAGATGACAAGCCAACTGCTCAGGGGCAATCATCATATATCTGCATGACTTCCTCATGACCTTTACTGTTTTTTTTAAATAAAGTTTTGTAATTTGCTATCCCTGTCACTCTCCTTCGTCAGCCAAAATGAAGTGTCCTTGCCACTGAGGAGAATCCAACTCATATGACCCTACTTAGGGCTTCCAAAACTGTAAATCTTTCCAGGGTCAGACAGCCTCACCTTTCTCCCTCAGAGCGGCTGGTGGGTTTGAACTGCTGATCTTGGGGTTAGCAGCTCAATGTGTGTCCTATAGCCAACTAAGACCCCTTAAACTACACAAGGGAGTTTCAAAAAGTTCATGGAAAAATTCTATGATCTTTTCATTCTACTTTTACACTGAATTTTTTGAAGCCCCCTTATATTCCTTCCATTAACAAATGGCATGAAAAAAAATTTTTTTAATTAACATGGAGAAAAATCAGGTAATAACAAATGTCAGAAAATGTTTAAAAATAATAATTAAAATACACTTATGCAAAGAATCTGAAACTCACCATCATTCACTCTATAGCACAAATTGCATTTCCATCTACGTTGATCAATGAAGGATACAAAAGGGTTGATGTATGTTCGACAAGATCGGCACCGCACGATGGTATTGGACGTTATCACTGGTAATTGCTAGGAGATAAAAGTAAGATGTTGCAGCAAGAGGAGAGCATCCACCCAGGGCAAAACACGACACTTGCCGCTTTGCTCCACGTGCAGAACAGATGCCAGAACTCTGCTTTGGGATGGTTCAAAACGGAAGCATTTTCACAACACCCAGCTAGGCACAAAAGCATCTATCATAGCTTTTCCCACTCTTGTCACAGGCTAAACTCGATCCCTGAAACAACCTTGCATCAAAGACAAGAAACGTTACTCGTTCACAAGAAAAGCTTGGTTGTCCAACAAAAAATGGTAAGTTAAAGCTCATTTGATAGCCTCAAGAAATACGTGGAGGCAGATCCCACTAGCCATAGACCAGGGTCTCCATATCTGAAAGGGATCATTGTAAACCTGAGCATAATGGACCAAATTTGATGCTTGGTCAGTTGAACTCCCTTTTGATCCAACCTGAAATTCTTCTAGGTTCAAGTATTCTTGCTTGTTCCATGACAAAAATTTCTTCCCTGGCCCTTTAAATATTCATGGTGGTCTTTTCTTTCTATTTGTATTTTCATCTTTGTATTATTTTATCCTTACCACTTTATTTTTTATTGTTTCTGTTGGGTTTTTCCGTTTGTGAAGCACATAAAGCGTAGCTGCACAGAGATAAGAACTGAAGCAGAGGTTTATAGGGGAGTGGGGTTGGAGGATGGGGTGACAGGGAGGGTGAGGGGGCAGGGGGTGGAAACAATATATGTGGGAGGGAGGAGGGAGCACTAGAACTGATGGTGATTACACAACTCATTTTAAAAGTGATTTAACTATGGGGCAAAAAACCAAAGTGTTCTAAAATTGATAATGGTAATGATCGTACAACTCTTTTTGAGATACTTGAACTATTGAATTGAATGATATATGGATTAAGTGCCAATGAAACTTTTAAAAAATGTGAGAAAGAAATATTAGCCCTAGAGAATAAAAATACCGTGCTCTTTATTTACTGACTACAGCTGATGTGAGACTCTCAGGTACTGCTCACTGGACTGCCGTGACAACCTGACGGGAAAGGAGGCCTCGTGCCCACAAAATCAAGCAAAATGTGTCTTGATTTAAAATTTAAAAAAATATTAAGGTGGAGTGGGAAGAAAGAGGTGCTGATACCAAGGGCTCAATAGAAGGTAAATGTCTAGAAAAGAATGAAGGCAACATATGTACAAATTTGCCTGATGCAAGTGATGTATGGATTGTGACAAGAGTTGTAAGAGTCAAATATATACATATAAATCTCTTGAGGCTTGGTTCAGTGTGGAAAATTTGGAAAATAAGCAAAAGTTAGGAAATCGCATATTATTCTATCTCCTTTCTGACTTTTTTCTTATCAAAAATAAACATACATTTGTGTTTAATTTCTTTTCACATATTTTTATTACACAAGTCAATACGCATCAGTTGTGAAAAAATTAAAAGTCTGTATCACAGTGTAGCTAGTAGAATGTAGCAAATATGTTTAAAGGAGAAAAATGTCACTTGTGTATATAGAAAATGAATTATCATGGCTTTGAGGTAAGGTTAAAACAGTATTTGCTGAAAACATTCAAGTTACTTATCACATAGTATAATTAACCTGATTTTCTATTCATTTCTTCTTTCCTACACGTCCTAGTAGGAAAGTAAGTTCAATGAAAAAGCTTACTCATCTTGGTGTCCTCAGCATCTAACAACGAAACCTGAATCTACTGCCGTGCAGTGGATTCCAACTTAGAGGCCCTACATCAGCGGTTCTCAACCTGTGGGTCGCGACCCCTTTGGGGGGGTGTGTGTGTGTCGAAGGACCCTTTCGCAGGGGTCGCACAATTCATAACAGTAGCAAAATGACAGTTATGAAGTAGCAACAAAGATAATGTTATGGTTGGGGGTCCCCACAACCTGAGGAACGGGGTTTCAGGGTCGCGGCAGAAGGAAGGTTGAGAAGCGCTGCCCTGCAGGACAGAGCAGAGCTGCCCCACAGAGCACCCAGGCTGCCACTCCACACGGAAGCCCACCTGCACATCTCTTCGGCTGTCCCGCCCAACACCGGGCAGGTTTGAGCCATTGTCTCTTTGCTTGGCTGTTGAGTGCTTTTAGGACAGTGGCACCAGGGCTCCCTCAAGCATGACAACGAAGCAAGGAATATTTGTTGGAAGAAAGGGGCAAAAGAAACTCAGTAGCAACAGGAGGGGGTGAAAACCAGTGCAGTAGCAAAGTGCAAGGGGAAACAACTTTATGACGGACAAATAAAATGCCTCTGGTAAAACGATTGATGAAAAACTTCATTTAAATACAAAGCATTCATATGAAACACCAGAACCAGGCATAAACATTTAGTAAGCTGTGAAACCAAACACACTGGGGAAACATCAACAAGCAACGTTTTAAGGTCGCTGGGTGGCACTAATGGCTTACAAAGGTTGGCTGTTTGAATATCTGCTTCTGCAGAGATTACAGCCAGGAAAACCCGCCGGACCATTCCACTCTCTCACACCCGGCGCCTCCTAAGCGGCCACCATCCACACCAGAACCGAGTAATGTTCTAATGCAACAGACTCCAGGCATTTAGGGCTTCTCAGATTTTACAAATGCGCATTGGTTTTGTGCCACTGAGAACAACCATATAGCCCTTTTCCTGGGACTCCTACAGCTCATCTAGCCTCTGGCCTCTCCCAATTCCCCAAACTCCTCAATCTGCAATTGGTCTCGTCTTTTGTAGACCATGTGCGCTACTGTACCCAAATACTGGGGTATTTGCCCCAGCAGCGCTGACTGCCTGAGTCCCACACAGACGCTGAGCAGTGACATACAGCAATTATCCTGTGTACTCCTTGCCCTGTCAGAGAAGGACTTAGAGCAACCCCACTGCTTGTTCCGGGCCCGCCACAAAGCGAGTGGCTCAGAAAATGTTTGCTGAACTGAACTGGGCAAACAGGATGATCTCTCGCACAAAATGAAAGAAGGGAGAAGATAAAAATTCTAAGAAATTATCCAGTCTAAGTATTTTGCACACAGGTACACAAGTCAGCATAAACAAGGATTTAAAGCGAGGGTACTTTACCGTTAGGTCTCTGAAGGGATGAAGCAACAATCCTAAAGGTAGTTTAGCTTTATTCAGTAAAGCCTGCGTCTGTGGAATATTTGTCAAAGTACACCGAAATGAACTGCAAAGAAAAAACCCACAAACAACATGAACTAACATTAGCTATGAGAAAAACACAACAACATCATACCCAAGTAGGTAGAGTTGGAGGGGAGTAAGAACACGTAAGGGTGCAAATGAGAATCACCTGGGTAAGTTACAGAACTAAAACCAGGAAATTCTGATTGAACCTGGATGCATATGTCACAACTATGAAATGTCCTAAATTAAGGATGCATCATCTTCATGGTATTAAACTACACACGTTAAAGAAAGAAAGAAAGCCAATTGCTTAATTTTAACTACCATGTTAAGGCAGGGTTTCCCAAAGTGGGCGAGTCCCCAAGCCAGGGGCCCTGAAAGGACGGAGGGGCTGCAAAAGTACGTGGCTACACTTCACTCTGGATGGTGCCCTACACGACACACGTTATTGCTTGCGTGTGCGCAGGGAGATGGGGGGTGCGGTGAGTAGCTTTTTCTCTTGAAGGCGGTAGGCCCAGTAAGTTTGGTAAACTATTGTAAGGCATGAATAAAAGGGAGTAGAAAACATGAGGGAAAAGGATTCTCTCTGCGTCTTTAATGATGCTGTTCCTGCTTCATTGCCCTTTATTCATCAGTTACTCTTCCTATGAGGCTCGTTAAAAGTTTCCACTTCTTCTGAAATCCCCCTCCTCAACCTCTCCCAGTAGAAGAATTCACTCCCTCATCTGTTCCCCGAGTTCTATGCCCGTTTCTGTGCTATAAATTATATTGTTTCTTTAGTTGGTTGTTACCTTGCTTGTCTTCTCTCTCTGGGATTGGAGATTTATGGAGATTTTTATGTTTTTGTGTCACGTCAGCACTGTTCTTCTCACGGAGCAAGTGCTCAGTTAGCGTTTTATATTGTGCTGTTGTGGTAGATATAGAATCGTTTGTCAATTTGAGGATTTAGAGTGTAGGGGTGGAATCTAGCTTGTCAATCAGATCATAGCCAATGAGGCCTCTGCGTGGGCATGGCCTTCTCCTGGGAATTCTGGGAAATCCCATACTTCCTCCTTGGAGGCGGGAGACAATTCTCTCTCTCTGCTCACACCCTGGGAGACACAGCAGCTGACAAGACACATGGACCCACGCTGAGGTAAAGACCCCTGCCAGCGATGAGATGTTTCCAATGACACTGGATCCAAAGATTTTCTACTCACTGGCCTGTGACCTTCTACATTCGGCGTCATTGCATGTGTTTTGTGAGTCTGAAGAGGACTTTATAGATTGGTATCAGACAGATGGGCTAATATCGGACATTTAAGGGCTTGATCTGGACTGGCCTGGGATGTTTTCTCAATGTTCAATTGCTCTTATATATAGATCTCTTTCTTATACACATATGTGTCCATGGATTTGTTTCTCTAGTCTACCCAGACTGACACAGCTATGGATTACAGTCAGCGCACAAAGGACCGATACAAGAATAGGCAAAGAATAGGCAAAGAACGAGAAGTATCATGAAAGGAATAAAATTCGAAGAGGAATTAATGCCATTGTGCTGGTGCCAACTCCTAGTGGCCCTAGAAGACAAGGCAGAACTGCCCCTGAGTTTCCAGGCTGTAACTCTTCACTGGAGTAGCAAGCCCTGTCTTTCCCTTATGGGGTAGCTAGTGGTTTCCGCAGACCTTGTAGCTTGCAGCCCAACCGGTAACTATTATACCACTAGGGCTCAGTTTATGAACAGTGGTTAATATTAAATGGAGACATATATGATCATGGGCACTTGAGGGGTGAGGAGGGGAAGATAATGATTGAGTAATACAGAATTCAAAGGTGACCTTTAAGAAATTCTGTAGACACTGAAGACTAAAATCTTATTCCAAGGAGACTGAGTAAGGCATAAGAACAATAAGGATGGGTACCTTTTAAAATACTCCATGTAGCCAATCTAATAATAAGACTCACTGGCTCTAGCTTCAAAACACATTTGCAGAATCCAGTCACTTTCCACATGCCCACCATTAGCTGGAACACAACCCAGAGTGCTGCATTCGCTTCTTTGTTCCCCAACAATCAATTCTTTCTATGGCTGCTTTAACAGTCTTTTAGAAAGGCTCACCCCTCCCCACATAAACTCTAGTTTGCAAGGCCTTTAAGGTCTTGCCTCTCCCTCTGAACTCATTTCCTACTACACTCTGCCATTTTCTGTTCTACTAAATCCAAGTTTATTGCTGGTCTTTGAACACACAAAGTTTGTCCCTGTAGTTTGGAACACTCCTTGCTCACAATTACTTCACTCAGATCTCTAATCAAAAGTTAACTCCTGGAGAACACCTGTCCTTACTCATCAGTTAAAAAGTTGCCCAAGTACAGGAATTTTTTTTCTTCATAGTAGTATCATGTTATCATATAGAAAGCTGGTGAAGCAGTGGTTAAAGCACTCAGCTGCTAACTACAAGGTCGGCAGTTGCAACACACTAGCCGATTGTCAGGAGAAAGATGTAATGCTCTGGTTCTACACAGACTTGCAGCCTTGGAGACACTGTATGTGCAGTTCTACTCTGTCTAAAGGGTCGCTGTAAGTTGAATCAACTCAATGGCAGTGGGTAATATTATAAGGAAGTCAAATAGTAATGCTACAAGAAAGGAGAAACCTTGATTAAACAAAACAAAAAATGTGAAGCTACTGCTTTCCCATGTTATCTTACATCTATCTATACACTTTTGAGAAATACTTGTTTCTGTCCCTCTAGCCCTTCCCTGGAGAATTCTGCACTCTAATTTCTTTGTCTCATTGCCATCGCGTCAAAGTCGATTCATGGCGACCCTACAGGGCAGGGTAGAACTGCCCCTGTGGGTTTCTGAGATTCACACTCTTTTCAAGAGTAGAAAGCTCTGTCTTTCTCCCATGGAGTGGCTGGTGGTTTCAAACTGCTGACCATGAGTATTGCAGTCCAATGCACTATGCCACTAAGGGACTCAACTCATGTTCCTTTTCAGTATCAAGTTTGGGGAATAAAAATTAGTCAGAAGAGGCACAATCAAGGCTGCAGGGTATATGGCTTGAGGTTTCCCAGTGAAATTTTCATAGATAAGCCCTTGCTACCCTAAGAAAATGGGTAGGTGCACTGATGTAATGAAAACAATTTTCTTGTTATAACTTTCCTGACCTTTTCCCTCACCAATACAATTTTTTCTCAAAACTTCTTCCCAATAAGCCACTGTCTTATGTCCTTTGGCCAAAAAAGAGTATCTACTTATACCACCCCCTGGGAATTCCCAATGGCAATCACTGTCACCTTTTGAGCTGAGGTCTCTGCTTGAATTGAACTGGCCCAACAAGTCCCTGGTTTGACTGCACCTAGCTTGTGGAGGCGCCCTAATGAGCTTAAGTCAGACAGTGGCTGTACTGAGCGAACTTGCCTGTAGCCATCCACTGGTCACAGACACATGGTTTAACACAGTTAGCTGGGAATAAACCCAGGCATGCATGAGCTAGAATTCTCGTAGCAACTTTTATTGTTTTTAACTTACCCTTGTATAGTTATTGGTTTTTCTGTTTACAATATGTCTCCCTGTAAAGAAGGTTAAATTTCATGAGAGATTTTTGTTTTGTTTACTATTCTACTGTAGCACCTAGAAAGAGTGCCTGGCACTTAACTTCAAAGACAGGCAATACACATCTATTGAAGAAAGTATCTTAATATGCAGGATGCATCCTTCTTGCTGACTCAGAGGTGACAGTATTGAGATGTTGAGAAGTAATTTGCAAATCACGTACCTACTTATTAGCATAATCATGACACAAACCTAAGTTGATTTAACTCTGAAGAAAGACTGTACTCCCAATTGCCTTGCTGTGCTATTTAGGAAAGAGGGAGACTTTCACAGAAACAGCTTACCTGGGTAGACACATATACGTCAATCCCTACAAATGGGGTTACACACACACACACACACACACACAACACACACGTGCGCGCACAAGGAGCTTGAGAAAGTTCATAGAAAAATGGAATCAAACTAGATAATGGGATTTTCCCACAAACTTTTTGAAGTCTGTGTGTGTGTGATTTCTTTTCATCCATTGGGAAGATGCCTCACCACTCACACCACAAGACCGTCATTCAGATTCATCTCCATCCAATCACGTAGAGCCAGAAGGGCAACTAGCTGTTTTCAACCCACAGGCCACCCCGTGGCCTCCCCTGCATGGAAGCGATGGTGGCCCGGCTCAGGCACTGAAGGAAGGGTAGAGCGTGCTAAGAGAAAGTGAGTCCTCAGTCTCTCTCCACTCCCCACTGCCTCTTTCCGATTCTAGATAAGATTTTGGATGAGAAAGCCTCTTACTTTTTAAGAAAAGCCTTAACTAAAGGAAAAATACCGACTGCAAATAACATGAATTCTCCTACAATGCTGTGGTTCTGAGGGAAGAGAGATTCCAGGAGTAGGAGAACGTCTTCTGAATTACAGAGGTACTGAGAGGATGCACGAATAAAGAGCGCTTGGTTTCGGAGGTTCTGCCAGGTGACACCTGAGCTCACTCGCCCAGAGGGTCCCTCAGGGCTTGGTCGCTATCAGACACAGGCTGCCAAACAAACTTCTCCATGGGTGAAGGAACAGTCAATAAAGGAAATCCAAATCTAAATCCAGGTCAGATAAACAACTCTGGAGATAACTGATCTCCACATTCTCGGGGTGGTGGTGGTGTGTGGGTGGGGGTGCAGAGGTGAGGAAAGTCCAGAGATAAATAAACAACCCTGCAAGGTTACAGAAGCGAAGTTTGTATCCTGTTAAGCTAAGACTGATGAAGGGATAACAACTTTAAAGATTCTGCTTTATTTAACAGACATCAGAAGTTATTACTGATGAAGTGAAGGAAAGGGATTTATGGGGGAAAAATTAATGAGAGTTAAGGCTGGATTCCTGAATTCCTTCACTCCAACAGTAAGAAATATCCTGCTATTTGGTGGTGGAGGAATAGGACTAAGTGGAAGTAGGATTGGGGACAGGAAAAGATGGCCTATAGTCGTCAGTGTTATAGTTAAAATTTCTATTCAAATTAAATTGAAAAGTTTTTTTTTAACAAAGATTCTAGTCAGGGAAATAATATGCTACTTCTGAAAATCATACAATGGTTTGCTCAAAGCAAATTAAATGACTTAAAAAATGATTTAAAAAGATACCTACTCTGGACTACAATTTAATTTCCTGAGGTCTACATTCAGGTTTGGTACGGGAGCCCACACGGGAGTCGCAGGTAACACATTCCTCTCCTGGGTGAGGTTTACAGGTCTCAGGCTTTCCGGCTGGGGAGAACTCTGCAGACTCAGTCCTGCTAGACTGGAGGACAGCTGGTTCCCGCCAGGATACGGCTGAAAGAGCATTGCAGAGCAAAACATAAGCAACCAGGAATAAAAGATCTCCTATATAGGAGTTCGACATCCGAAAACAGCAAGAAACTAAGCAAATTTAAATATAACCCGCCAATGAAGGAGTGACACGATGGAAACGCAATAGAAAAGAGAACTGAAAACAAAACAGGGATCAAATAAATACACTGGCAGATTTCAGTTACTAGCAAGGTTAAATGGACACTTCCAGGAACAATGCTTTCAACATCAGGAATTTGGTTTCTCGCAAATAGTTCCTACTAGCATGCTTACCTGATTTCTAGTTTCTTCGTGTACCAATTTTCAGAATGAGCAGATGTCACAGAAATGTACGGGGCTGTCCAAAAAATTTCTGCTTGTTCATATCCCCCGCCTCATCAACTTTTAAAATTGTGGTAAACAGGACAAAGTGCACATTCTGATGGCATTAATTACATCCATGATGTTTTGTAGTCTGATCTTATCTACTTTCTAATATGAAATGGCCTATTCTGATATTTTATATAAGTAGATTCATACATTTGTTTTTTGGGGCTTAGCTTATTTTACTAGGCAAAACTTTTCAGAGTTCACCCATGTTGCACTATGTAATTTCCTTTTGTTTATAGCTAACTATTAACAAAAGTTGCACAAGCTATATTACATTTTGTTTCTCCACTGATCTGTTAATTATTTCCACTCCATTTTTTGGCTTTTGTGAATAATGCTACGCTGATTGTTTTCAATAACCTGCCAGGAAAAGGATTGCCAGTCATATATCCATTTTATATCTAACACACGGTGGTATCATCAAACTGCTCTCCCTAGGAGTTGCACCATTTTGCATTCCATCAGCAATGTATGAAATTTCCAATGTTTCTACATCTTCACCAATACTTGTTATTTTATATATATGTATATATTTACACATAGAAACACATACATATTTTAAAAACATTGTTGGAAATGTCTCAGAGTAACTACGAGGTCTGTTTTACTCACTGAACTATTTGTGGGGTCTGAAAATAAAACAGAAAGTGTGGATGGCATGAATGCTAATAGGCACTGACATAGTGTACAAACTCACTGCCATCGACTCAATGCACACTCGTAGTGACCCTACAGGGCGGGGTAGAACTGACCCTGTGCATTGTCAAGACTGTAAGTCTTTACAGGAGTAGAAAGGCCCATCTTCCGCCCACGGAGCTGCTGGTGGTTTCAAGTCGCTGGCCTTGCAGTTATTAGCAACCCGGGTTTGCAAAAGGCTACAAGTTTTGGTAAACCAAATCAAAACAAGCTCACTGCCCCCAAGTAGATTCTGTCTCACAGTGACCCTGTGTAGGGTTTCTAAGACTTCTAAGGCTGTACATCTTTATGGGAGCAGAAAACCTCATCTGTCTCCTGTGAAGCAGCTGGTGTATTTGAACCACTAATGTTGTGGTTAGGGAGCCCAACACTTAGCCCAAGCACAGCAGGGCTGTTTACAGGTGGAGCCCTACATCCAATTTCAGTCTCCACATCGTCTCTGCCTCCAACGAGTGACCACTGACCTTCAATGCAAAAAGCTCTGCCCTCAGAGTGTCCTGGCTGGTCCAGGGAGGGGCAGTCTTGGGCTTAGGAACTTGCTTGAATATTCCACTGATATAAATTAGAGTACTAGGGTGGCATGCTTGTGTCACACCCAGACCCGGATGGTAAAAGGACCTCAGAACCAATTCAGTAAACGTTTCTAATCTGCACAGTGTCTGTATTCTAATCCTGGTCTCTCACTTCTGTAGTCTTGCCTGCGACTGGGATGAACTGATCTGCTTCCAATCGTGATTTTCTGACAATGTTATTATGTGCCCTTTCTTTCTTTAACTAGAAATGGGTCTGTGAATCCTCTGGACACCATTACGCCCTTATGCAGAGGGTCTCCCTCATGCAGACATGATCGTCTCTGTCCCATTTAAGACTTACTAACGGGGTCTCTGAAAGATACATTTGAACTTCGGGACTCTTTCCCCCCCTAGAACATGTGGTATTAAACAGCTATAAAATGATGAGGATTAAAAAAAAAGATGAAGATTATTTAATAATATGAAAAGATTTACTCATATACTTTTAAAACAATATATTTTGAAAACAATATCCATTATCTATCAATAATCCACAAGGCAATCAGTGTAGCAGATTCCCAAATTCTGCTGTGGTTATACTTTATGCTGTTTCCTTTATTATTTTATTTGCTTTTCTATATTTTCTGTAATTGATCACACACTTAAATTTGCAAAAAAAATAAAATAAAATAAAAACAGCTACATAAAACCTGTACCGAACTTTTCATATTTAAATATCTACTTGTTTCCCTATTTTTTAAGCATGGAAAACAAATTTAAAGTTTCCCCTGCCCTCCTCCCTTCCCAAAGGCTACCAATTGGGCTTCCTCGCAGCTGAATCAAAGCCATTTCAAGCAAACAAATTCAAAGATAGGACTTCTGAGTTCAGAACCCTCACACTAAGTGTAATACTTGAAAGCTAGTTTTATTTTATTACAGAACATTGCCTAAAGCTAAGAAAGTAAAATATATCTTAACTAGGGTTTAAAAAACAAATGGTTTGTTTTGAAACTAGCTTGTCAAACAATAGTCTTTTTAGATGAAAATCTACAAGTATTTAGTATGTAAAAATAGGCCTAAGC
>NW_022111369.1:6610974-6617821 GCF_000313985.2 Echinops telfairi
TCTGTTTTGTAATCTCTCTTTAAAGAGAGCCATGTATCAAACCTCACTTTGATTTTCTTTTGCATAAATCCTTACCAGTTAAAGCAGGGGTAGGGGTGGGGGCAGTGCTTAACTCAGAACTGCAGGGTCTTTTGTGTTGTAACTACAAAGTCTGGGTCTTGGATAAATAGGTTTCATTTATTGGGGTCTGGATTTCCCCATTTATAAAATGAAAGGGGAATACGGAATATCAGTTAAACTTCCAGGTGCTGACAGGATGCACAGCAAATGGAACTCTCTGGCCCTGCCCGTGGGAGGGACAAGGCCCAGCATCCTCTGTGGAACCAGTATGGCAGTGGCAGCCACACTGAACTTAGGACACCCCTGTGACCAGGCATTTCCATTCCTACAAAGACATGCTCGCAAAAAGACAGGCACGAAAACATTCTTAACAGCCTTAAACTAGGTTTGTTCAAATGTTTATCAACAATAGAAAAATAAGGTAAGGGAGAGGGGGAAGGGAGTGGTTTGTCAGTGGTTTTCAACTTGAATGTAGATTTATCATCTGAAAATGAAAACTCAGTTCACAATGAAAAACAAAAGAATTGTGTATATTCACAAAAATGGAACAGTACACCGTTAATGTTGAGCAAATTTGGACACAAAAGAATCCATACTGCCTGATCCCATTTATACAACTTTTAAGACTAGACCAAACCGGTCTATAGTATGAGAAGTTAGGGCAGTGGTTTCTCTTCCTTGAAATGGGAAGGGATTACTGATTAAGTGAAGCCTGAGACAGGACTTTGGCTACTTTTAAGTGAGTGACTTCGATTTTCAGAAATTCAAGTTGAATGTTTTAATATTTATAATGTGCTATAGTTGCATTTTAAAATATTAATTGTAAAAGTGAGAGTAAAAGACCACTGGCAGTCTACTTATAAGTACTTTGGTTTTATGAAGCGCATTTTCACCAATTAACAATACAAGCCACTTTCACTCTGTACCTGTTCCCTTTACCTCTGAGTTCTCTGCCTGGAGCACAGAGAATACTACAATCAGGAATGATAACAATGAAGACAGATAAAAAGCCTTGCTGTTTAAGTGTACTCTTATTCCCAAGACCAATCTCTTCACATTTCCAAATAACGCTGTTGAGACCCTGTACCTTCACTGTAAAGGTAAAGAAATTAACATTACTCCTAATATTTTCACCTAGATTTAAATCTCGATAAACATTGCTATTTATTTATTTCTTATCTTTTTTCTATGTATCACATAAAAAACTGATACCAAATTCTTGTATCTCTGGTCCAGGCATGTAATTGTACCTGTTATCCATTTGCATCAACATAGATTTGCTATAATTGATAACAGACTCGGTTTTGAAAACTGCAGGGACTTTACATGACTCAATTGATACCTGAGTATACTGCTGGAATCCAGAATACATGCTGCTACTGGACTGTACTCCGGAATTAAGTGGTGCTGCAGCATTCTGATAACCAGGCTGAAGAGTTGGATAACCATAGCCAAAAGGCTTGGACATTTTTGTAGGCTGAGGAGCAGCAGGAGCCAGAGTTGCAGCATGATCAGGTTCAGGGGCAGGATCAGGGGCGGGACTGCTGGCTGCCGAAGAAAGCATGTCTAACAGAGAAAAACATAGCACTGCTGTCAGAGAATCAAGACACTTTAATAAACACTTGCCTCCTAAATGAGCCACAGCCTTTGGTTTTTCTCTTTTTCCTTTCAAACATTTTCAAACACACACATAAACGACCATCGAGTTGAATCCAACTCAAAGCAGAGCTCTGGTGAATCATGCACTGATCACTCAGCACATGGCTAGCAGTTAGAAACCACCATTTGCTCTTCAGGAGAAAGATGAGGCATTATTAGGTTAAAAAGTAGATTTAAAAAGTAATTTCTTTTACTCACTTCTTACAACTTTTTAAGTTTGAAATTATATTGAAATAAAACATTATGGCAACATTTCAAAAAGACAGATGGACAGTGACCGTATATACTAGAGTATAAGCCAACCCGAATATAAGCCGAGGCACCTAATTTTACCACAAAAAAACTGGGAAACATATTGACTCAAGTATAAGCCTAGGGTGGGAAATGCAGCAGCTATTGGCAAATTTCAAAATAAAAATAGATACCAATAAAATTACATTAATTGAGCCATCAGAAGGTTAAGTGTTTTTGAATATTTATTTCAAAGAAAAACCATAAACTAGCTCTGTAAGTGGAAAAGAGGGTCAACCAAAACAATATGGTATCAACAATAACTTTAAAAGTACAAAAACCTTAGCTCAATCAGCAACCAAGCTAAAACACAAGAGTTAAAGTCCCTCAAAACTGAATTCCTCCTTCCCATCATCTGCCTGTCCAAACAGAGCTTCAGCTTTAGCTGGTATGAGGTCATCAGCAGAGACATTGTCATCATCACCGAGTTCGCAGTCATCACCATCACTGCTGTCGCTCTCATACAAAGCGCTGTCTTCACTGCCACCCACAGCATTACTGATGCCACATTTCTTGAAGGCGCGTTGCACCAGGTCCTCTTGAATCTCTTCCCAGGCATCACGAACCCACTTTGCTATCAATTCCATGTTGGGCTTCAGCAGATTTCCAACTTTTGTCAGTCGGCTTGACCAGATCACATCCACTCATGCCACATCTTTCACACACAGTCTTTGAAAAGGTTTATTTAAACACACCGCTAAGGGCTGCAATACAGATGTAAGCCCACCTGGAATAACAGCCAAAGTAACTTGAGAAGACTTTGCCAATTTTTTGTATGTCATCAGATGTGTGGGCTCTGAACATATCTCAAACGAGCACTGATGGTTTTTCTTTAAGGTTGATCCTGGTTGTCCGTTCCAAATTTCTTTCAGCAATTTTTTTGTTCCGTCTTCAACCATGCGCGTGCACTGTAATTGGTGGTGGGAATTTAACCTTTTTTGGCAAGTTCTTTCTTTTAAAAATAATGACAGTCCACAGCTTACTGTAGTTCCATTGGGCAAAAATGACAGAATGGCTGTGAAATGGCTTTTCTCATTTCCTGTGGTTCTGAATGAAATACGTAGTTTTGTCCCCATACTTGCGACAGTTCTGTTGCTTGGAAGATCAAAGGTCATAGGTATTTCATCCATAGTCCCAATATCTCCAGGTCATAGTTATGGATCCTTCTTTGTTTTATGATAAATGATAAATGAATGGAATGAAAAACCTATTCAGGAAGCGGGTACACCATCCTACTGATGCAACAAAATTTTCAATGCCTGGTGCTTTTGTCATCTTTAGCCATTTAAAGGGCACAAAAGCAAATTCCCATGTGTGTTACACAGTAACCATTTTGACAGCACTCCATAACCCATTTATGCAATTCAGTCTCTAGAGCCCCATATGAAGTCATTAAACCACATCGAGCTTTTTTGCCTTTGGAATCTTTTCCAAGTCAGCTTTCATTTTCTGTCACTCCCTCACTCGTGTTACGTCAACAGCAAATTCCCTACTTGCAATACTGTTATTGCTTTCTTCTGCTCTTGACACAACCTTAAGTTTGAAACCTGCTTCGTATGACCTGGGTTTTTGTTTGGTGCAGGATTAGAAGTACTGGGATGCATGTTTAACAGAATAAAAAAAGACTTTGAAAAAGAATGCCATACCAAAAAAAAAAAAAGAATGCCATACCATAGCGACTGAATTCTCAAAATATACCATAAGCCCTACTCCAAAAATAAGCCCTAGTTATAGTTCTTAAAAGAGGTCAATTTACAGTAAAAACAGTGGTGTCCAGGCAACTACCGGTATATGTATAATCAAGTAAAATCAATTGGCAATAGAATGAAGCAAGACAGATCGACTTCACCACAGAAAACAGATACCTCATAAAAGAATCATGCTCAAAAGACACCACGAGACCTGAAACATGCTGGATCACCAAGGGAGCTGACAGTATTCCAGGTTTGGAGAGTTTGGTATGGTAATATTCCAGAGTGTCATGACATGACTATGTTTGCATAGAGCAGCCTGTGTTAGGTTCATACTATACATGCTTTGCTACTGCATGTGCTGCATTACTACATACACTGCCTTACCGCATGCACACAACACAGCTTGTATAGTTAGAGGGCTAATGCAGGCTGATGATATTCCAGAATGCGATGATATGACTGTTTGCATACAGCAGCCTGTGTGAGGGCTCATAATATACACACTGCATTGTGTACACACGGTGTTACTACATGTGCTGCATTACTGCATACGCAGCGTTACCGCATATGTATGGAAAGTGCTAACGCAACATTTGCAGTAACACAGTGTGGCTGCATCCGACATTCATCTGATAAGATGCGGTGCGCCCCAGGTACCAGCACACAGAAGCGGGCAGGTTCTTTCCCAGTACTGCACGGACAACACAGAGGCTGCGTGCGTGCATGAGAAAAGAAGAGTGGTGATATCAGCAGTCATCGGACTGCTGCAGGCACCCGCAGATGCAGGCACCCGCAGATGACGGGAGAGACCGGAGAATCCGCACTGCACCAGAAAACAGGTAAATGGGACCCTCGCTCCAGTAATAGCCGAGGTGGGCTTTTTCAGCATTAAAAAATGTGCTGAAAAACTCGGCTTATACACGAGTACATACGGTACATATTTATAGTACAAAGTTAGTCTCAAAAACTCACAGGGGCAGTTCCATTCTGTCCAGGGTCATTGTGAGTCAGAATGACTTGATGGCAGTAAAACACACATGAATACTATAAAGAACCCCCACGTACCCATCATTCAGCTGCAAAAATTACCAATAAATTACTGAACTTGTTCTATATATTGTGCTCAGTCCACTTGTTTTTACAGGAGGATATACAGACAAACCCCAACTCCTTTATTTCCAACAAATAATCCAGTTGGTTTTTCTAACAGATAAGAACTTTAAGTATACATGTTGCTGAGACTTGTTTTAGTTTTAATTTTCTCAGCAGGAATGCGGCCAAGAAACAAAAGCAAAGCCAGAAGGGTACCAACTACTCTCTTTTCTAATTTGCCTTTTAGCAGATTCTGTCTTCTCTAACAAAACAAGTACATGGACACAATGAGGTATTTCCCACAATCCTCCACCAGAAGTTTGCATTATCTGGCAGAGGCAAAACTGTGAGTGCAATACAAAGGACAATGTCCAGAACTATGTTACAGCCTGTAGAACAATGTCTAGTATGCACTAAAAGCCAAATAAATCTTAAGTGAAAAAACAGTCTACTATAATCATTATTTAAATCATTAAAAGATTCTACCATTTGATTCTAGGCAGAGAAAGATTATTCATTATTAAAAGTCCCTTAGGAAGACTAAAAGGTAGAAGTATAGTACAATAATAAATTTTGGGGGGGCAAGTAGAAATATTATTCAATGGAGATCACAACACCTGAGAGCTAAAAGACATGAATCTTACCCTAACTACTGCAAGGAAGCCCTTGGGCCAATTATCGTAAGCTACTCTAAGTTAACGTAAGTGTCCGAATCATGGCCACTGGTCCCACTTCGAGAATTCTACTGGTAACTAGGATGTACCCATTTGCTGCCAACCATGTTTTTGTGACAGTTTTCTTTGCCCTTTTTAAAACTCTGAATCTCAGCAAACCCTTGAACACCATTATGACCTTGGGCTGGCTCATGGTCTCCCTCATCTGCATGCTGTGTCTCTGTAGTTATCTTGTCCTTGTCCTATTTAAGACTTAATAACTGTTCTCTTAAAAAAAGAAACAACATTCATAGCAGTCATTTATCACTTAACATTACTAAACCAAAAATAACCAAGGCCATTGCTATCGAATTGATTCTGACTGGCCGCAACCTTGTAATAGGTTTTCTATGACTGTAAATCCTTTAGAGGAGTACATAGTCCCACCACCTTTCTCAATGTGTTGGGTTTGAACTTGTGGTCAGCAGCCCAACAACTAACCCACAGCTGCACTATGGCTCCTTTAACACTTGTAAATTAATGCATTCCACCCCTTCTGTCAATTTGTTGTACTGTGATGGCTTTCGTGTTATTGTGATGCTGGATGCTATGAAACTGGTATTTCAAATGCCAGTAGGGAACAGGTTTCAGCAGAGCTTCCAGAATAAGAGGAGAATACAAAGGACTTTATGCATGGCATGAAAACACTGCCAGATACTGAAGGCCTAGTGAATGGAAGCAGACCATTGTCAAAGATAACACCTTTAAAGTAAATAAATTAGATAATTTTTTAAAGTTGCCAAGAAAATCAAAGGGTTTATTTTTCTGTTGAAAATATTGTCTGTTCATGGGGGGTGGGGGAATTATAAATTATCAAGGGTTCATGAGGGAGGTGGGGAAATGAGCTGATACCAAGGGCTTGAGTAGAAAGAAAATGTTTTGAAAATGCTGATGGCAACCTATGTATAAATGTGCTTGACACAATGGATGGATGGATGGATTGTGATAAGAGCTGTGCGAGCCCCCAATTGTCTGTTAACTATATAGAATAATTATAAATATTATACATATAATAAATTTTCATGTTTCAAAGCAATGAATGGTTACTAACTCTTATAATGAACCTCAACCAAACACAAAACAATATATTACCTGGATAGTTGCCTCCTTCTAAGGCATCGTAGCTGTTGGGCATTGGAGAAGCACTGCTTGTGGTAGAGGAGCTATCAACGCCTATAAGGAAAACAAAGTATTAAGTGCACAGCAACAATGTATCTTGGAACAGCCTTCGGCAAATTTGAAAAAGATGTTTTGCTGAACTAGGAAAACTCCTGATTTGACATTCAAAACAAAACACCACAAAAGATAAGACTGATGTTTAAAGACATTTTAAAAATC
>NW_022111369.1:6618384-6620097 GCF_000313985.2 Echinops telfairi
ACTTTATTGAAAACCCACAATTATCATTTATGTATATGCTAAAGCATAGACTGAGAAGTAAAGAAGAAAATGTACATGGTCCACTCTCCTGTTTTACAATATACGGCAACATTCAGTGATAAAGAACTTATTATCGCCAGCTTCTGACACCAATATTACAAGTGGGATTCAAAAAAGGAAAGGATGCATGCACCGCTATCTTCACTAGTCATCTTGGAGGGCAGTGAGGATTAGAGCTCTTGACTCAGGTGTGCACTTGGTACCATTTAACCGATTATGACTCATCGTGGCCTTGCGGGACAGAGCAGAACTGACTCACAGGGTTTCCATGGCTATAACTCTTGATGAAAGCACACTGCAGCATGTTCTCCTGCAGTCTGACTGGTAGGTTCACGCAGGCCTCAAACCTTCTAGCTGGCAGTCAAATGCTTAAACACTGTGCCACCAGGGATCCATCCAGGGCATAATAGCTAAAGCTCAGGAACAGTGTATTATCAGCAGGGTGTGATTTGAAGCTGGAAAAAACCTGCAATTTTGTCAAATTGACATTTACTTACTATACAATGTGGGTGCATTGTAATCATCTACTGCAAAAACAAGCATAAACTGCCTTCTGTGTGCTTCTGAATGTCTTTGCAAGGCCCAAATGAGAGCATATTTGAAGCAGACATAAAAGAACTACTAGGTCGAGGATGCTAGTACCTCCTATAAACGTGTCATATATAAGTAGTATTACCCTTAATTACGGAATGGGAAGCAAAGGCTCTTCTTTCACCTGACACAAAAACAAACTCAATCATGTCTCCACCAGGCCAGGAAGGATGTTTGTGGGAGGGCCGAGAGCTTCCGGCCAGGGGTCTGCGAGCTCATACTGTGCAGCACTCATAAGCACTCACGCAGCCCATCCAAGAAAGATGGTCCATACAGATTTCTACAGAAACCATGATTCCATGACGGATTTTGAGGAGATCTGGGAGTGCAAAGTGACTGTGTAATGGAAAGAATTTCTTTGAGCTGAGTTCCAAGAACATCACTGGCCTATGTTCCTGAACTAAGAAACATGGCTGTGGACTAAGGAGTCATTTCTCTTGGTAAGTAAACAATTAATAAATAAAAACAAACATGCAATCAAACGCAAAATGGGTTACAGACCTAGGTATGAAAGGTAGGAGCATTAACTCTAAAACTCTTAGAATGAAAAACAGGAATAGATCACCATGAGCTTAGGTTAGGCAATGGAATCTTAGATATGACACCCAAAAGCCTAAGCTGAAAATAAATAAAATTTACTTAATCAAATTAAAAACTCTGGGGCTGCAAATTAACCCATCAAGGAGGTTAAAAACCACCTACAGAATGGGAGAAGTATTTGCAAATCATGTGTGGGATAGTGGCCTCCTGCGAAAAGCACTGCCCTTCTGATGCACAGTGCTCCCACACAGAGTTTCTTAGCATGTAAACCTTTATGGAGAAGCGGCCTCATCTTTCTCCCAGGAAGCCTGGTAGGGCTGCACTGCCAGCTTTGCTGTGAACAGTCCAGCTCCGGACCCACAGTGCCACCAAGGCTCCTTTGATAAAGGCCTAGAACCCAGAAAACAAAGATTGCTTTTAGCCCAACAATTAAAAAGCAAGTACCAACTAAAAATAGACAAAATATTTAAACAGACATTTCTCCGAAGAAGACAATGAGCCAAGAAGCACATGGAGAGAGAA
>NW_022111369.1:6621531-6622579 GCF_000313985.2 Echinops telfairi
AAAAAAAAGAAAAAAAATATTGGAATTTTCCCACAAACTTTTGGACACCTCTTGTACACTCAAGACAAATGACATTTACACAATATGCAAGACAGCAATATCTATAGTAGCCGCAAAGTGGAAGTAAACCCACATGCCCATTAACTAAAGAATGAAACCTAACCCCCAAACCCACTGTCCAAGAGTCAATTCTACCTCACAGTGACTTTCTGGAGGGCAGAGAACTGCTGAAAGCTGTAATCTTTGCAGAAACCGATTATAGTATTTTTCTCTTACAGAGCAACTGGTGGGCTCAAAGTGCTAGCTGTTAAGTTAGCACCTGAACTCTTAACCACTGAACCACAAGGCTTCTTGCAGCCATACATTGAAATGTAATCAGTCAAAGCAAAACAAAACAAAACAAAACAAAACCCACTGATAATACTACAATATGAATGAAACCTGAAAACAGTATCTAACAGAAAGATGCCAAAATACCCTATATCAAAAATTAAAAAAAATTTTTCCAATATATTTAGTCAACATATATGACAAGTCTAGAATTGTTACATCTACACCAATGGAGTGCAGATTGCTGGTTGCCTAGCACTGTTTGGGCCGCCCTGGGAGCACAGTGGTTACCGACTCCTCTGCTAGCTGAAATCTCAGTGGTTCTAAGCCTGCAGCTGCTTTGTGGGCTGAAGAAGTGGCTCTGAAAGGATTACAGCCAGGAGAGTGCGGGGCAGATCACTCACTTGCAGGGTCATTCTGAGTGGGAACCGACTGTCCAGCAACAGGGGTGAGAGCTGTTTAAGAGGTGAGGGGGCACACATAAGAACTGACCAGGTGTTCATTTGGGGGTGATGGAAATGTCTGGGATTATGTAACAGTGATGTTTACACAGCATTGTGAATGCCCTATAAAATAAACAGACTTAAGTTGGTTAATATAGTATAAGCTACCTTAAATAGGTAGATTTATGGTATGTGAACAATATCAATTAAAATATAGATCTCCAAAGTTATTTTAAAACAGTATCCTTTCTTATCAAGCAATAAATTTTTGAAGG
>NW_022111369.1:6624342-6625458 GCF_000313985.2 Echinops telfairi
TTTCCTTGCACCAGTGGATTGTGCTACGTGGAAACGTCTTTCTGTCCCTATCTTTCTGGAGACAGACCCTGTGTGAATCCCGACTCTGACATTTACCACTGTGACCACAGACGAATGTTACTTAACGTGTTCGGGTCACAGTGACCGAATGAGTAAAATGAAGCCATTAATATTGGAGGACTGTTGTGAAGATCATATTGAGATGAGAACAAGCTCACTGCCATCAATGATAGCAATTCTAGAGTGATCACCGTTGCCCTGTTTGTACCAAGCCCTGCCTTTAGCTTTGAAGAATGCCTTTAATTCTGAAAACGATCACAGGGCACTACTACTCCTGTTATTCCCATCTTCCCGATGAGTAAATTGACACTCAGTGAGTTTAACAAACTTGCCTAAGATCACACATGTAGAAGAGACAAAGCCAGGATAGGAAAGTCAGGCCCGGTGACACAAAAATTCAAGCACGCATATTAGTGCCCGGGAGCTTGGGCTGGCACATAAACTAAACCAAAGCTCACTACGACTGAGTCTATTCTGTGTCATAGTGAGTGCCCCTATAGAGGGTTTCTGGGTCTGGGAGGGAGCAGACAGCTTTCATGCTCTCCCATGGGTTCACTTTTCAGCTTGAACCACCGCCCTGTACTGGGCAGTCCATCACTTAACTGGTGTAGTGCCTCCAGAGCGCTTATGCTTTAAAAAAAAAAAAAAAAAAAAGCTACTATCAAAATAGAACTGACATTTACATCTTAAGAACTCAAGGAATTTTTATCTGTAATATATTCTAGGAGAAAGATATTAAGTTAGTTAACCAAGAGAAAAGTCACCGGAGAAAAGCTGTAGCTGCTGCTGGACAAATCTGGGACAAGTTGAAAACAAAAGAGTTCAAGACAGTGCTAAGTTATCACCTACTCACTAAGAATGTTAAAACTTTTCAAACACAAATGCTGAAGATTAAAAGGGTGTGTGTGTTGTTAGGTAAGCGGGACTCAGGATAGGTAACCCTGAAAGAAATGGGGACTGGACTGATGATAGTTTATAACATGTCTTCTCTCTATTTAACAGGGATATTCATCTGCTCTGTGTCAGGGTCCCTGATAGACTTGTGATTATCTGCAC
>NW_022111369.1:6626843-6628269 GCF_000313985.2 Echinops telfairi
CCCCCTAGTGCCATCCTTGTAAGCTGTGTTCAACATCACAACAGTTTCTGCGACTTTTTTCCTGCGCAGGAAACAACATCTTACAGCCACATGCTGTTCTCTTACATCGGAAATCACAAAGAAAAGAGGTTCAAGTTACACTGCTTTCTAAAAAAATTCATTGTGAAAGAGAGAACCTTTCCAGGTGACGCCACTGGGTTCAGAGTGAGTTGCTCGTTGCTCACCTAGTGGGAACAATTCATACTACGAAATCTCCACACAGCTGAGGTTTTTTCCTTAAAAAAAAAACCCACAATGGGGCCAGAGAAGGGCCAGCAGCCTGAGCACAGTGCCGCCTCCCCAAGACTCTCTGAACGTCTTCAGCTCAAAGCAAGGGCCAACCTGAAGTAAGCTCTGCCGAGATGGCCAAGCAGCCAGACTACGGCCTGGAGAAGATTGAGAACAAAGCAGAGCCCCCCGCAGCCATGCTTCCCAATGACCTGCAAGCTTTCAGGAAGGCCCTGGTCCCGGTCATGCAGGTGAAGAGCAGACCAGCAAAGAAACCAGCAGCAAGAAATCGCCCCACTGACGACTCTGAATAAATTTGAAAATAATGGAAGTTTCCGACAAACTTTTTGAAGACCCCTTGTATATCTATCTCACAACTTTTGGCTGTTCAGTTATTTACAGGTTTAAGCCTTATTGACAGCAATTATAAGAATCTGTTTGCAAGCTAACATTCCATGATCCTTGTAGTTTTTCCCTCACCCCTACCCTCTACCCCCCACTTTCTGTATACGGACCCTAGTAACCACTAATAAACTTTGATAGCTATTTAAAAAATGGGGGGAGGGTTCCCCCTCGTATATGAGTTAATGAAACAAGAAAGCAAATGGATGTTGGGCTTCTACTAAAATCTTACCTGAGTATAAGAACGGTTTGTTCTAATAATGTGGAACTCTGTGATACTCACCTCCTTGACTTCATTGCTAACGAAAAAATGGATGCATAAAGCAAATGTGGTGAGGAAAGCTGACGGTGCCTAGCTATTAAAAGATACAGCATCTGGGACCTTAAAGACTTGTAGTGTAATAAAAAAGAAATGGGTTGCGGGGTACAGGGCACTAACCCACCCAAGGGGAGGGTATTGTTTATATCTCCACAGGGAAAGAGGGACCAGACTTCAACCCAGTGCTCGAAGATGTGATGGCAACATGCATGTGTGGAGTAGGGAACCAGTGGAGAGGTCTGGGGGCCGGTTCCAATCCCAACTACTATGTGGACACTTGCCCCTCCTCCCAGAAGAATTTATTTCAAAGGACGGCAGTGAATCTGCAGCTCCGGGAGAGGGACATACCTGATCAGAGCACACGGGTGCAGATGAAGGGGGAGGAGGAGAGAGTGGAGCACATCCTGGTCCACCAGGCTATGAGGATGACGTTCCCAA
>NW_022111369.1:6630258-6641320 GCF_000313985.2 Echinops telfairi
TGAGGGCAATGAATGTACAAATGTGCTTTACACAATTGATGTATGTATGGATTGTGATAAGAGTTGTATGCGCCCCTAATAAAATGATTGGGAAAAAAAAAAGACCTGTAGTTAAACAAGCGGCTATCTAGCAGGGAAACAACAAAGCCCATATGGAAGAAATACACCAGCCTATGTGATCATGAGGTGTTAATTGGAAGAGGTTATCAGAAACAAGCAACCAAATTGATGTGAAGTGGTATGGATGTAGTGGAGACCCAAAACCTACCTGTAAGGTAATTGGACAGTCCCTCTCAGAAGGGCCACATGGAAGGGATAGTAAATCCAGGGTGAGCTATAGCACTGATGAAGCACATTAACTATGGTCTAGTCCTTTAATATTTCCTCCTCTTACTATTATGATTTTTATTTGTTTTACCTCATTAATCATGTTAGATTTGCCTTGTTCATTGGTATACTTAAGATCATTCAGTACATGAAAACCAAGATAGATAAGCCGGCAGAAACGGTAACCAGAGCAATCGTTCCCCGAGGGGACAGGAAGAGAGGTGGGTATGGGGAAGAGGGAGCTAATAGCATCAATGACCACATAACCCCACTCAATGGGATTGAACAACAGAATTGTATGTGAACGGTTATACTGGATTGATAAGATTTCACACACACACACACATACACACATACACACTGGATTGATAAGATTTCACACACACACAAAATATTATAGAAGGGGGGAAAAAGGGCTCCTGGGTATAGGGCAGGGAAGTGAGGCGATAAGGGGGAGCTGATATCAAGGAGTTAGAAAATCATCAAGAAAAAAAGAAAAGAAAAAAAATCATCAATGAAAGTTAAAATTAATGAAAGTTTGGTACAAAGCAGGGCATTAACAGTCTCAAAGACTCTACCTACCCATAGATTACTTACTACTTTCAAAAAGGAAAAATGATAACTTCACAGTGGAGAAATCAGGCAGATACCACCTTATCCAAATGACCAAAGTGAACATCATCAATATTGGACAAATTGGCATGCTATGCCTTGAATTGGATGCAGAGAGGATTACCACACCACCCCCTTTTTAGTGGTAAACCTGTTAAAATGGCTTGATTAGAATTTAATCCAGAGGGTGGAGTGGAGACCCAAAGCCCATTTGTAGACCACTGGAGATCCCCTTGCAGAGGGTTGTTGGAGAGGAAATGAGCCAGTCAGGGTATGATGTAGCAACGATGAAAAATACAACTTTCTCTAGCTCCTAAATGCTTCCTCCCCGCCCCCACTATCACGAATTCTACCTTGCAAGTCTGGCTGGACCAGAGGATGTACACTGGTACAGATAGGAACTGGAAACACAGGGAATCCAGGGCAGATGATCCCTTCAAGGACCAGTGCTGAGAGTGGCGATACTGGGAGGGTAGAGGGAGAGTGGGTTGGAAAGGGGGACCCAATTACAAGGATCTACATGTGACCTCCTCCCTGGGGGACGGACAACAGAAAAGTGGGTGAAGGGAGACGTCGGACAGGGCAAGATATGACAAAATAATAATTTATAAATTATCAAGGGCCCATGAGGGAGTAGGGAGCGGGGAGGGAGGGGAAAAATGAGGAACTAATGCCAGGGGCTTAAGGGGAGAGGAAATGTTTTGAGAATGATGAGGGCAATGAATGTACAAATGTGCATTACACAATTGACGTATGTATGGATTGTGATAAGAGTTGTATGAGCCCCTAATAAAACGATTTAAAAAAAAAAGAATTTAATACAGAGGAAACATCATGTATGTTCAACCGGGGGGTCATTCTACAAAATAACTGGCCTTTGTTCTTTGACAGTATCAAGAAAGATAAAGAAAAGCTAAGAAACTCCAGGGTAAAGAGTCTCAAGAGAAAGAAAATGAAATGCAATCGATGTTCCTGAATCAGATCTTTGACTATGAAAATAGCTATAAGGGATCTTTTTAAGACAATTGCTGAGATCTGATATGGATTATGCATCAGATATTGCATGCACCATTGTTTAATTTCCTAGTAACTATATTGTGGTTATGTTAAGACATAGTCCTATTCTTGGAAATACACACCAAAGTATTTAAAAGTATGTTTCATAACGTCTTCCACTTATTTTCAAGTGACATAAGAAGAAAATTTCTATATGCATGGATTTATAGATTATGAGAATTAAAGCCCAAGGGGGACAAAAATGCTTTACGTGTTTAAAGGGTATGTGGTAGTTTCTTTTTACTCACTTCTTACAATATTTAAGAGAGAAATTATATTAAGATAAATATCTATACAAAATAATAATTTATGAATTATGAAGGGTTCATGAGAGAGGGGGGAGAGCGGAGGGAGGGGAAAAATGAGGAGCTGATTTTAAGGGCTCAAGTAGAAAGCAAGAATGATGATGGCAACAAATGTACATATGTGCTTGACACAATGGATGTATGTATGGATTGTGATAAGAACTGTACGAGCTCCCAATAAAATCATTTTTAAAAAATTTATGATAACACTTCAAAAAGAAAGCTGGATAGTTACATATTTAAAGTAAAAAAGAAAAACAATTATTCCCCAACCGGCAGCCTCCCTTTTTTGTCATCCTTCGAATCATGCACAAAGAGTTGAACATAAGAAGACACAGCCGTATAATAGGAAAACTTGGCTACACCGTTTATAAGGAAAATCCTTCCTAAAGATAGCATAAGGAGAATCATGGTCTCATCTACTCAGCTGAAAGATCATTACTTATTGGTTCAATCTTAAACCATCAGAACCAAAACGGGAACCAAGCTGCTTACCACCTATCAAAGGCAAAAAAGGTATTAACCAAGTTACAACAGATAACCATATGCATAAGTTCTTCAACCAGAAAGATGTAAAGTACTTTCTCATGCAATAAGAAAATAATCACAAATTCAGGGCCTTCTAAACCTATGACAAGTACATAACTGCCTTCGTGTGAATTCTGTCTCAGAGCAACCCTCTAGGGGTTTCTGGGGCTGTGAATCCTCATAGGGACAAACAGCCTCATCTTCCTATTGCGGAGAAGCACATAGGTTGGAACCTCCCACATTAGGTTAATAGTCCACCGTGGATCTGACAGAGCTAACAGGGCTCCTTTGGTAAGTATCTGGTGCACCAAAACACTGCGCTAGTCTTCTAATGCCATTATAAAATCCATCTGGCAAGTATTTGATTAGACTTAAGTAGCATGCAAAACAGAAAATAAAAACACTGTGGTTAAAGGGAGTCAGTAGACAAAAGCTTTAAAATCGGGACGCATTCTTTTGCATGCACCACAGGAGGAAATACATTTCTGAAAGCACACCACCATCATGAAAGATGCATCCTGTTACACATGAGATGGTAACGATGTTCAAAAAGGGAAAAACAAAATACACATTTTTTTTTCAGGTGCCCAACTGTTGGTATCCCAAACCAAGTGTTTTATTGCACTAAATCTAGAGACATGTTTTTAAAGAATGCTAGGACTGTGGAAATAAAAAAGAAAACTTGAGTAGCAAAGATGAAGAACTAGTGTAAAGCTAAAGCAGACCTGCTTCCTCATCCTCATCCTCCTCTTCCTCATCATCGGAAGTTGATGACAAGGGAGTTGGTGCGGAGCTAGCTTGATTATTAACATATTCACCATACTGCATGCCTGTAAAGTGGAAAGCACAAACACAAGAGTCAAACCAACAGGAAAGACAGGAAATTAAAAATTGACATTGCATTAAAAGTGAGAAAGAACTCTGACATCCCAAAGAACATCCCGACATGCATATTAATATGAGCAAATGTATTATGACTCCAACCAGAAGATGTTAGAAAACTTCTGCCAAGCAGTTTAGTATAAGCAGCTTTAACATGAACTAACTGGCGTATGTGTAACAAATGTACCACATGTTACACTGATAACCCTTCGGAAACCGCAACGATGGTCTCTGGAAACGTCACTGAGCTCGCTGAACGTTGGTTTACCTTCTCTGACCCAGGGGCCAGTGTCCTACACTTCCTGTGGAACCGTGCATCCTTCACGGGCAGTGATCATTTCTACGGGACCCACTTTGCATGGCATACAACTCAGACGCAGATAATGGGTACCTTCCTTCTGCGAATGACACTTGGGTGGTAAATCAGTATCCATAACGGAAACAGAATGACAGTTAGGGAAAAGAACTGGATCCAGTATAGTTCTCAGCTCCTGGTAGATGCAGCAGGGGGGGTGGGGGGAAGAACACAACTTATTTAGCCCCACAAATAAGACCAACATAGAAAATCAATTTCCTTGGGTGATTTGTCGTCTCGGTGGTAGCCTGTGGCTGACATGTGAGTCTAAAGCAGGGGAATGAGACAGGCTGGCTGCGTGAGATGCAGCAACAGAGGGCAGTTTCTGTGGAAAAGGTGCAATGACTAGTAACTGTGTAATCTCCTTAATTTTTTTGAATGGGCATGTTTCTATTATTTAATTAATATGCTAAAATGGGGATTTAAAAAAAATTGAACACCCACAAGATTTTTGAAGCAATCTTAATAAAAACAAAACCATTTCAATAAGACTACACAGCCATGTAAAAAAAATACACACAGGTTAACTTGGCAAAAAAGGAAAACAAAACAGACAAAAGCCCACACGGGAACCCAGTGGGGAGTTTCAGCAACATTTGTTTCCTAACACTATAAGCAATAGAAAGTCCTGCCACACTAAAGGCATATAAAGTGAACTAATGTTCTCTTCACTGTTTGTTCAGGAGAACGTTCTGATTAGCCATGGATAAGCATAACTCACAGCCTTAGAGTAAGAACAAACGCTATAGACTGCGCTGAGGAGAACAAAGGGTAAGGGGTAGGAAGCTATGGTCTTGCCATATGATTAACAGTGTTATGGAACATCTGGCTTTGCTGAAACACCTTTTACATAGGTAAAATAGCTGTTATCACAAACTCATCAGGAAAAGGGAAAAACTATGTAACATTAAGTTCAGGCAGCACAAGAAACAAATCAGATACCTTGCAATATCGAATTCAAGAGTTAGCACATTCCTCTCATAACAGCCTAGTTAAAATGAAAATTTGACTAAAATTAGAGGTTAAATATATGAAGAAGTTAACATGTTAACAGTTTAAAAGGGGGGGGAGGGGCTATTAGACAAGAAATTCTTCAATCAAGAACTTAATGAAAAATGAGGTATTTTAGAGGCCAATAAGCAGGAGAAAATAAGAGTGTTCATTCTTTACATGACTGAGTGAATATGCAAGTTATTGATGCTAACTAGAGCATCTCAGGAAAATCTATATATAAAATAAGTATTTTCCTCCAGATTTATTAACTCAAAACTTATTTTACTGATTAATAAAAGTATCCAAGGTTTAAGTGGAAGCAAGCAAATGAGCTGGTTCTCTGAGGGGGGCAATCTAAAGAACAACTAATTAATGCACTCAAACAAATCTACGACTGGAACAAATGAGAAGACTAGTGGTATGTCGTATAATCATATAGACAGCTCTGGTGACACAGTGGTTACGAGTTGGACTGCTAACCACAAGGCTAGCAGTTAGAGACCACCAGGTGTGTTTGCTCTGTGGGAGAAAGGCTTCGGCACATTCTACTCCGCTAAAGAGTTCCAGTCTCAGAAACTCAAAGGGGCAGTTCTACCCTATCCCATAGGGTAGTGATGAGTTATAGTACCGACTCAATGACAGCGTTCGATTCGGTGGTCTGTATAATATCATTTTAGCTCCAACTGAGATTGCAAATGTACTGTGTTGTAATAGTTAGGGTTGTGTCAGCTAGATACCCTTGGGTAAGGGTAGGGCCAGGGCCCTACCTATCAACTAGGCAACAGCCTGATGATAGCTCCTTGGTATCATAAACTTTTTTGTGTAAGAGTGAGAGACATTGGAGACTCTTCCTTGCTGCCCCTTCGCCTTCCTGCTTGCTGTCTCCAGGGGCAGCTCCATGTGGGTCATCCATTCTGGAGAGCTGTCGGCACCCTGGCTCGTTTTCACCAACTTGAGAACCATGCATCTGCACCTACCATCCTGTGATCTTCCTGCTTCACGTTTCTGTGCCAGCAGCCTGCTGCTACATGGGTGTGAAGAGGGCCTTGTCTTTGCATCAGACTTATGGATTTGAGTTTGACTGGACTGGGATACCTTCATGACATAAAATTACTTCTTGATGTAAAAGTCTTTCTGATACATACATTAGTGACACTAGTTTTGTCAGCCTAGACAACCCAGCTTAACATATGTTATCAGAATGTCAACAAAATATTAAAGTTTTCCCTTCCTGAAAAAGCTGTGGTTCTTTTTAAGAGGCACTGGAGATAAAATATCAAGATTCAAAGCCTTTAAACTGTGATTCTTAACATGCATTGAATGTGGCCTACCCTTGCTTGTTCCAGTAAACCTGTTAAAAGCTTGGGAACAATGTAAGAATATGACATTTCAGCTAATCCACAGAGGAATTGAATGATGTCTGAAATTCATATCGAAATGTTCTGATATACAGTGGGGTATGTAGGTACATATAGGATGCAACAACTGGGGAGACACAGACAGTGTATATATTGTACATATCAACTTAATCAATCATCCACATACACTAGGATATGTGAATGTTTATGGGGGGGGGGGGTTCCTGAAGTGCCTCTATTGATAGCCTCTTTAGGCCACATAAGAGAGGTTTCAAAAAGTTGGTGGATATTCCATTATCTTGTAAAACCATGTTTCCATGAACCTTTTGAAGCTCCTCGTACATGAGGGTGGTGAACTATTGCATCCTCTCCAAAAGATCTGGCAATCCACTACAGAAATAGACATGGAGTACCGTCCACCACCAACACCAAATGGAGTGGGGATGTTATGTTCTGACATATTTTGTCTTAACCAAACCTTCCAAGGTATTATTCTAGTAAATCAAGGGATAAAAAAACACTTCACAGACAGAATCTGACATTATCTACCAATAAAGTACCTTCAGACAAAACTCTCCAGGAGACGAAGTCCTTAGAGCTGCTTAATAAATGGTATCTTATTGTTCCTTAGATACAACTACACTGGGAATAAATGAAACAAGTCATAAGAGAGCATATCCCTGAGGCGGTTTCAAACCTGAGTTCAGATTCTGGTGCAACAGTTACCTTGCCAGAGCTGGTCTTCATATTACATGCAGGCCCTGGAGGACTTCCAGAGTGCAAGGATCCCCAAACAAGGCTGATGCTAAGGGAACCAGTTTCCAGAGCTTCCACGCACCCGAGAACTGGCTTTCCCAAAACTTATGTGCATCAGAGCAAGAGCCTTTCTCTCACTTTACAAAGGAGACACACACCCTTAACTTAATCTTCCTGCGATATATTGTCCTGGGGTATAAAAACCTTAGGCACCAAAGGGAAAGCGCCCAGCATCCTTACAAGAGTCAACAAGGCTCCCTAACATTATAGAACTTTCTTTGTCCTTGAGATATATATTACAATTAAAGGTGAAGTATGTTAGGAACAAGGCTGGGTTTCATAGGAAGAGCCTTATTTCAGAAATATGGAAATGTAGTATGGAAGGAGCAGTGAGAAATGTATTTAATAATTTTGCCTTAATGTGGTCCCTCCCGCACATGGCTCTGAAAGAACTCAATGTCTCTGAAAGAGTCCGAGGAGAACAAAACAAAATAAAAACAACAACAACAAATACCGAAGGGAGACGCGGTGACATAGCCCCAAGCGTGGAGACCCACACCAGTGGTGAGATGCTTCCATCACCACTAGATCTACAAGACATCATTGCATGTGTTGTGTGTGTCTGAAGAGGAATGTATAGATTAGTATGGGACATATAGACTAATATTGGGTTATGGACTTGATGTGGACTGGGCTGGGATGTTTTCTCAATATACAATTACTCTTTGCTATAAAGTTCTCTATTACACATATATGAGTGTCTCTGGATTTGTTTCTCTAGTCAACCCAGACTAACACAGAAGTTGTACAACATGACTAATGTAATTGGTGCCACTAAACTGTGCATGTGAGAAACACTGAATTGGAAAATGTTGACATATTTTTATAATAATAAAATTTTGTTAAAAGGTCAAATGACAGAATTCAATACATGCAATATATATATTTACTGAAGGGATACTACTTCCAAGACAATCCTTGCACCAAGAAAAGATTCTCATCTCATCTCCTTGCCTTTGAGTCAATGCCAACCCACAGCAACCATATAGAACATGGTGAAACTGCCCCTATTGGTCTCCGAGACTGTAGGGCAGAAAGTCTTGTCTTTCTCCTGAGGTGCAGTTGGTGGGTTGGAACTAGGGGCCTGGCAGTTAGCAGCCCCAATGTGTAACAATGCCCTACACCATGAAGGCTCCTGTAAAGAGCCTAATGTTAGATACACACAACACTGCTTTACTTCAGATAAAATAATGACAGCATATGGACACATAGCTTTTGTAATCTACTATTAAAAAGGATAAATTATTCCTATTAGATCTGATGTTTAAATTTGACCTATTTGGGCAATTTAGCTAACATCTGTTATATTTCTCTGTGGACTTTGTGCTATCCCTTGAAATTCTAATGAACACACTTTAATTGAAAAATAAAGCCAGCCTTTCTGACAAGAGTAAAATTTGGCTCACTAGATGGCTTCATAAAATAAATGGCCTATACCACAACTTGAAGTTTTGCTAAAAATACACTTAAAGGATATGATTAACTATACTGTTGGCAATGGGATAATTAAAGGAACAAGATTTTTAATAACTTGTGATGAAGAAAAGTGGACACTGGATTTAGAGGCAAAAGATCGACTACACTGGGCTGTGGCACCCCTTCTACCCAGTTTATATGTCTCTGTGCCAGAAACCTCTTATCCCCAAGCCTCAGTTTCTTCATCTATAAGACAAAGATGAAAAATCATATGAGAAAGCTCATGGGGGAGGAAAAAAAAATCAAGATTTTTTCATTCTAGTTTTCCACAAACTTTTAGAATCCCCTGTATACCAGCCTCGTATGATGGTCAATGGAGATAAGTGCTGGCGATGTCTCCGAGAAATAAACTGCTACATGTAAGCATCAATAATTCCACCGATCACATAGACACAGGAAAAGAACATTTTACAAACAATAACAAAAGTTTCTGACACAGCACAGAAAAACCAGAACAATATTGCTTCACAAGTCTCTTATAATATCATTCTCATTTACTTTGTATGAATAAAAAATTTTCAGAACTTAGATGTGCAAAAATGAAAAGTAGCAGCAAAATGTATCTAATCCCTCCCTCATTTTAACAGTGGCTCATAACCAACTGAATCACGCAGAGCAATGGTGGAGAGTGGGGGTGCACATGTGTCTCACTGTGGAGTGCATTTCCAAGACTGCACTTCCTTTCCACATTATCAAAACTCATGATACATATAATATAATCATATACATATATGTCCTTTTTGCCAACTACAGACTATAGTTATAATAATAATCCAGATTTTAAAAAGGTGTAGAAAATAGAACTTACTATTTTTTAATTTAGATAATATTACTGTGACAAGAGTCCTGGGGGTACTATACATGAGGTAGGTACTGAGAAGTACGAGGTCAGTGGTTCAAAATTCATCAGCCACTCCTAGGGAAAAAGATGCAGCTGTTTCCACGGAGACTTATAGTCCCAGAAACTCTTCACAGGGCTGCTATCAGTTGAAATGGACTTATATCTTCACAGGGAAAGAGGGACCAGACATCAACCTAGTGCTCCAAGATGTGAATGCAACATGCCAGCATGAAGTAGGGAACCAGTAAAGAGGTCTGAGGGTCCAATGCCAACTGCCCCTGCCCCCCAGAATAATTTATTTCAGCGAACAGCACTAAATCTCAAGCTCTGGGAGAGGGACATGTGTGATCAAACAACAGAGGAGCAAATGAAGGGAGAAGAGTGTGTGGAGCACATCCTGGCCCATCAAGCCTTGAGGGCCATATGCCCACTCAGAGCAGCCAATCCACAGAGAAGACCACATGGCTGGCCCCATTATGATTCACGCCATCCCTCACTGACCCATATTCCTACAGGGGACAAGACTGGAGACACACTGAGGGAATTCCACCCAATCTGATCCCACCACACCAAGGCAAAACACTAAGGGTGTGAAGCAGAACAGCAAGGGGAACAGAACAACAAAGTCCGCAGGGAATACCAAAAATAGACTTTGGGGCCAGGGCTTGGCATCCCAACAGACTTGACTGGAAAACACTCCTAAAGGCCAACAAATAGTCCTTGAACTAACTACAAGCTTATCTTTCTTGTTATGTGTTGTTTTTGTTTTTCTCACTGGATTCTTGTTGTTATTTTATTCTGTTGCTTGTTTTTGCTCTGTCTTGATTTTGTGCAAGTTATTGTCTCTGCAGGTCTGTTTAAATAAGATAGGCTAGATGAACAATCTGGAAGAGAAAACAACGGGACCGACAGTTCTGGGGGAACATGGGAGAGGAGGAGGTGGGGGGAAAGGCAGTGGTGTTCACAAACCCAGGGACAAGGGAACAACAAGTGATCCAAATCGGTGGTGAGGAGGTTGTAGGAGGCCTGGCAGGGCATGACCAAGGGTAATGTAATCTAGAGGAATTACTGAAACCATAATGAAAGCTGAACATGATAGTGGGACAAGAGTAAAGTAAAAGGAAATAGAGGAAAGAGCTAGGAGGCAAAGGGCATTTATAGAGGTCTAAACACAGGCATGCACATATGTACATATATTTATATATGAGAATGTGGAAATAGATCTATGTGCATATATGCATAGATTTAGTATTAAGGTATGAGATGGACATTGGGCCTCCACTCAAGTACTCCCTCAATGCAAGAATACTTTGTGCTATTAAACTGGCATTCCATGATGTTCACCTTCCCGACACAATTGCTGAAGATAAAGCGGGTGCATAAGCAAATGTGGTAAAGAAAGCTAATAGTGGCCAGCTATCAAAAGACATAGTGTCTGGGGTCTTAAAGGCTTGAAGGTAAACAAGCGGCCATCTAGCTGAGAAGCAACAAAGCCCACATGGAAGAAGCACAC
>NW_022111369.1:6641962-6644938 GCF_000313985.2 Echinops telfairi
CAGTGGTGAGAGTGGCAATACCAGGAGGGTGGAGGGAGGGTGGGGTGGAAAGGGCAAACAGATTACAAGGATCTACATATAACCTCCTCCCTGGGGGATAGACAACAGAAAAGTGGGTGAAGGGAGATGTCAGACAGTGCAAGATATGACAAAATAATAATTTACAACTTTTCAAGAGTTCATGAGGGAGGGGGAGTGGGGAAGGAGGGGAAAAATGAGGAGCTGATGCCAGGGGCTTAAGTGGAGAGCAAATGCTTTGAGAATGATGAAGGCAATGAATGTACAAATGTGCTTTACACAATTGATGTATGGATTGTGGTAAGAGTTGTATGAGCCCATAATAAAACGATTTAAAAAAAAGAGAGAGGCAAAAATGGGGGTGGAATGCAGCAAGTCATGAGGAGGGTTGCTAAGGTGCTAAGTTGTTGAATGCAAAAGTGATTATCTCATATATAAATCCCCACCAAATTCATGATAAAAATAAATAAATATAAATTATTAAAATAAATAATTAGTTCTAGCTCAAGTACATATTATTACATTCTAGATCAGGTATGACTTCAAAAAGGTAAATGTAAGCTTTGCAAGTGTTACAAGAAGGCTTATTTTTTTTCACAAAGATGATACTAAGTATCACTTCACTGGGTACAGTTAAGAGTGGTAATATACATCACCTTTGTACGTGGCACCTCACACATCTCAATTTATGGAATACAAGAGGGGCTTCAGGAAGTTCACAAAAATTTACAATTCAGTAATCCTAATCACAGTAAGGTTTTTTAAATTATAGTAAAAGAAAAAAGAGTATTTAACAGAAACTTGGCCTTAAACTTCAGTCCTCTAGTGGAAGATTTTTTTTTTTTTTGGAAAAAAAGTACAGTATATAAAACTGAAACATCAAGGGCTTTGGGATGCTGGCCTTACAAATAACTCTACTCAAAAAAGGCAACGTGGGTCCTCAGGTTCCGAACAGTGTCCCTTAGTGACCCATCAGGTGTTCCACACATGAGCATCATTAAACACTCCAATCACAGGTTGTCAATACTACCATTTACATTCCATCCCCCAAACAGGGTCAAAGATTACTTTCCGTTACTAGCAATGATCAACGCAGGAGTTATCAATTAGAATATAGAAATTTATTAACTAAGGAAATCTTGACTACTTTATTGTAAAACAAGCTGTACAAAACAGAACAAAATCCCCTGTGATAGAGAGGTAGAGATTAGGGAATTATAATCCATCAGCATGATGGATTATTTGCTATGAAATGACCAAAAGACCAGGCAGTTATATGAAAAACTGATAAGAAGCTTAACAAATGGAAAAGGTACAAATCACATGTAAACAAACAATGACTGGGATTCTGTAGAATACACGGTCATAAACAGAAACTGGAAGTCAATGTATGAAAAAGGAAAGTCATGTTTGATTGAGGTTGTAAATGACTTTTTTCTTGTTTTCTATGGACTACCATTATACACTTGAACTTTTAAACTTCGTTATTTGAATACACAGTACAAAACATTTTTCAAATACCTTTGTGTTGCAGTAGCTCTGACGGCTGTGTGGCAGAGGCCACAGGCCTAACTGGGTGATTTGCAGCAGGAGGTGTTCTTGTTGCTGAGGTTCCTGACAGAACAGTGGACACTACCGGGCTGGGCTTGGGAGACTGAGCATTTTGCATAACAGGACGAGACAAGAGATCTGCAACGAAGGCAAGAAACTATTTCACCCAAAGCAAGGAACTTAAAATACATTGAAAAAGACTTGCTGACAAAATAGCTTCGTTGAAGTTCTGATAGAAGCTCTGGTGGCATCATGTTTATCTAGCATACAGAGAATTAAGGTGGTCCGAAGAAATTCTTTTCCAAAAAAGCAGAAACAAATCATTTACAAAATGCAATGACAAGTTTGCTGAAACACTGCTTTCTTAAATTCTCATAATCAACCCTAAACAGTTCTTCTTGAATACCCAATGGCCCCAGCTACCAGTATTATTGCACTATTTATTTATTTTTATTGCACTATTTAATAGTGCCTCTGATGAGAGAGCGATTAGAGGCTATTTACGTCTGCTGTACTGTGCATTTACTTCTGCGTTCCAGAGATGTTTCTACCATCGACAAATATCTCATTTTGCACTGTAACCGGCCCCTTCTCATTTGCTATTTCTAACCTGATGCCTTATTTCATATTCACAAGTAAAGACCTGATGGCAACTGTAGATAGGACTTCTGGACCGAACATCATAAAAATCATAATGGGCCTTTGTGACAGTTCACTGGGCTTTCCCAGTGTGTAACTACTGAATAAGAAGAGGTAAGGTACTAGATATCAATGGGAAGTTCCAAAAAAAACACAAAAGATCACTGCCAGTGGAGTTACTTCTTACTCACTGCAACCTTACAGGACAGAGGAGAGCTATCTTTGGTTTTCAGGGATGAAAATCCTTATGGGAGAAGAAGGCCGCATTTTTCTTCCAAGAAGCAGCTGGTGGTTTGAAGTTGCTGACCTTGCAGCTACCATCCCAATCAATGTGTAGCGCACTACACCGTCAGGGACCCTTCAAGGGGAAATACATACTCAAAAATATAGTCAAGTGAGAAAGAAGGAATAATAAAAATTCTAAGATATGGGAAAGAGTTAAGAACATTAAAAACACATATACATATGTATCTTTTAACAAAAAAATTGCATATAGCCAAAATTATACTTCAAATATGAAAGCAAAATAAATATGTTTTCATATACTAATACAGTACATGTATTTTTTAACTTGGAAGACTTCATCACCAGTATACCCAATCCACTGCCACCGAGTCAATTGCAACTCACAGTGACTCAATCATAGGGTTTCTGAGTAGACCTATACTCCAAGAAATATTAAAGGAAGCTCTTCAGGCTAAAGGGAGATTAGCCCAGAAGGAACAAAGGAAATATAGGACGGAAGAGGTGAAAAACCAAAAAACTTTT
>NW_022111369.1:6648714-6651349 GCF_000313985.2 Echinops telfairi
GCAAGATATGACAAAATAATAATTTATAAATTATCAAGGGTTCATGAGGGAGGGTGAAGTGGGGAAGGAGGGGGGGAATGAGGAGCTGATACCAGGGGCTTACATGGAGAGCAAATATTTTGAAAATGATGAGGGTAACGAATGTACAATTGTGCTTTACACAATTGATGTATGTATGGATTGTGATAAGAGTTGTATGAGCACCCAATAAAATGATCTTAAAAAAAGGAATGATACAAAAATTGTTTTAAAAAAAGAGAGAAAGACCCTATAAAAAAGGTTGCCATAAAACCAATGAAAATTAAAATGAATATTTACTAGAAATTAAAAACAAAACTTTACTGAAGCAAGTACAAAAGAGAGGTCAACGAACTCTGGGAAAAGACAGCAATACCCATAGGAGGAGAAAATAATCAGCAGAGAAGAAAGTAAAATTTAAAGGAATAAGAAGAACAGAAGACAGATTGGTGTATACACATACGCTGGAATACTAGTTAGCAATCAAAAGGACTAGGTAAGTGCAAAGGTAGCAGACTCAATGATGCATGCTGTGACCTGAGGACAAGAGAGGTGATGGCCCAAGGGATGACTGACTGTTCCCTAACATAAACCCATGGAGGACACCTGGCTTGCTTGTCAGATAGAGACTGGTGGAGCCCTGGCAGTGCAGTCTTTGGTCACTATTCTGAGTCTGGAATGGAACTCTTCCCTGTGACTCCATTTTCAGCCAAAGAATAGACAGGTCTATAAGAAAAACGATGGAACTGCGTGGTGTTGTGATTATGTGTTGGGCTGCTAACTGCAAGGTCAGCAGTTAGAATCCACCAGTCGCTCCTCAGGAGAACGTCAGGGCTTTCTACTCCCGTAAAGAGTTACTGCCTTGGAAACCCACAGGAGCAGTTCTATCCGACCGATAGGGTCGCTATGAGTGAGTTTGACATCAGGGAAATGATAGCACAATTGCGGTGTGCACACATAACTATATGGGATCGAGGGGGTGACGTTTGTCCAAGCACAGGGCTCAGAAAGGTTAGGAAAGAAAAGCCTAGAGCAGTAGTTCTCAAACGACCCTTTCACAGGGGTTGCCGAAGACCATATTTCCAATGGTCTTAGGAACTGAGACACCACACCCACATGCAGATAAGCCCACATATACAGGGGCACCGCAACAAGCGGAACTGTATTAAAGGGCCGAGCATTTGAAAGGTTGAGAACCACTGGCCTAGAGGCAGGAAACACAGGGAGGTGGGCTAGATGGTGTTACACTGAGGGATGGCAAAGAATGAGATAAAATAGAATGAGTACCAGTCACTGATAAAACTGATGATTGGCTCTAAACATTCACTCAATTCACAATAAATAATTTTCAAATAAAGAAAGATGGGAGCATGAGGATACTAATTTTACTTTTGTTCTTATTAAGAAATTAAAAGACTATCTAAAAACAGGACAGTTCTGCTCCTGGTAATGATGACCTAGGTAAGTGGCCCCAATCGTTCCACTAAGGATAACTTTAAAAGGTATACTAAAAATATCTTTTTAAAATGGTCAGAGTTAATATCATAGTGCTGAATTTAATATAATAGTATTGAATTTCTGGACCAAAATCTAGAAGACACTGAAAACCCAGAGATATGGCCCAACATGCAAAGCTACTGTCACTGTGAACATCAGCTGCCAACCTGAATGGGGAACAGACTTCATCTGATGGGCAGTACCAGATGGGGCACCTGATGAAGCACTGTGCATCCTCACTTTAAGACAGAATTTGGGAAGGGCTAGGCTCTTGTGATAAGGACAAACCAGAAAAACCAACCCCTACAGAAAAACTAACCCCTACAAACACCATCAGCTACGGTTCAGAACACCTGTGACAGCCAGCTCAGTACCTGTCAAGCCTTGATCTTGGATTAACATGAACACAAGCCCATTGTGCCTTGAGACAAACATAAAAGCCTCTCTGGAGAAAGGTTCCATAATCATAGGCCTCAAGTGATTCCCACCAGTAATTTTTAACAAACACCCTGAAACACGAAGTCAAAGGCAACAAGGCATACAAAGAAATAAGGCCTGAGGAGTAACCAACCGTAAGGTCAGCAGCTCGCCCTACCAGTTGCTCCAAGAAAGATGAGGCTTTCTGTTTCCATGAAGATTTGCAACCTCGGAAACCCAGAGTCTATTCTTCTCTGTCCTAGTGTCCCTCTGAGGGGGAAATCAACTCGAAGGCAATTGGGTCTTTTATTTTTTAACTTTATGCATAGCACAAATTTAAACAGCGAAAAACGAGAAATGGTCTAAATGTCCATCCGTATGGGGTCAACAAAATGTTATTAAGTGGTTGTTAACAGAAAACCTACCAATATATATGTAAAGAAAAAGAGAAAATCCCTTAAAAAAATCATTTTGTTGGGGGCTCGTACAACTCTTATCACAATCTATGCATACATCCACTGTGTCAAGCACATTTGTACATTTGTTGCCGAAAAGCCCTTATTTTCAGTAACTACAACTGCATATAATTATGTAGACCCTCATGCCCATGTACACACAACGCTAGAAGGAAATACAGTGAACCCTCGCCACTTCGCGCTTCGACTTCCGCGGCTTCACTCTATCGCGGTTTTTGCGTAACAGC
>NW_022111369.1:6652781-6667913 GCF_000313985.2 Echinops telfairi
GAATTTCATTTATCACGGTAGGGTCTAGAACCAATTAACCGCGATAAACGAGGGTTCACTGTACAACATAAACCAATGGTTTAGTTAGCATGGTGGTTTTGTTTTTGACAGAACCAGCCTAGGGCACCAACCAAGAAAAAAATTGCCCCTCTCACAATAGGAATACAGGAGAAGAAACAGCATCAAACGGACACTATGCATATAAGAACTACTGTACAGTGGCTTCATTTATGTGAACTTGGAGACAGAAGCTATGATTCAAGACTAAATCCTTTGCTGTTCTTTGAAAATTCAGCTCGCTCCTAACTTGTTACTTGGAACTGGATTCCTCTTACACGGTACACAAGGATAAATGAAGACAGTGTTGCCCATAAAATCACACAAACGTATTAAACAAAAAGGACAACATGTGATGTTATTGTTTTTTGGCATATCCTCCAACTAGGTCTATGTAATTTCTTAAGGCGGTATTTCCATTTCTCTAACCTTTACCAAAGAACTCTGTACTCTCCAATTTACATCACATCAAATTGGTAGCTTTGTCATCCTTCATGGATGGTCTTTGAGTTTGGGGAACTTAGGAAAATCTAAAGGGACAAGACCGAGGCTGCCGAGTCACTAAGGGTCAGAATCAACTCAATGGCAGTCAAGGATTAGGTGACACTATGTCTTAACTCAATTTAGATTGCTTCTGCTCTCTATCGCCCAATGTGGAAGACAAAAAGACTAGAATAAAGTTCGGTTCTGTTACAAAGCATCACTTGAGACCTGGGCAGAAATAAACAATACAGATTGCCAGGACTATTCTGCGAGACTCTGGCTCCTTGGCCTGGGCTGAAGACTGCAATCTGTGTGTGTGACCATGGTCACTGCCACCCTGGGGACCGCGACAAGACCCTTAGCCAGTCAATGCCAACCTCCTCCGTGCTTCCTCGACTATGGGGGTTTATCAAGCAAAGGACTACCTTTCTAGCCTTTTCAAACAGGTCAAATGATCAGGCTCCAGCTAAATGTCTGGCTGCTGATGGAAAGGTCAGCCGTTCGAACCCATCAGCTGCTCCAGGAGAGAAAGCTGTGGCAGGCAAGCTGCTTCTGAACAGACCGTCGCCTTGGAAACCCAACAACGTGGTTTTGCTCACCCTCAGAGGGCTGCTAGGGGTTGGAATCCACTGGGCAGCAATGAAATGGCAAATGATATATACAAGGAAATTTGTCTATCCCACTTCCCTCTTCTTGCTCCTGCTACCCTTTCTGGTTTTAACTTTGATGCGATGCCTATAGGTACGTAATTTATCTTGTTTCAAAGCACCAACATGCTAAGGATAGCGAGGAGAAAAGAGAAAAAGAATGATAAGGACAAGTTATCTGGACCCAAAGTCCACACTTCTTGTTGTGTAAGAAAAAAGCCCCCTTTGTTTGAAACATCGGTCTTACTAATTCTCTACCAGTTTCATTCAGTCAGAGAGCAGAATGTGTTAAAGTCCACAAGTTGAATGAAAAGGGAGCCCAGCCTATAGAAACCCCACATTAAAAAGGCCCCTTTTGAACTCATAAGCTTAACCATATATCGGCTTGTTCGTCCTTCCCCCCCCCTTATCCTTTGCCCCACCTTGCACATTTGGGAATGAGAAAACCCCAGTTTTATATGCCGTAAATATACCTTCCTGGACAGTCTCTAAGGGACTAGCTGAAGGAAACCGGCGCAGCGCCACCTACACCAGTGCTCAGGGCGCTGTGAGGAGAACACTCTCTCAGGCTGGAGGAGTAGAACAAGTACAGGCCTACAGAGCACAGCCCCTTGTGGATCCTCCTCTTTTCACAAAGCCTCACTCAGTTTCAGGCAGACAATGGCTGTAGAGGAATAGACCAGATCACTAAGCATCCAGTGAGATTCCAGTCACGGTGAGGAACCAGACTAGAGGGGGTTAATCGCTGGATGGTTAATTACGTTTAGGGTAGAGGGAGAGATTCAGGGAGATACCGTGTCATAAAGAAATAAATTGCAAAGGCAGCCACTTTCCAATTGTTCTACAAGCAATGTTATTTTTAGCATTCGTGCAAATAATAGCTGGAAATGCACTTGGTGTTCAACCATACTTGGGTAAACTTTTCATTCCACCTACCAGTATGCACTGGGTTGTTGCTGGCTGTAGCTGGGGATGCAGTGTGGTTTCGGTTGAGATTGTCTTGGGTTGACTGAAGGCCTGGAGCTGACCACAATGGATTACTGTATCCTGAAAGACTTTGTTGCTGCTGCTGCTGCTGCTGCTGCGATGGCGGAGGTGGAAGAGGCGATGGATGACTGATAGGTGTACTTTGACCAGAAAATGAATTATCTTTAACTGGCCTGAAAATAGGCGTATTCTGTGAGGTAAGCATTTGCCCATAGGGATCCCCAGCAGGCAGAGAGGGGTAGGAAACACTAGGATACGCAGCATTGGAAACAGTTGACATGGCATAATGACCACAAGTCGGGGGAAATCCCTGAGAAGCAACAGAAGAGTTGGCAGAGTAAACCGCTGGATTACTGCAGTGATTCACAAAGGAGTATGGCTGGGAGGCACTCGTATGCAAATGAGATGCTGATGGCGCAGCACCTTGGAAAGATCCTGGGGAGGATCCCATCATCTGAGGGGGCAGAGGGCCCCTGCTGTACAGCTGCTGTGCTGCGGGTGGTTGGCTCACTGTGCTGGGAGTCGGGCTGTGTGTTGGTACTGGATAGAGACCAGAGTAGTAATCCCCACACTGGCTCTCCGGCGGCAATGAGGTCATTTTCCCAGGTCCTTGAGAGTAATGTCCTGAGGCAGCAATGTAGTTTTGAGGATGTAATCTATACCCAGATGAAGGATGCATCTGATTCTGTGCTGGGCCTGAAAAAGAAAAAGAAATAAGAATATTTACAGGAATTGGTCAGGCGATAACTCAAACATGTGTCATAAAAAAACACCACAGGGAGGATAAAACAGAATCATCAAGTACTTTTTTTTCATGGAGTAATTTTTAAGTAAATTTTTCTATTTGAATATTGAGCCAAGTAAATGGTTTTCCCCATAAGCCTAAATTGCTACAAAGGACACACAAATGTTCATGGGGAAATGAGATAGAAAGATAATGGAACGTTCCATTAACCTGCATATTATCATAGGCCCGCTGCAGTATTGCCACAACTCTCCTACACCGCTGGCAGTCCTATCCCACACTACCCGAGGATAGGTCTACTTGACCACTAGTGCACGGTGAGCACTGGGCATTTCACACGCAGGATTTCATGTCAGCGTTGGTTTGGACTCTGGCTTACTCTCATCTCAGATCACTTAGTGGGGGGAAGCAGCCCAGTATCCGGGATCTGAATGCTCTGACCTGTGCTGGAGAGAGACAGCACTCGCTGCCTGCCAACAATCACAAGCATGAGCTTAGAAGCAGAATATCTGAACTCGGTAGAGACGGGACTTTATTACAGCCTCAGCTGATGGCTTAAGTACAATCTCCTGAGGGACCAGGAGCCAAAACCACCCAGCTAAGCTGCTCCTCAACTCCTGTTCCTTAGAGGCCCCAAACTAAATGTGTTGCTTTAAATTGCTAAGTTTGAGGCGGTTTTGTTATGCAGCAACAGGTAACTTATACCCAGCTTGGAAGTAGTTCAGATCTTTTATGAGCTTTTAATAACTACAATAACAATAATATACCTACTGTAACGAGTATGGAAACAAAACTGTGGCATTGAGGAAGATTACTGAATATACCATGGGCTGCCAGAACAACAAGCAAATCCGTTTAGAACAAATCATTATGGCTGGGAAAGTCGAGGGCCGACAGAAGAAAACAAAACAGGGAAACCCAGTGAGACTGAGTGACACAATAGCTTCAACAATAGCCTCAGCGACCCTGTTCAACATAAGGTCACTCAGCGGCAGGGCTGACACCACAGCAAGTAAGGGCAGCAACAACACTAACAACAATCAAGCAAAGAAGAATGTACAGTCAAAGAGATCCGCTCTCATTGATGACTGAGATCTACTTCCCAAAGTAATCACATTGAACCGTTTCCAGTACGTCCTTTGGGAATCTGTAACGCATACAGGCATGCGTCAACTCCGTCGAGGCACAGGCCCCTGGCTTCTACATCCACGTCCCATCAGGCTTTTTCTTTAAAGGGGAAAGCGGCTTTCCTTTTTTTTTTTTTTTTTCCCCATTTCCCCCAAATGGTTTTAAAGACTCCAGACAGAAAAATCATCAGAACTCAAGGGCACATCCCAAACCCCACATTGCCACCGTCTTCACCTTTCCTTCGTCCCTCCAGGATTCATTCACCCACCAAACATCCTCCCAACATCCCCTGCAGCCGTTCTCTCCAGCACAGCTCCTCTGCAACTGCTGTGGTAGTGGTGGTGGTGGCTAGGCCCACCAAGCTCCAGGTGGCAGCAGCTGCACAGAACCAGGAAGCAGCTGTATTAGGCGGGCCACCAATGCCAACAGTGCACCTGGAGCCACAACCAACTCCCTGTCAGGTTCCTGAAGCCACCTCTTCATGCCCCGCTCATGTACCCCTCCTCAGCACATCCTGCAAGGCTGGCCTCCTATAGCTATTGGATACAGCATCTAGGATTCCCAGAAGATTTTAATATAAGATTAGTGAGCATTTATGTATAGATTGTATGTATCTATATATAATATGCCTCTATATGTTTGCACAACAGTCAAATAGCATAATGTTCCACTTCAAAGAATATATCAATTGTAAGTGACACATAGCTATAATAAACATATACGTATAGCAGTGCAGTGAATTACTTAATACAGCCCTAAACCACCTGCAACCCAGGTGAACGGACAAACTATGCAAAGTACTTGTGACCTACCAAGGAGACTGGACCACATGTTACCAATGCAAATAAGGCACATGGAACACTTGTAGGAGTGGGGCTGTGCAAACAAGGTATATGGAATCCTAATAAAGGGATTGGTCAGTTTTGCCCTCCCACCAGGCTGAAGGGAAGGCATGGAACGAGACTGGTAGAAGCAGTAACAGAGAAGACAGCTGGAGATGGGGTGCAACAACAGCAAGAGCACCCAGAGTTCATGCTACACAGTAAATAGTCAATTCATTGTTTAATGAATTTATTAAACAAATTATTGAGTGACTGAATGATGTTGAAAATGAAGGTGGAGAGAATGGGGAGGAGGAGCCTCCCTTCTTAAAATAAAGTTCAAGAGCAAGGAATAATTTCTAGGTCCGGAGAGTACAATACATAATAAGATCAGGAATTAAGTAAGAAAGCCTGCAGAAGGGAAGAAATCGATTCAGAAAATCTCACTACACTTGAATAAGGCTATGGTCAAAATTTCCACCACAGCACAATTATGATTTTAAAAGGAGGGTGAGAGGTGAAAGCGCTTACGTAGGGAAAAAAAAGCCAAACACAACCAGTGAGCCATCTTCATTTCCACAGGACTGGGGTCCTTTCCCCCCACAAGGCAGAGAAGCCATTTTTAAGTTCAGGAATATTCGTTTCTGTAGTCTTTTCCTGAATTGAATTTTAAATCCTTTTAAAAGTTTGAATAAAGCTTTCATTATCTTAAAAAGCATGCACAAGTCAGTAAATAGAAACTCCTCTACCGTTTCCAAGGTAGATTCTCATTAACTTGGAACCAGAAACTGATCCAAGATCCCTCAGGAACAACCAAGAAGTAGGCCAGAATGCATTTCAACACCATCGTTAAAATTAAAATACTTCTGACCAGGCAGTTGTAAACCCCCAGATCTCTGCAGGTCCCAGCAACTGAAGGACCAGTGCGGGGCACAGCGGGAGGCTTAGAGGGTGGATCCTGCCTCAGTGTCAAGACCGGCATCCACTTAGTGCTCAGACATGTAATAGCAATTATTGAATGCCTCGAATTATCCCAGCCAGTAACGCATTGATAAATCACTAGCATACAGATCTTTTTTTAAAAGGGGCATTAGGAAGATATACACAGCTTTCAAATAATCTTCACACTGTGAACCAAAAATAATCCCTGAGGTCATCTGAAATCCAAGCAGCAGTTTAAGTCAAAAAAAAGTAAAAAAGATCTGCCTTGACCACCGTCTATATGGGGATCAAACTGATAGGAGCAATTTGAAAGATTAAACAGGAACCTCAGTGTGGGCAATGCAAGAGCCCGGTGGCACAGTGGGTTACCCACTGGGTAGCCAACCATTGGGTCAGCAGCTCAAAACCACCAGCCATCCACAAGAGAAAGACAGGCTTTCAATGCCCATAAAGAATTACAGCCCCCGAAACTCACAGGGGCAGTCCTACCCTGTACTGTTGGGTCTTTGTGCGGCAAAATCAACTTGACGGCATTGATATCTACATATTTATGTAAAAAATGGAAAGCCCCAGAACACATGTGGATAGCCTGGATTATTCTTCCTAAAGGAAAGCTAAGAACGACAGCTTCCCAAGCTTTGCAAGAAATGCTTGTTTTTGTTCACCCCTCATTCCTTTTTAGTCAAAGATGTAAACTTATGCCTGCTTGCTGATGGCAGACTCTCAGAACGCACTGCCATCGAGTGGACGCAGCTCATAGTGACCCTAGCGGGCAGGGTAGAACTGCCTCTATCACAGTTTGTAGAAAAACAGGGCCATAAAACTCACTGTGACTGATAGGTGCTGGTGGGTCGATTTTGGACTCGGTACTGCCATAAGACAGAACAGAGCTGCCTCAGAGTTTTCTAGGCTGTAAACTTTACGAGAGCAGATTGCCAAATACCAAACTTTAGGTTAGCACCCGGGCACTTACACACTGTGCCACTAGAGTGAGTTTTAAAGCTCACTAATTCACACAAGTGAATGTTGCTAGTACTTCATGGGCTTGTTGCGACATTCCAATTGGTATTCCATCAATTCCCGGAAGCTTGTTTTCAGCTAGTGCTTTCAGTGGAGGGAGCTTCAACGAAGTCCTTCCTTAGTACCAGTGTTTCTTGCTCCTACGCTGCCTCCCGCGTGCTGAAATGTCAACCGGTTCTTTTTTGGTACAGTGACTCTGTGTATTCTGTCTATCTTCTTTGTCTTCTTTGGCTAGTTCTGTATCATTTAATATTTTCAATATTTTGCCCATAGAATTTTTCAAGATTGCAACTCGAGGCTTGAATTTTTTCCAGAATTCTTTCAGTTTAAGATAAGCTGAGTGCGTTCTTCCTTTTAGGTTTGTTTTCTAACTCTAAGGCTGTACACATTTCATGATAATATTTTTATCTTGCTTGGATCCACAATCAATGCCCATGGAAGCAGTAGTCAAGAGGTCAAATGAGGCATTGCATTGGGTAAATCTGCAGCATAAAACCTCTTAAAGTATTGAAAAGCAAGGATGTTACAAACCACGGTATTTTCTTTTTCTTGCCACTGCATATCATGAGTTTATTATAAAAGAGAGACATGGAGATTATTTACATGATGACAGATTTCAGAACTTCAGTGGAATGGGCAGCTTCACATGATGCCATTTCAACAGTGTAAAGGTTTACTCAAGTTCAAATACTTCCCAAGAATGTCACCATCTCGAACTAAGAAATAATCCAAATCATCTAGAACTACTTTGGTGCCTCCATATTCAGAGAGAAGAACTTTATCTCCAACTTTCATACTCACTGGTTTAATCTCTCTACCCTTTCCTGTTGCTTACAGGGCTTTTCCTTGAGATTTTTCTGGAAGCATAATGCCTCCTTTGGTTATAGTTTCAGCGGCACTCCTTTCCACCAAGACTTGGTCAAAGAGGGGAAGAAACTTTCAAAATGTCTGTCCTGCCATGGTGCCTGGGTGGCTGCAGCAAGTACTCCTCTCACGCTGCGCCGCTGCAAGGAGAGACCCGCAGTCGGATTCGGAAACACGTGAACATGCCACGTTATTTTCAAGTGCCTCATGTGCATGTAAAAGGTGGACATTGAATAAGGAAGACCGGAGATGAACTGATGCATTTAAATTATGGGGCTGTCAAAGAATACTGAAAGTCCCATGGACTGCCAGAGGAACAAATAAATCTGGTGAGACTTCATGTCACATACTTTGGACATGTTGTCAGCAGACTCATCACTGGAGAAGGCCAAGAAGAGTAGAGGGTCAGCAAAAACAAGGAAGACCCTGACAACCTGGATAAACTCCGTGGCTGCAACCATGAGCTGGAACAATTGTGAGGATGGCGGAGGGGGATACAGTATTTCCTGAGTCAGAATGGAATCAAGGAAATCTAACAACAATCCACACATCTAAATAGCTGGTAAGCAGAGAGCTTGGGCATCGCTGGTTCTAATGTCAGGCTTTCAGCTTACTTCGCAAGATCTATTTCTCAGAAATATGAGGAAAATCAAGCCAGGTAAGACTCAGACCGGATAGGCAAGGAATTCTTATACTACTCCCCCTTTCTACTCCATTCTGCCTCTCCCTGCCACCCCACTTCCTTTTACAGGTGACTTTTGACACAGAGTTCTAGAAAACCTGATACTAATTAAGTCTACCTTCCAGTAAGCCAGCCCAGTTGGGGTGGACAGCCTATTGCGAAATCTTCCAGAAACAAATTTGTGGGGAAGCGTTGGAAACATGTAAAGAACTGAAATAGGGATAGAGCCTCCAATACAAGAAAGGGCTGAGGAGAGCTGTCCACACAAAGAACCTATCAGTGGCTGGTCTAAAAACAACAGGCTGTGGATGCGGTGGAAGGCCACAACCTATTTGCAGAGCACACACATGAATTAAATGTCCTGTGAATCCCCTGACCACAGTCCAGCGATGTGAATAGCCTTGCTATAAGACAGAGAACATTGTAAGGTCGATTACAGCAGATGTAGTTAGGTTACAATGTAATACAATGTAATCCTTTATCATCTGATCTCCCTATTGACCCATTTTAAAGCAGTTTCAGTTTTTAATAGCTTGGTTTTTAGTAGCTTCTGCTTTGTGACTGAAATGTTTATTTGCTTTTCTAGTCGTTTGGCTGGTTTTTGTTTGTTTGCTTCCTATTTGTGTCTTGTATGATTTTCTATATATGAAATCCAGGATAGATCAATCGACAAACAGCAGCTGGATTAATAATGAATTACCTAGGGGCATGGTCAAGGAGGACAGGGGGAAATGGGGAGCTAACAACAAACTGTGAGTATAAGAAAGAAGAAAATGCTCACAAACTAAGTGTGTGGTGACTGAACAACTCCTCTTATTATGATTAAATGGACAAATTGTATGATATGTGAAATATATGCCAATAAAGCCATTAAATAAAAAAGTAGCAGCAGCAAACAAGGCATATGAAACCAACTGTATGCTGTTGTTGGGATTATGGTGAAGAAATCTCACAAGATCTGTCATCTGTGAATTTATAACCTGGCATACTGAAGGAAATGCAATGATGAGGACTGTCATTTGTTAAGTGCCTACTGGGGCCAGGAGAACCACTGGCACAGTGGGTTCTACTCATGGCTGCTAACCGGAAGGTCAGTAGCTTGAGACCAACAGCTGCAGTCTCAGAAACCCATGCGGGCAGCTCTACCCTGTCCTATAGGGTCACTATGAATTGGAATTGACTTGATGGCATTGAGTTTGGTTTGGAAAACCAGGTACTCTAAATATGCCACTCCACTTATTTTAGCCATTCCAACCACCCTACAAAGAAAGGATCGTTCTCCCCTGAGCTCCGAGATATTTAGTAATTTTCTTCACAAAAACCTGGACAGTATCAAAGTCTACTAGCCTGCTGCTCCTTCTGTCCAATTTGGATTATGTTCACGACTTCATTGGAAGCCATGGCTTCTCTGGGGCTGAACAGATCACATGGATCTGCGCTAGCATCCAGTGCAGACCCCAGCAGTCCATTTGGTACTACATCAAATGGGTTCTACTTCAAAGCCTATACTACATCATGGAGGGTGCACCCCTGGCGCTGTGGGTTAGGCAGTTGGCTGCTAACCACACAATTGGTTGTTCATACCCACCAACGGTTCCTTGAGAAAAAGAGCATCTTTTGCTCCTCTAAAGTTTTACAATCTTGAAGACCCTATATAGGGTCATTATAAGTTGGAATGGCAGTGGGTTTGGGGGCTTTGAATAGATCATGGGCAGCCAGAATAATGAACAAATTAATCTTGGAAGAAACATGAGATAGGTGAGGGGAAAGAGCGATCACACCAGAAAATGGCATCACGTTGGTAGAGATCCAGTGAAAATGAGAACACTCAGTAAGATACCACAAAACGAAACTCACTGCCACCGAGTCCATTCCAACTCCTCTTGACCCTATAGAGCTGCCTGCCCCTGTGCACTGCTGAGACGACAGCACTTTACAAGAGTCAAAAGCCTATCTTTCTCCTGTGGAGCAGCTAGTGGCTTAGAACTACTGACCAGGAGGTTAGCAACCCAAGGAGTAACCCACTGTGCCAGTAGGGCTCCCTCCTCAAAAAGGCAGCCTGACATAATGTCACCACAGCAGACTCCAGCCTACCACAGACAATGAAGATGGCGCAGGACTGGGCAGCATGTCATTCTGTTGGCGCCAACTCCATGACAACAACATCATCAAACTTTTCAAGGTTTACAGATGAATCCAAGACGCTGCTAGCTGCTACCCTTACACTATGATCAGCAGCAATGAATATTGTTTATGGAAATTATTAAAGATTATTAATTATTAATCTCAGAAACCTGAGGGGCAGGGAGTATGATGGGGAATGAAGATACTGCAAAGAACTCAAAACAATAGATAGCAATAAAAAAAATTAAAATCAGAATTCAGATCAACGGAACTATTTCTAGGACTGGACATTTTAAAAATATCAATCTGGGCAAGATGACATCAATTATCTAGTTAATTACATTATCACCGTGATTCACATATCGCCATCAAGAGGACTTGATGCTTCCATTTAGCCGGAAATAAAGACTAGAAACCCGAGACTCAGATGTTGTTAGCTTCATCCATCGGAGGGGATTTACTTCAGACACTGGGCAGATTTATATCACTGAAAGTTATGCATGTGCCCCCAGAGTTGAAGGGTTCCCCTAACCAGCCAGATAGTATAGTTGACTCAACGGTATGCTTGTTTCTATCTTCCATAATGAACTCTCGTAGTTCCCTTTATGTGTATTGTGTGCTTTACTAATGATAAACCTTCTAGTGGTACCAGTCTTGGAAAGAACATACAGGAGGAAAGAGACACAGTTTCATTTGAAAATGAGCATTATTTGCTTCCTAAAAGTAAAAGTAACCAGCAGTGGTTTATGGCTAAACCTAGTTACCCTCTCCTTACCATGCCCCTGTGCCCCTGTCCCTCGCCAATCCCTGTAAAAGATTCTTTTCAATTCAAGTCAATTTGGAGCAATTTTGGAGGCATACTCTGATTACCTACCTAGCTATGCTTCCACTCAATTCTCGATGGTTCAGGATACAGCTTTGGAAAGAATCTCAAAAGTAAAAATAAAAGTAGAAAAATATTGAACTAAGCCTTCTTACAGAAACCCTAGTAATTCCACACGTTCCCACCACAGCTCAAAGAAACTGAAGTAGAGAATCGCAACTCCACTGAATGCAGTTGAAGAGAAAGATCTCACTGACCCCATGTCAACTTGTACTTATAACTGGCTGGGGAAATTACCTTCGCAGTTATACCTAGAAAATAAGCTACGGTGATAACGGAGTCTCTGGTCCCTGCCTCTGAATTTCCTAAAAAATGTTCCTGAAAGTAAACTTCTTAGAAGCATTCAATAGAAGAACTGGGCTTGGAATGAAGTGGTCTGAATCGGGTCCCTGTGACTTGCCAGCCAGCACCCATCTTGTCAATGTGTCCTACTATGGTGGCCTGGGTGTTGCTGGGATGCTGGAAGTTCACCTCTTGATTTTTCAAATACCTGCAGGGTCACCCATGGTGGCCAGGTTTCGGTGGTACTTCCAGATTAAGGCAGATTAGGAAGGCCTGATGACCTACTTCTGGAAATCAGCCAATAAAAATGTGGCAGACAGTACCAGTCTTGGGGGGTAGAGTGCAGCAAGACGAGTCTTCTGGGTTGAAAAGCAGCTATGTTACACAGTAGCTGCAACAAGGGACTCAAACGGAACAGCGGCCCTGACATGGCACAGCACCAGGAAACGTGTCTTTCTGCTATACCTAAGACCCCCTGGCCTTGCAGTCCGCTCAAAAACAACGAACAACTTGTCAGGCCCGGCTCTCCCACGGCATGGAGTCAATTCCGACTCATAGCGACCTTATAGGATAGGAGGGAGTAGAACTGCATTTTTATGGGAATAGAAAGCTTCATTTTTCTCCTTCAGAGCAAGTGGTGATTTTAAACTGCTGAGCGCGAGGTCGAGGTTAGCGGTCCAACTCAGAATCACCTCAGGCACACCTCGAGGACTTAAATATACAGCAGTGAACACAAGAAAGACAAAGCTACTGCTCTCATGAAGCTTACATTAGAAGTGGTGAAAAACAGCACAGAGACAGCAATTGAAGTGGTTTATCGGGGATGGGGCATGGAGAACTGGGGAGCAAACAATGAATGCAGGAGCAGGGAGGAAGTACTGGAACGGATTGTGATAATGTATATACAACTCATTTCAAAAGTGATCTAACTATGGAAGTGTATGTTATGTGAATATTAAAGAAACTACTGGAAAAAAAAGGAAGTGGTGACAAACATACATGAAATGTTTCTGGATCTTTATTTCCTCACTAATATAAAGGGAGTTTAGCTTGTAAATTCTCAGATTGTATTCCAAAACACCTGCCTTTCACTGCTGTTTTTACTGCAACAGTTTGACTTGGTTCTGTGCTTTATCTATCAAGGCTCTATAAACAATTTCCTTTGGAAAAACAAATTCATGTTTTAAACACTCTGCTTAGCAATGATCTCTGGGGATCATTCCAGTTCTACAATCCTGCCTTCGATGCCTCATACTCATTCTTCTGACCTATTTCTTTGAAACCACACCAGGAATTCCACAGAGACATATTAACAGACCGACTGACTTCTGTAGGGCTAAAGAATTGGGCTTGGTGGAAGGAGAAGGGCAGTGAAGACAAATGAAGACCTTCAAGGAGATGGATTGACACAGTAGCTGCAACAATGGGCTCAAACATAAGAACAACTGGGAGGAGGATGGGGCAGGACCGGGCAGTGTTTCCCTCGGTTGTGCACAGGGTGGCTATGAGTCAGAACTGACTCGATGGCACCAAACAACACAGAATAAAACAGAAACCCAAATAATTGCTTGACCTTTCTATAGCCATTGATGCCAAAACCACGTAGGAAAAATAATTCTTTTTCTCCTTAGGATTACAAACAAGATCTGCTCTGTGGTTTCTCCATTTACACCACTCACCTCCACAAAAGCATTGAGCTAGTTCTTTACTTCCACCTTCCTATGCATGACATTCAAGGGTGTCCTGCAACCTGGCTTCTTTTAATGCTCCCCTGCCACTTGGAGGGCTTTCCATTTCCAGCACCTTCTGTGTCTCCTTACTGATGCCAACAGGCCTTGCCGTTTTCATGCTTGCAGACTTTGGCTCCGGCTGGAACCTCTGCCTAGATCACTCCCCATCACCACCACGTCCAGACTCTCCAAGGCCCAGAGCTTGAGTGTCAAGTTGAATGTCAAACACAAATACAGGCCAGCTTAGGAGACAGCAGATTCCAGGCTGTCCATCTCTCTACTTGAGTCTTCAACAGGTAGGTACAATCTATGCTGCTGAATTGATTCTTGGGACATCAAAGGAAAGTAACCATGATGCACAAAAGAAATTAAACATCGACTACCTCCAGCTTCAAAACGTATCCTTTGATTTCTTACAGATTTAGCATTCTGATTATGATTTGCTGACCAAATAAATACCCTGGCGCTCCTTGAGGATTCACAAAATTTCAAAGGCTAAGATAAATATTTGCCATTTTAACAAGTTTATCAAGATAACAAGGCATACTCAGAAAAATCAAGAGCGACTCAGAATCACTTCTTAAATTGGCAGCTTCTGGTTCCCTCACACACAAACCTGTTTTAAAGATAAGAGCTTACACTGAAGGCTTGAGAACACAGCAACTCACAAACACTATCTTCATGTACATTCAGGGCAGGCAAACCACCACAACACTGTTCACAACCCCAAACCCACAGTATTAAGAGACTGCTGTTGGAAGTGAAAGCTGGCCATACTGGCAAGCCAGGCCGATGAAAAGAATATTCAAGTTAGCCCATCTCTAGCTTTGATGTATGAAAAATTTAAACCCATGTCTCTTGGGATAAAGGTGTTTGGAAAGCATCTGTTGTAAAATTCAGGTGCCGGCTGACCTGATTGCAAAATTCAGTAAATTCTCATCAGCAAATTAGACAAATCAATGAGATAATTATTTTCAGGGTACTCGGGGGCAGTTTTGTCTAGGAATTCAGCCATTGAATTTGGACCAGTAATTCATCTCACACGCAAGTGTATGACCAAAGCCTCCCCTCCCCTCCCACACACGTTCCAAATCTCAAGATTAGGCTGAAACCTCTGCACACTAAAAAGCTCTTGGCCTTAACATGAAAAGCAGCCTCAGAGTAGCATTGGCAGCTGCCCAAAATGACAGGCTTTGGCCCAACGCAGGGCCAACTGGGCACGGTTTTTGTCCATCTGAGAGTAAAGTCGGGGCAAAACCTTCAGATCTCAAGAGGTTCGTTTAAATCCGTTTGCCACCTGCACTCTTTCCAAGGCGACCAACAAACTCATGCAACATGCTGGAGCTGCAGTCCGGGCAGCAATGACAGATCTGAAGGCTCAACTGGGTCAGGGTTAGAGTTACACCTATGTTGCATGTATTCAGACCCTTTTGTCTAAGAAACTTGGGCGCTAACTTCAGTTCCTTTCATGGCAACGTGCTGGCTAGGCCCTTGAAATCAATGTTTCCCAGACGGGGAAAGCACAGTCCACCCCGCTGTTCACGACAACGGGCCTTTCCCCACACTACCTAACCCTGCAACCCGCGGCCTCCGCTCCCCGCCGGTCTCCAGGCGAGCGACGGGTCGCTAGGGGCAGATCGCCAGAGCCCAAGCTGGATGGCAAGGATTTTTCTTTTCTTTTTTGCACGTGGGTTTCCCGATTTCTACGGTCCCGACCGGCCCGGGCGACTTCAGGGC
>NW_022111369.1:6668832-6674801 GCF_000313985.2 Echinops telfairi
TTTTTTCATCTTGACATGTTTTCCTTTTAGTATTAATTCCCACAGAAATCAGGCGTGGAATCTCCCTGACTGTATGGTGTGTGCAACTCCTGGGCAAAAAGGTAACTTTGCTCTTTCACGTTACCTATGCTAACATGGATCTCAACAAGAACGACAGCCGTCTTGGGAAGGGGGGATGGAGTGGGGAGAAGCTGGAGGACAAACGTTATCTCCCTCATTTTGTGTTGCCCGGGTTTCTTGTCATGTTGGCTGTCTGAGGAGCAGTTGAAGTCCGCAGCTTGCTTTGTGTACTCACTACCCTCGTGTCAATGCAGACTCATAGTGAGTCTACAGACAGGGTAGAACTGCCCCTGAAACTGTTAACTATTCACTGGAGTAGAAAGCCTCGTCTTTTTCCCTCAGAGGGTCTGGTGGCTTCAAACTGCTGACATTGCGACCCGCAGCCCAATGGGTAACCACGATGCCGCCAGGGCTCCTTTGCTTTATTTACATTAGTGGAGTTTTTCGATCTCCTTGTCCTGACATGCCGTCTGAGAATCGTGATTCTACCACCATCATTCTGTACTGGAAATGAGGTTGCTCAGAATAGTTGAGTTCAGAATGACATCTGCCAAGATGGTGTTTCTATAGCAAAAAGGCCTCTAATTTCCCAAAAGATGATGCAGAACACGATGTTTTGTCTCGTTCTGTTGCGCACTAGGTCGCTATGGGCCGGAATAGACTCCATGGCCCCTGACAACGTGTGGAGTTAGTTGCTGTGGAGACCCCGCTTGCGCAGAACAGAACTTCACTCCCTAGACTCCATGGCCCCTGACAACGTGTGGAGTTAGTTGCTGTGGAGACCCCGCTTGCGCAGAACAGAACTTCACTCCCTACTGACCTTTCAGAAGCAGATCGCCAGGCCTCTGGGTGGATTTGAACTTCCAGCTCTTCATTGAGCAGGTCAACACTTAACCATTAGCATTACTCAGCAACTCCAAAATATGTTTTAGTCCTAGAATATTGCAGCTTTGTTTGCATCGCTGGCATGAGTTGGTGATCCAAAACTTCAAATATCAGAGCTTCAATTCTGAGCACTAGGTTTCCGGAAGGCTGCGGTTTGCAGGAAGAGCCCTAAATCCATTCTTGCGTCTTCACATAGATTTAGCCTCTCTATTGAATCATTTGATAAAACTCCCCTGGGAGCCTAACTCTTAGGGACTTTACCTGCATGTGCCCCAGATGGGATTTGGTACTCGGGTCGCCTATAAGTCATGCCCCGACTGCCTTGATTGGAGGGCCTTGAACCACTCTTGTAAACTTTTCTAAACTACGTAGTGTATGCATCCCAACCCTGGTCCCTTTCCTTGTCTTTGACTTAATAAATGTGACTCCGTAAGTTATATCTGACTTTGAGTCCACCCCCAACCCCCGAACTGTATTACAGTTTAAATTTTGGTCTCTAAATTTGCAGAAGGCTCCAGATAACAATGAAAGCCCTAAATCCACTTTTTCATCTCCGTTTGGTTGAATTCCTTCTGAGTTCATTAGAAAGTGGATTACTAAAAGAAAAAAGAAAGAAAGTGAATTACTGCCACACCCTCTCCTATCCAGGGAAGGGCAGTTTAGCCTTTAGGGAATCGCCTGGTGTGTGCTTAATGTAAGGTTAAGGTTGCCTCGTCCTGAGTCACGTCCGGATTACCTTGGTGGAAAGCCCCTGGACCAATCTTAAAAGCTCTTCTGACTAACCTAGTATGTACAGTATATCCCAATCATGGTCCTGTTCATGCTTCTGATCTGCCACGAGTCATACTTTTGAAAGTTTCCATTGCCTTCCCATGCTCTAATTAAGCCACCAGAGACCTCTTGGATACTCTTAAGATCTCTTACTGATGGCCAACCACCCTGATCCTGATGATGTGTCCTTAGCCTCTTTAAAACTTAGTAAAGGTTCTGCTTTGGGGGATTTGGGTTCTCGTTTGGGTACCCAAGACATGTGTAGCAGCCGTAAATGCTTACCCAAAATCAGCACAATGAACTACAAATAGGATATCTGTACATAGTTGGGCTTATAAGTTGCTTCCATGTGTACTAAAGAGGCAAGCCATTTCCTCAGCATTTCCAACCTTTCCCCACAAGCCTAAGCCCCAATGAGCAAAAGATGATGTGTTAATTCATCAAGAAGATGACACACTCTTATGTCCTAACACTACTTGAGTGATCAGAACATGGCTTACAAAAAAAAAAAAAGGTTTAAATTAAAAGCTGCCTATATGTGGGTGAGGAAATGACCAGAATATTGCTTTTCTGTCCCTGCAGGGACTCTTGTGTCTGAGAAACCCACTTTAATGAGGTATATGGAATGAAGGTAACTTTTGCCTCTAGAGCAGTGTTTCCTTCAGTGGGTTGTGCTGCCCCCTGGAGGGCACTGGGAGGATCCAGGGGCTGCAAAAGCAAATACAGTACCTGCACTTTATCCTGGATTATAAGGCTGTAGCACAAAAGTTTTTAATTGCAGGGAGTTGGGGGGAGGGGGGGGCGCATTGAGTAATTTTTATTTCTGAAAAGGTGGCAGTAGGCATTATTGGCATTTTTATATTTACATTACTATTACTTTATCCTTAGCACTTCATTTTATTTTGGGTCTTAATTGTTTCTGTTGGCTTTACCAGTTATGAATTATGAAGCCCAGAAGGAGTGGATGCATTGAAGATAATAACCAATGAAAGGATTTGTAGGGAGTGTAAGGCTGAGTACTGGGGATATGGGGAGGGGGAGGGGATTTGGGGAGTAAACAATGAAGGTTGGGGGCGAGCACTGGAACTGAACATGTTTATACAACTCATTTGAAAGGCGCTTTAGTCACGGGGGAAAAATGAAAGAAAATGTTCTGAAATTGATTGTGCTAATGATTGTACAATCCTTCTCAGCATGATTGAAGGATTGAATTATAGGATGTGGATTATGTGCCAATAAAACAGGGGGAGGGGCAGTAGGCCCCAAAATCTTGAGAGCCTATATTCTAGAGCAGTGGTTCTCAACCTTCCTAATACCACAACCCTTTAATACAGTTGCTCATGTTGCGGTGACCGCCCCCCAACCATAAAATAATTTTTGTTGCTACTTCATAACTATCATGTTGTTACTGTTATGAATCGGGCAACCCCTGTGAAAGGGTCGTTTACCCACAGGTTGAGAACCACGGTTCTAGAGGAAGTCCCTGTAGAAAAGCACCAGGGCTGTGTTATCATCGATATTTCCAACAACTGCCATCATTTAAACTGCTCCCACTCACCCACTAATTCATTGTCTATTTGTCTAACATGTTAATAAGAATATTCTGCATGATTGTCCCTACGACCTTTATAAATATACCTTATATTCATTCTGTTTTAAGCTCTGACAGTGTTATCAGTGACGCAAAGGGAGAAAAGGATGAAGAACTGAGTGGCTCTGTGCGATGGACTAGGTACTAGGCTAAGTACTTTAGATGCATTTGACCCCTTAAATACAATCTAACTGGCATCAGTCTGGACACAGTAGCAATGCCCCTGTGGGTTTCCAAAGCTCTAAATCTTTACAGGAGCAGAAGGCCTCTTCTTGCTCCTACGGAGCACCCCAACGTGTAACCCACCATACCCCCTTATTCAAGAAGGGTGAATGAAATAAAGACTCCTTATTTAATACAATAGCCTGTGAGAAATACTGTCTCTATTTTACCAGAGGGCAAACTAAGGGTTAAAAAATTCAAGCAGTGTTAGTTAAAATGGTGAACCTGTCATATATTGCACCAGAAATCAAACCAAAGTCTCTTTGGCTCCAAAAATCTTGGCTCCATTCACTGCAATTGATGCTGGGCTCATTGACATTTTTCAAGAAAGCCCTGTTCCGTGTGATGTACTATATTGCTTCTCTTGAGGATTTTCGGTTTTACAGATCTAGACTTAGTCCCTGCATTCTTTAGCATGATGGATCTCAAAATGTTCGAAATGCCACATTGTCAACCACAGGGCACCCAGATTGACGGAGTCAGAAAGTGGAGTTGGGACCCATCAACCTGCTTCCCAAGCCCTCCAGGTGATGCCGATGGAGGCGATGTTAGAGATTCACTGATTTTTTAATTACAAAATCAAGCTGAATCTGCCCACTTTTTATTTGGAGTGGGGGGCACCCTGGTGGCACAGGGGTTATGTGTTAGGCTGCTATGGACTCAAAGGCAGGGAGTTTCGTTCTTTTTACTTGGGGAAGAAGCCCTGGTAGCGCTAGGCCAACACTGGACTGCTAACTGTCAAATCAACGATTCACCTCTCCAATGAAGGTTACAGCCTCAGAAACACGATCTAGGTGTTTACTTTGGAAGATAGTATTCTTTTCCTCAGGACGCCATTCCAACCTTTTGCTAACCCTTAAAAATGATATTTTGTAGAGAAAGGGTTCTAGTGAACAGAGGTGAGACTTCCAGGAAGATGGCGCCGTTAGCCCCTCTTCTTCTTTTCCCTTGCCTGGCTCTCTAAACAAAACCTTGACTCTTCTGAGACATCTCCAAATTCTGTCAGCCCAAGTAACAAGAAACGTACCTTATCTTGTAAGATGCTGAATTACTACCTGCAGCTGTGCTGTTCCCCACCACCCCGTTACCCTGGCAACCTGATGAGAGTGTGGCTGACTTGCTGGAGATCCGGAGCGGGCTCGGAGACCCATGAGCAGGTTGGAGATCCAGAGCAGGGCTCTTGTCTTCCCTTGGCTGTGGATACGAAGCCAGTTTCTGAGGACACCCTCAGCCGATGGCAGCAAAGTGATATTTTGTAGATTCATGAATATGGTGCCATAAAGAGCCAATAAGATAGTTCCAATGTCAACTCTGATTACTCGCCCAAGATGCTGTGTTGGAGAATGACATCATGCTAGAAAAAAAAACAAACTCACTGCCATCGAGTCAATGTATAGAACCTATAAAACAGGGTAGAACTGCCCCTGTGAGTTTCCAAGATTGTGACTCTTTATGAAAATAGAAAGCCCTGGCTTTCTCCCGAGGAACAACTGGTGGTTTTGAACTGCTGACCCTCCAGTTAGCAGCCCATCACATAACTACAGTGAAAAAGAGGAAGACCCTCAACAAAAGGGTGCAACAGTGGGCTCAAACATAAGAAAATTGGTGAAGATGGTGTAGGGGCATGCAGTGTCTCCTGCTGTGCATCGCTGTGAGTTGGAACTGACTCAGGTGAAGCAGGGACCAAGTCTGCGCTGTGGGGAAGAGAGCTGTAATTGATATGCATCTCAGCTGCAGAAGCAGAAGGAAATCTTCAAAACAAATACTCTCAGTAGGCGAAGGCTTACAGAGCAGATCATCCGTTTTGCACTCAGCCATTTATACACATTTTGTTTAAAACCATCCATTGCGATCTCATCAATGTACCAACACCCTGTTTCCTCTTTCTGCTCTTAATTTCCTCACCCTCTGTCATTGGGTAAATCCCCCCTTTTGATCTTAAATGGTTGATTATCTAACATGGGGTAAGTTTAAGGTGACCAGATTTAAAGCGGAAGGAACACCATTGACTGGGGGTGGGGTGGGGGGGGTGTTCTTGATTAAAAATTTGGTCTATATGGACCTAATAGACCGTTCCCTAGCTTGTTGTGCATTCTTTCCAAAAATCGGGACATTTTAAAAACACCAAAAATCAGGACTGTCCCACCAAAGGTGGGATGTCTGGTCACCTTCGGTAAGTTCCATGTCAGACATGAAGGTGATTAAGGGCCATGGTCTTAAGGGTTCTGCTAGTCTCTGACCGATACACCTTGTCTCTTTGAAGGTTTTAAGTTTTGTTCCACATTTTTCTCCTACCTGATTCAAGACTTTCTAATGTGATCTTTTTCAGAGATTAAAAAACAAACAAGCCTCACTGCCGTTGTGTCAATTCTGACTCACAGTGACCTCCTGGGACAGGGTAGAACTTCTTTGTTGCAGCTCTCAGTATGGATTACAACTC
>NW_022111369.1:6675133-6678061 GCF_000313985.2 Echinops telfairi
AAAAAAATAGTGTTTTTTTTAAAAAACATTTTTATTGACATATAATTCTAGAATCAGAGCATAAGTTGTGAGAATTTGGCTTGCAGAAAGCTATGCATGACCATGGGAGCCCAAGATACATTTGTGGTATCTACAGAAGAAATAAACCTCCGGTGATTTTCCTTTAGCCGTAATGGAGGGATGGGAAGAAACTGGTTACCAGCAAAGTACATTGGAGAGATGACTATAGAAGATCAAAGTGATGAACCTGAGTTAATACCCTGTCAACTGATCCCCCTGGTGATGGACATTAGGCCTGATCTGGTTTTCAATATTTTCTGTATTTAAATTTTTTGTTTGGCCACATCTCAGATGTATTTTGTCATTTGGGGGACCCTCTTGAATTTTTGTTATATGTTGTTCTATTTTACAGTATATGTAACCCAGAATAGGCCCCTCCTATTGCTTGTATTGCCTATTGTACAGCCCCTTCCTGTGAAGTGTGTGGTTACCTGTAATCACTCTTCCTAAAGAGATATAAGCCTTGGTTAGCAGTAAACCTCTCACCTTCCCTCACTCTCCTGCCCTTAGCCCATGCTGTGTGCAGACCTGGCTGGTAAGATCATGGCCATCCAGGGGGTGAGCATGCTATCATGAAATGTGTCTGACTCTTTGTTTTACTCTCTCTATCTCTCTCATTCCCTATGACTTTATTATAATCTTTATATATCTCAACCATACAATTGTGCTTACTGAACCTGTGATTCGTTGTGGGGGGCTGACCTTTTCTCTCACACCAATCTGTCATGGAAGAAGTAAGGCCAGAGTGCTCCTTAGAGGAAAGGATAGCAAGACTTCATCTTACATACTTTGGACATATTGTCAATGGAGATCAGTGCCTGGAGAAGGAGGGGTAGGGTGGTGGGGAGGGAGGGGAAAAAAGGAGGAGCTGTTACCAAGAGCTCAAGTAGAAAGCAAATGTTTTGAGAATGATGATGGCAACACATGCACAAATGTGTTTGACACAATGGATGTATATATGGATTGTGATAAGAGGTGTACCAGCCCCCTATAAAATGATTTTAAAAATGTGCTGAAAACCCCAGCTTATACACGAATGTATACAGTATCTTGGAGCTTGTTTCAGCCAAATTTGACTGATTTGGGAATGAGAAAGGTTGCTGGGAAACATGTGCCTCTGGTTCTCACTGAGCAGCAAAAAGAGCATTGGATGGTGTGGTAGTTACATAATCTAGTGTCAACTTGAGACTAGTAAGAGTGAAGGGGTGGAGTTTAGCCTGTCAATCAGGTCACAGCTTGATGGCCTCATTTGAAGGTGCTCTGGAGATATAAATAGCTCACTGGAGGCCAGACACTCTGCTTTGTGTTTCTGTTGACAAGCCACGTGGAGCTATACTCATGGCAGCCAGAGCCTTGGAGCTGGAAAAGCCACATGGTGACCTACGTCAGCACTAAGATTCTTCCACCGCCACTGGATCAACAAGACTTTCCACCCACTGGCCTATGGTCTTCCTACATTTGGCGTCATTGCATGGCTGTGTGAGTCTAAAGAGGAATCTATGGACGAGTGTTGATGTAAGGCGTTATAACGGACATATGTATTTGATCTGGAATTTATGGACTAGTATCCATATATGGGCTAATAGCAGACTTATGGACTTGACCTGGAAAGGATGTTTTCTTAATATGCAATTACTCTGTTATATAAATGCTTTCTTATATGCATATGAGTGTCTCTGGATTTGTTTCCCTACTCAACCCATACTACACAGATGGAAACATGCCGTTCTTTGAAGGAACATCTCCGAAGCAACCCAGAATTTTTTTCCCCAAGGTCATCACTGGTGACAGGACATGGTGCTATTCTTATAACCCTGAAACCAAACGACCAATCAAGCCAGTGGAAGACACCATCATCACCTTGCCCCCCAAAAGCTCCTCAAGTGAAATCAAAGATTAAGATAATGCTCATTTGCTTTTTGATGTGAGGGTGATAGTGCATTTGGAGTTGGTCCACCAGGTCAGAGTGTTAATCTGGTTCTGAAAAGATTTCAGAACAGTGTGTGACCAAAAAAGGCCTGATTTATGGCAGACGGGACTGGTTTTGCCACCATGACAATACATCTGCTCATGCAGCCATCTCAGTGCACCAGTGTTTGGCAAAAAACAGCATGCCTCTCTTGCCGCACATATCTGACTCACCTGACCTCGCTCTGTGCGACTTCTTTTTGTTTCTGAGAATGCAGGTGGACATGAAAGGACAGCGATTTAATGACTTATTAAGTGTAATAGAGAGTACTTTGCAGGTGATAAGGTTGTTTAGTAAAAAAATAAATAAATGCATAGCTTTGAAAAAAATTTTCCATTTTATTTTTTTTTTGGGGGGGGGTGCCCCTCATATATTCCTGTAGTGGCTCTTATTTCTCTAGAATAAATGCAAAGTAGAAGGATCATATGTTGTTTCTGTTCCCCCAAACAAATAAAACTGCTTGCTTGCACTTTGCTATTGATGTTGGGGTGAGGTGATGCGGCATTGTTTGAATTTACATGTATCAAGATAGCTAATGATTGTGAGCATTTCTTCATGTGTTCACCACCTTCCCAATGTCTTCTCCACCTATGTAAAATTTTTTTCCTGTTGAGGTGTTGAAGTTTTCTATAGCTTTTAGAGAATCATCCCCTGTCCAATATGCTATTGCCCAAAATATGTCATATGTGACATATTGTCACATATGTCATTCCGAATTTAGGACTCATATTCTCTGGAATCATTGTGGGAGCTTTGGACAACAAAACCCTCTTTCTACCTCAAGGAATGATGCCCCAGTTTTTTCTTTATTGTAGGCTGGCTTTTTCTTTGGTCAGGTTTTTTATTCTTTAGCTCTTTCTTTTTTAAAAAAAATAGTGTTTTTTTTAAAAAACATTTTT
>NW_022111369.1:6678869-6680471 GCF_000313985.2 Echinops telfairi
TGACAAGACTCAAGCTCATGCACTTTGAACATTCTGTTAGGATATACCCATCCTTGGAAAAGGATTCATGCTTGGATTTCTTTAATCATGTTGAGGGGCTTCTCTTTGTTCCTTTCTTACTGAGAGAAATAAATGTTGAATTAAAAATAAAAAGGTTTAGATGTTTTAAAAAAGAGTTGTGATATCTTTAGTTCTGAAAATCACATTTGACCTTAATCAAACAACTTTTTAAATGTCATTCTTGGTAAGGCGTCATTATTTCAAAGTGAAGAAACAAGCTTCTTGGCATTTTTATTCTGCCAGGTGTTGGGATACAAAGAGAGATAAGATATAGTCTGCTCCCAAAGATATGAAGGATCTTTTATGTATTTCGCTGCTGACTTTTTAATATTTAGGTTTCTTGATTTTTCTACAGATTTGTTCTATAACCTTTTACTCTGTTCCTTGTGAATTTTTGTTTCTTCTTTTCACTAGAGTATTTCTATTTGAATCCCACCCTTATATTGTCACATGAAGAAATGGATTCACTGACCTTTAAGTTATTTGGTGACCAAAAAACTTTAGCTGTCTAGGACCTAGCTACAATTCTAAGTGGGACTGGGGGTGGGTGGGAAAGGATGATGACTTTATTATCTAGGGTTCTAGAGAAGAAAAGAGACCCTCAATTCAAATATAACTTATAGAGACACATTTATTAAATCTTAAACAGAACCAAAGATAAATCATCCAGATAAGGAGACCACCATCAAGAGGCCGCAGTGGTGTCCAAGGATTTTCCGATACTCTGCCACTAAAACAGGACACAAAGAACAAAGGACACCATCGCAACATCATGATTGCTTGTGAATCCGTTCGTCAGCGTCACAGGAGGGACTACAGAAGATGGAAAAGCGACAGCGATCGAGATGAATACACTTGCAGACTAGAAAAACTTAGTGTTTAGGGCTCTGAGATGAAGGTAGTTGGGTTTCCATTCTCAGGACTCAAGGGCAAATTCCATCAAGGGCACCAGACAAGTCCCTAAGGACTAGACTGACTGCCCCTCCTTGGGCTGGCAAGGGATGGTAGTCATTCCATTTCCAAACACTCTACCTGAAAACCAAGCTTCTTACTTTCAAATTAATGGTCAAACCGATTCCAATTGTTTCCTGTGATCATTGCCAAACCCGCCTTTTTTTTTTTGTCACAAAGCTTGGAGTTTATAACTTGATTTCCATTGGGGTTTTGAAGCTGTTTGGAAGTAGCAAACCCGCTATTTGCTTTTGTCTCATACTTGTAGACTAAACAGTTTCTCAAGTTCACCTGGTCTTTCTGTGGCTGGAACAGTAGCATGTAGCCCTGGACCCTTGTTCCCAGCAGCACATGTATTTCTGGGAAAGTTTCTCAACATATCCCTCAGATATTATTAAATGAAAATAAACTCAGTACCATCATGTCAATGCCAACTCATAGTGACCCAATAGGACAGGGTAGAGCTGCCCCTGAGAGTTTCCGAGACTGTAACTTTTTACAGGAGTAGAAAGCCCCTGTCCTCTACTGAGGAGCAGCTTGTGGTTTTGAAATGCGGACCTTGGGGTAAGCAGCCCAACTCGGAACCATTTC
>NW_022111369.1:6686698-6688548 GCF_000313985.2 Echinops telfairi
CCCTCCAACACTTGTTGCTTTCTGATTTTTTGAATTGGGCTATCTTTGAGGGTATTAGGTGGTACCTTATAGTTGTCTCAATTTTCATTTCTCTTATGGTTAAAGATCAGGAACATTTTCTCATATGTTTATTGACCATTTAGATTTCTGCCCTTGTGAAACTTCTGTTCAGGTCCTTTGCTCACCTCCTCAGTTTGCAATTAGTTTTATCTTATTGTAAGCTAGAAGAGAACAGTAGATTTTAGTAATAAGGCCTTTTGTCTGATGTGTAATTGCTAAAGATGTTTTCCTAGTCTGTGGGCTCTTATTACTCTCGGTGAATTCTTTCAATGTACACAGGTGTTTTATCTTCAGTATATCCCCACTTGTCAATTTGTACCTCCTTTGTACAAATTGTCCTTCCCTATTTCTGATAGCCTATGTATTCCCTGTGCCAAAGTTCTCAGGTTTGTCCCAATTCCTTCATTGATGGTCCTAATAGTTTGGGTTTTACCTCAAGGTCTGTGATCCACCTTGAGTTTATTCTTGTGCATGGAGTAAGGTAAGAGTCTTGCTTCATTTTCCAGCACCACTTGTTGAAGAAGGTATCCACTTCCCATTTGATATTTTTGGAGCCCTATCAAAGATCAGTTGTCTGCATGCTTATGATTTCATTTCTGGGTTTTCAGTTCTTTTCCATTGTTCTGAGTATCTGTCATTATCCCAATACCATGCTGTTTTGACCACTGTGGCTGTATAATAGGTAGTAATGTCAGCTAAAGCAAGCCCTCCCACTTCTTGAGCAGTTCTATGTTAATTCTGGCTTTCTTCCCTCTCCATATGAAGTAGGTAATCAGTTTTTTTCAATTCTTTGAAGAAAGATGATGGTATTTGTATTGGGATAGCATTAAACTTATATAGTGCTTTGAACAGAACTGACATTTTTAATATATTGAGTCTTTCAATCCACAAGCATGGAATATTCTCCCATTTGTTGAGGTCACTCTTGGTTTCTTGTGATAGTGTTCTGTAGTTTTCCTTATACAAATCTTTTGATTTTTTTTTTTCAGTCAGGTATATCCCTAGATATTTCACTTTGTGCTTGGCTATTGTGAAGGGTACTGCCTTTCTGATCCCCTCTTCTGTGGTCTTGTGTGATGTATATAGCAGTCCAATAGACTTCTGTTTGTGTATCTTTTAACCTGCCACTCTGTCATATTCCTCTATCGTTTCCAGCACTCCCCTTGTGGAGCTTTTGGGATTTTTCCATTAAAAAAAAAATCATATAATCTGCAAATAACAATAGTTTCACCTCTTCCTAACCCCAGGCAAATACCTTTGATATCTTTTCTTTGCTTTATGTTGTTAGCTAGGACCTTCAGTATGATGTTAAATAAGAGTTGGGACAAGGGACATCCTTGTCTGGTCCCACTTTTCAGTGTGATTGTTTTGGGCTTTTCTCCATTGACTACCACGTTGGCTGTTGGTTTTTCATAAAAAAAGCTTCAGTTCTGTAGGGGGAAAATCACTTATGTAAAACACCTACCTATTACCCACTACCATGGAGTCAATTTTGAGTCATAACCACCCGATACAGGCTTTCCCAAACTGAAATCTTCATGGAAGCAGACAGCTTCATCCTTCTCCTGAGGAGCATCTGGTGGGTTTTAATGGCCAACCCTGTGCTTAGTAGGCCAATGCCTAACACGCAGTACCTCCAGGGTTCATTACAACCCTCCTAAAACATTTCCGGATTTAAAAAATGTTGTCAATACCAATTCAAGTAGAAAGTCTACACTTCCCCTGGATGATGCAAATTATTTGCCCTGGGGAACCCTGGTGTTGTAGTGCATTACCAGTTGGGCTGCTGG
>NW_022111369.1:6689843-6692030 GCF_000313985.2 Echinops telfairi
GCCTGTGTGATCATGAGGTGTCAATGGGATCATGTATCAGGCATCAAAGACCCTGAAAAAATTCTTATTGATGTGAATGAGGGGGAGTGCAGAGTGGAGACCCAAAACCCATCTGTAGAAAATTGGACATCCCCTTACAGAAGGGTCACAAGGAAGAGATGAGTCATTCAGGATGCAGTATAGCACTGGCAAAACTTACAACTTTCCTCTAGTTCTTTAATGCTTATATCCCCACCCCACCCCACCCCAATCATGATCCCAATTCTACCTTACAAATCTGGCTAGACCAGAGCATGTACACTGGTACATAAAAGAGTTGGAAACAGAGAGTTCAGGTTGTTGGATAAACCCTTCAGGAACAATAATGAGAGTAGCGATACCAGGAGGGTAAGGGAAAGGTAGGAGAACCAATCATAATGATTTATATATAACCCTCTCCCAGGGGGATGGACAGCATAAAGGTGGGTGAAGGCAGACGGCAGTCGGTGTAAGACATGGGGGAAAAAGTTATCAGGGGTTTGTGAGGGAGGAAGGGTGGGAGAGAGAGAAAAATGAGCTGATAGCAGGGGCTCAAGTGGAAAGAAAATATTTTGAAAGTGATGATGGCAACAAGTGTACAAATGTGCTTGACAGAGTAGATGTATGTATGTATTGTGGCAGTGAGCTTGTTTTTTTTAAGTTTGCTAACTTAAAAGTGATCCATTTGAACTCACTCTGTTGGTAAAGTGCTTTCCAAGCTTGTTGTGGTAGAAATGCTAAGGAATTAGGAGAATGGCACGAGAGCAGAGAAAACAGTGGAAAAAAGATCAATTTCCTAAAATTCCTAGAAAGTTGTATACTGACAGGAGGTAGAAGTCATTGCTTTCTGTGGGAAAAAAACAAGGCACCCAAGTTGAATTTTGCCTCAAGGGAGGAACGAATGCTTTAGCAGTAGAAGTTACCTCATGAATGCATTGCTGAGGAAGTGAGGGATCTCCAGCATAGGATAAGTTCAAGCACAGGATAGATGACTTCTGGGGTTCTGGGGAAAGAACTCTTACAGTGGGGTGAGATGCCAGAGTACTACTGCATGCGGCCTTCTCTCACATTTGTGTTCCAAAACCTGTAGTCCTATGAAGGGGCTTCAGAAAGTTCATGGAACATTGTCATTATCTTTCTGTTCCACTTTTTCCCATGAATGTGTTAGTCCAGGGTGACTAGAGAAACAAATTCATAGAGACTCGTCAGTGTATAAGAAAGCATTTTATATACAAGAGCAATTGTATATTGAGAAAACATCCCTCCCAGTCCAGATTAAGTCCATAAGTCCAATATTAGCCCATAGGTCCTATACCAGTTTATAAATTCCTCTTCAGACTCATTCAGCACATAAAATGACGCCGAATGCAGGAACATCACAGGCCAGTGGGTGGAAAGTCTGTGGATCCAGTGATGGTAGAAGCATCTCAGCACTGGCGTGGGTCTCCATGTGGCTCCTCCAGCTCCAGGGCTCTGGCTCCATCAGCATAGCTCCATGTGGCTTGTCAACAGGAATGTCAAGCAGAGAGAGTCTGTGTCCTGTCTCCATGGAGGAAAGCAGGAGTTCCCAGAGTTCTCAGGAGAAGGCCATGCCCACAGAGGCCTCATTGGCTATAACCTGATTGACAGGCTAGATGCCACCCCTTCACAAGTTGACAGGAGATTATGTAACTACCACAATGAACTTCTTGAAGCCCCTTTTCTTTGCCATTTTAATTGAATTCTTTGAATTTAGTTGAATATTTAAAGTAATTACAACATTTACTTAAATTTTTCTTACACATGTCCCAATGTTCCCTTTCTCTCATCTATATTATATTCAAGAATTGTGGACATTTTTCTTTATTTTGTAGGTTCATGATTTCTTTAAAAAAATTCATTCTAAAAAAAAACCCCATTCATTCTTATACCAACTTTCTTCTTCGTTCATGAAAAGTAGAAATCAAGCAAGCCTTATACACAGTTGCTATGTAATGGGCCCAAACCAGTTCATACTCTCTAGCAAATGTGCATAATACATTATAGGACTTGAGCGACAAAAATATTCAAGATCCGAGAGGGTTATTTTAAAAAGAAATTCCTCCCAAGAGATTTTCTCCTTGTAAATATAACCAAGTGGAGTATGTTATTCCCCAGAAATTCTCCATGAGAAAATTTCTCATGAGAAAA
>NW_022111369.1:6692880-6695521 GCF_000313985.2 Echinops telfairi
AAAAAGATCTATAGAGCACAGTTCTCTTCTGACATATATGGAGTCTCTAACCATGGGGTTCAAATGGACTGAATGATGTCTAGTTGTTTTTTATAGAGCTATTGTAAGAAACTTTAATTCGTGTTTTCCTATGAGAAATATTAGACCTTTAGGAAACCTGTAATAAATATCAATATTATTTATCAAAATTAGCTTCAGTAATTTCAAAGACTCCTACAGATACTGGGCATCCCTGTTGTAAATTGCATAAATTAGTACAAAAGCTATCTCTAGGCCTAACTGTTTCTATTTTTTGGATCTAGAGATTTGCAAGTGAAGTGGGTGGCTTCCTATCAACTTTCTAGAGCTATGAAGTTCTCAGTTGGTTTTCCTTAGAACTCTAATGGAGGTATAATTTTGTAGGAAAATCCAAGTAAAATAATCTATATATTTTCTCCACAACTCAAAAAATGCCGCCAAAACAAAAAACCCAAACTCAGTGCCATTGAGTTGATTACAACTCATTGTGACCCCATAGGACAGGGTAGAACTGCCCCTGCGAGTTTCCAAATCTGTGACTCTTTGTGGGAGTGGAAAGCCCAATTTATCTTCCAGGAGTCGAACTGCTAACCTTGTGATTAGCAGCCCAACCTGTAACCACCACACCACCAGGGGTCCTGTTGTGGTTGTTGTTAGGTGCCATCAGGGTTGATTCAGACCCATAGTGACCCTATGCTGTCCACCACTAAGGGAGGAAAATCAATGGGTCTGGTATCTCTCAATGGTTAAGCTCACACTCTAAGCTTCGTTAACATTTCTTCTGTATGCATGTTTAGTGTTACAGTAATCTGCCAACCAGGGTAAAGCAACAACGATTGCAATAGTTACCAGTATGTTTTTGAGTTCATCAAGGGCATGACAATCTAGATGCGTATGTAGTTGATTTGTGCAGATATCACATTACATACAGTCATCATTTAGTTACACGGACTTTAGGAACAAATAATTGTACATAAACATATAGTTTATCACTGTAGATAAACTATATCTCCATGTTTAAAATAAAGGAAAAGTTTAAGGTAAAAATAATAGCTATTGTTATTTTATTGAGCTCCTACTGTGGGCCCGGTATTATCCTAAGTACATTAATATATTATTTCCATAAAAAGTCAGCATTTTAAAAATGATTCTACTGATGAGAAATTTGAGACTCAATTTTAAAATCTGAGACTCAAGATTAAAAACCCTCCCAACTCACACAATATTATCCCAGTAAGTTGTTTAATAACTCAACAAATGACTGAGAAATGGGTGAAGACAAAGGGAAAGAAGAGAAGAATGTGCTAGGAAGACTTGAGAATACAAGTACCATGTCTAGACGCTACTGCTGATCATGCTCACTAGCAGGGGGCTTCTCTTGGTGCCTTCGTTGCGGTGAGACCTTTCTGAAATTTCAAGCGTGTCAAGGACTGTCATTTCCCATTTCTTCCCCAGCCAGTCGCTTCAGTAACCAGATGGATTACAAAGAATTTTTAGTTTGGCTTCATTAAAAAGGAACTAGAAAATGTAATTTTGTCGGATTACTAAAAATATTTTGTCACGAACATATTCTTTTAAAAATTGTGTCAATATCTGAGGGTCTAAAACACAACCATCCTCTTCCATTTAGCAATTAGTTTTATAAAAAACAGATCAGAAAACCCCACTTCCCCCTTCTGTCTGGTTTTCTCCTCCAGGGAGTGTCCACGGGCTTCCAGTGCCATCTGGTGGACCATATAAAGATGCATCCCGATTTGAGGCAGGACTCTCGCATGGAGAAGTGAAGAGTTTTACATCCTAGTCCGTGACGTGAAAGGAATGCAGGTGAATATAAAATTAGATGGCTGTGTTAGGCCGGGTTGACCAGAGAAACAAACTCAGTGACACTCATATATGTATAAGAAAGATCTTTATAATGATTTATCAAGAAAACATCCCAGCCAAGTCCAACTCAAGTCCGTAATTCCGATACAAGTCCATAGTCCCTCTTCTGACGCACGCAGCCACATGCAATGATGCAGAATGCAGGAAGATCACCGGCTGGCAAGGTCTACGTCTCGTGGGTCCGCGGTTGGTGGAAACATGACAGGGCTCCCACAGCTCTCAGGGTGGCCAGCACACAGGAAGGGGAAGGGGAAGAGAGAGTCCTCCTTATGAGAAGGCCATGCCCCCAAGGGGCAGAGCATCAGGCTAATAGACAGGGACGACTCCACTCCTAGTCTGAAGTGTCCAGTGATATAATCATCCAACTACCACAATGGATTATATATATAGGTGGTTTCTATTGTGTTCAGTTGCTATTGAGTCCATTCCAATTAATGGTGATTTCATGTGTACAGAGTAAAACTGCTCAATAGGGTTTTCAAGACTGTAACCTTTTGGAAGCAGATCAATAGGCCATACTTACAACAACCCAGATCCACAAGAGTGTGCACCTACAAGCCTATAATTTGCCTATTTCCTATTTCACCTTTCTGCATCTTCGGCCTGCAGCTCTGTGAATCTGAAGAGAATCCAGATCTTCAGATCTCTGGACCTATGGACTCAGAGGGGTCCAATCATTGGCAGTGACTGGACTGGGCTGGGGATCCCTCTTGAGATAAAGTTGATTCTTAATATAAAG
>NW_022111369.1:6696210-6700343 GCF_000313985.2 Echinops telfairi
GTCACAAAAAAATGCCAAAGCAGTCAACTTTAATCATGATATGCTTATTTCATCAATGCTCATAGTGCTCAAAGCACATGAAAAATCATAAGCCTCCATATTTCCCTACCTGGTCCAATGCCTTCATCTGCAGCCATTCTTGACCAATTGGTAAGACACTTCTGATGAAGACAGAAATTGTACAAAGCGCATTCTAAGCCTCTTCCCATCCACCAATCCAGACTCTACCCTACCTACATCAGACTGCTGTTACTCCTAGTCAGGGCCAATCCTACAGTTGTATAGGTTTCCCCAGACCTACCTTCTTCCCTATAACCTCTGAATGGAGTGGATTAGTGTAGAGGGTATTTCTTTAAGAAATGTTTGTTTCTGTCTAGTTCTAGTAGCTTTTCCTTTGTACTCCTTACTTCTCCCCCATATCCACTGTTATAAGTTTTATAGTCATATTTCTGCTGTGTGTTCGTATAGCTGATTGGACTAAGAATAGGCCTTTAATTAAAACTGAGTAAATCCAAGTCCTTCTCCCTCAAGGTGAGACTGAGAATAAAATAATCTGAACTCAGTTCATCATCTCTCTTGATTGGTTGTTGTCTTCAGGTGCCAGTGAGCTTACTCTGGCTCTTTGTGACTTTACATGTAACAGAAGGAAGCATTGCTTAATCCAATGCCATCCTCACAATCGTTTCTATATTCATGGCCATTGTTGCAGCCACCGTGTCAATCCATTGTTGAATGGAGGAGCTGCAAATTCTGGAGCTGTGAAGGCCCATCATTGGCTTCAGGAATGCTTATTAATAGCATTTTCACTTTTGGAAATGTATGAAAGGCTAAACAGAAGTCTTTTGCTAGTAGGAGGGCAGGTCTATATAGGATGTGCAGAGAAGGGTGGCATATATGCTCTGCCAGGGTTTAGAAGCAGCTTCTAGCTAATTTCCATGACTCAGCAGCATTCTTCCCTCTGTATCCTTGTAGAACCCCCCCCCCTTTTCTTCCATTTAAACTTATTTCATAGGATTTCTGTTTCTTGCAGCCAAATTAATTTAAATCAAAATGCCAAGGTTCTTGGAAGGAAATGTCTTCAAAACTAGTGCATGAGCCAACTGCAAAATCATTTTTACTACATTACAATCACTTTTTATGAGCTTGATGACATTTAGCACAGCAAATATTGAGGAAATTCTTGCTCTGTGCAATGCACAGTGCTTGTCATTCCAGAGAATACTAAGATACTTAGGGGCTAGCAGTTCTCTTGGGAGAAAAGCCATCATAACGAATATTAAAAGGCAAAAATTTCAATTACAGAAGTAAAATGCTTTGAAACAGGCTAGAGAGTGGATTAAAAATATTTTTATTTACCAAATATTGCTGTGCTAACAATATGTTGTGATCTCGAGATACAATGCTGAACCAAACACAGTTCCTTCACTAACGGAATAAGAAATGAAACGATTCAGTGAAAGCATAGATAAATAAACTTTGGGACATACACAGAATGCAATACTGTGCAACGTCAAAGAATAACAATGAATCTAGGACATGTCTCATAACATGCATGAACTTGGAGGGCTGAATGAAATCAGTTGATCACAAGAGAGTAAATATTGTATGAGATCACTATTATAAAAAGTCAACGAAATATTTTTTGACTAAAAGAAATAGTTCTTTAAGGGTTACCAAAGTTTTTCAAGGATCATAAGTATTAAAAGGATAAATACTCAACTATAGGGATTTGAGGAGGCATTCAAAAGAAGAGACTTAAAGATTTAAATGTATTGCTGGTGGTTGCACAATTTCGTGTCAGCTTGATAAATAGAATGAAGGGGTGGAGTCTAGACTGTCAATCAGGTCACAGCCTCTCTTCTTCCCTGGAGGGGAAACACACTCTCAGTTTCACCTTCCTGTTGACAAGCCACATGGAGCCACGCTGATGGCAGCCAGAGCTCTGGAGATGCTTCCACTGCCACTGAATCCACAAGACTTTCCACCCCCTGGCCTGTGATCTTCCTGCATCCAGCATCATTGCATGTACTGCGTGAGTCTGAAGAAGAATTTATGGACTAGCATCAGACATATGGGCTAATATAGGACTTATGGACTTGATCTGGATTTGGCTGGGATATTTTCTCAATATATAATGGCTCTTGTATATAAAGTGCTTTCTTATACACATATGAGTGTCTCTGGATTTGTTTCTTTAGCCAACCCGGTCTAACACAATAGCTAATGGCAATCCAGAAAGAAATGACACAGCAATATTAATTTCTGATGACATGGAAGGCAAAGTGCAGCAAGAAGAGACATAAGAAAGACATTCTATAATGATTAAAGGGTCAATTAAAATTGAGGTTATAACTATAATAAATATCTAGGTATCCAATGAATAAGCCTCAAAATACAGCAATCAAGAGAAATAAATAACTCTAATTGTAGGAAACTTTCATGCATTCTTGATGAAGGATAGATCAACTAGAAAGAAACTGAAAAACTATACAGCAGCATTACACAATACAATCAACAACCTTTACCTTATAGACACATACAGAACATGCCACTCAACAGAACACAATTATATACTTTTACAATGCACATGAAGCATACTCCAGAATAAACCATATGTAAGCCTGCAAAGCAAGCCTCAATATATGTAAAATAACCAGATAATGCAGAGCATCTCAGATCACAATGCTATAAAATAAGATGTCAATAATATGAAGATTAAAGGGGGAAAAGAAACATGGAAATCGAATAACATCTGGTTTAAAAACTACTGGGTAATTCCCTGTGTTAGGGAGGCTTCTCTTGAGAAACAAAACCAGGACACTTAAGTCTCTCTAATTTTCTCTCCAGAGGAATACAATAGCAAATTAGTTCATACAGCAGTACAAAGAGCTCAGTCCAACTCACTTACATGGGCCAGTCAATATACCGAAGCTTCTTCCAACTCCCACAGGCCAAGGACGCAGACAGGAGGAAGATGAGATGTGGAGGCCAGCAGAGGCCAGTAGTGCATTATGGGGAAGCAGGTCGCGTGGAGCCGCAGGAGGTGCGGCATCTGGATGAGCAGAGTTGGCCCCGCAGGCAGCACACGGCACAGCAAAGCACAGTGACCCACATACAGTACGCTTGTTGAGGCAGGGCAGCTAACGCAAGGCACCCACTAGGGAGAAAAAGTAAGGTGCCGGCCTCCGAGAGCCATTTATCTCAGACGGACGGACCCCAAAAGAGTTCATCAAGCTGCGACCTGATTGACAAGCTAAATTGCACCCACATCTTCCGGGTGCCATGTTGGCACAAAAAACCCCATAACTATCACATTCAAGAAATAAAAAATTTCTTGGAACAAATGAGAATAAAAATATAACGTATCAGAACTTTTGGGACACCAGAAAAAGCACTACTCAGAGGGCAACATAAACCAATAAAGGGCAAACTTAAAGAACACCTCAAAAAAGAACAGGCCAAGATTAACTCCTTAACCCAACATCTTCAACAATTAAGAAAAAATGAAGCAAAATAAGTCTACACCTACCACAAGAAAAGAAGTCATACAGATTAGAGCAGAAGTCAATGAAACAGAAAGTAGATACATAATATAATCAACAGGACAGGTTGGTTCTTTGAAAAGATTAACAGTCAACAAGCCACTAGTACGTCTAACAAAGGAAAAGGAGAAGATGCAAATAACGTGAGTGAGAAATGAACAATACAGTGGAGGAGTGGACCAATAAACATTGGTACATACAGAGAATGGAAGGCCTCACAATGTTAAAGAATAACAATGAATCTGAACCATCTCATCACATGGGTGAACCTGGAAGATATTATGCTCGTCAAATTAGTAAATCACAAAACCAAAAACCCCGATTCGATGTAAACTCATAGCGACCCCATAGGACAGGGTAGAACTACTCCTGTGAGTTTCTGAGACAGAACGTGGATGGGAAAGACCCACCTTTCTTGCCGTAGAGCGCCTGGTGGTTTTGAACATGTAACTGCTACACTACCAGGGCTCCGTTTCTGTTCAAGTACCTGGTATTGTTTTTATCTACTAATTGGCTCCTGCTGACAGAATGAAGCAGAGGGAAGAGTTAGGTATGACTCTGTCAGTAGTACAATAGCATGAAAAAATTCAG
>NW_022111369.1:6701480-6705222 GCF_000313985.2 Echinops telfairi
GTTCCAGACCTGAAGGGAGACCAAGCACTATAGTCTCAAGGCTCCATCAGTCCCTAGCTTATGATTTTGAGTTTTGTTCCACTTTTCGCTCTCACTCTATCTAGGACCTTCTCTTTCAGAGCATTTGGTAGTGGTAGCCAGGCACTATCTAATTCTTTTGGTCTCAGAGTTATGGAGATGGATGTGTGTGAAGCCAATTAAGTCATTGGACTCATTGTTATCATTTGCTTTAGATTTTAACCACTTTTCTTTCCTATGGACAGGGAGCAATGTTGGGTAGTGGTTACACACTGGCCTGCTAACTGCTAGGTCAGCAGTTTGAAAACACCAGCTGATCCTTGGGAGAAAGGCCAGGTTTTCTACTCCCATAAAGAGCTACACTCTCACAGTATCACCACTCTCAGCACTGGTGATTACTGCGCGGGTGGAGGGAGGGTGGAGTGGACAGGGGGATCCAATTACTTAAGGTGACCAGATTTAAAGCGGGACACCATTGACCAGGCTGGGGTTCTTGATTAAAAATTTGGTCTATATGGACCAAATAGACCGTTCCCTAGTTTGTCGTGCATTCTTTCAAAAAATCGGGACTTTTTAAAGCGCCAAAAATCAGGACTGTCCCACCAAAAGCAGGGCGTCTGGTCACCTTTCTACATATAACCTCCTCCCTGGGGGATGGACAACAGAAAAGTAGGTGAAGGGAGACGTCAGACAGCGTAAGATATGACAAAATAATAACAATTTCTAAATTATCAAGGGCTCATGAGGGAGGGGGAGCGGGCTGGGAAGGGAAAAAATGAGGGGCTTATACCAAGAGCTCAAGCAGAAAGCAAATGTTTTGAGAATGATGTTGGTAAAAAATGTACAAATGTGCTTGACACAATGGATGTATGTATGGATTGTGATAAGAGTTGTATGAGCTCCCAATAAAATGATTTAAAAAAAAGAGCTACACTCTTAGAAACCCACAGGGGCAGTTCTATCCTGTTCTATAGGGTTGCTATGAATCAGCATTGAGTGGATAGCAATGAGTGTGGTTGGAATTTCCTCTGGACAGGCAGAGACCAGTAGCTGAACCTTAGATATCTACTCCACACGCTTAAGATTCAAACCCCTATTTTATGCCCTACAGTAGGAAGTAGAACAGTGTCTTTGTGGATTATGTTATGCCAGAGGACAAATTTCAGTTAAGAGCTTGTGAAAATTCTTAAATTTAAAAAGGCTATAGATAAGTTTTCTGACAAATATATTTGTCTTTTTAGAAAGGTATTAGTGAATGTTTACCTAAAAGTTTCTATATAATTTCACTTAAATTTATATTTATGTTGCATCTTGGTATTGTGAAGCTGAGTTTCTAAAAATACCTTATTAAAGAGGCCTCAAACATTCCCATAGTATTAAAGGTTTTATTTTAATAGGTCTGGGGCTTTTGATTTAAAACCTTGAGTTTATGAATACTTGTCACAAGAGCTACCTTTGTTAAAAACATACATTCATATTTATACATATAGAGTACTGCTTATTCGCTTGAGATTGTAAATCACCCTGGTCATGGGAGGCTGAGTTTACTCAGCCAATTTGAGATTGTTAACCTGTTTTCCAAAATCTTACTGCACTGCTTCCAATTAACTCAACCAATAAAACACACTGGGTGAACCTCTTACAATAAGAAACATATTGAAGGATAAACTTCTGGTAAAAATTTATTTTAATATTGAGATAGTTTATTGTGCCAGTCTGGCTGATAGGCGCAGGTGGGATTGACTGAGGGGCGGAGAGATGGATGGCTTGGCGAGCCTTGCCTTTCTTGTCTCTCGCTCTGTGATCATTGGGCCAGTGTGCGGCTGCCTTGCTTGTTCTGTGCCTCAATTTAAAGGCTACACTGCCTGTGGGACGCCTAGCCTGTGGACTGTGTTGCTGTAAGTTGAGGTCCCTTTAAGACTTCTCTGGAGCTGGGGACTGGCGATTGGTGACCTGCCTTGTGATTGGCTGCTGTGCTGACATAGCCTAGTTCTCTCTACAAATAGAGGAAGATCTGGCATCAGATAGAGACTTGAAGGACTGCTAGTCTCTCAACTTTCTCTCACGGATGTGAGTTGCACTAAGCCATTTATAGTGCTTCTAATTTAACTGTTTATTTCTTGTATTGTATATTTATTTGTATATGATTTAACATTTCATTTCTCGTTATATATCTAATTATCTTTATGATTTAACATTTCATTTCTCGTTATATATCGAATTATCTTTATAAATAAATATATTATATTATCAGGAATTTGGTTTTATCTCTCTAGAGAACCCTGTCTAACAAAAATAGTGATTTTAAAAAAATCATTTTACTGGGGGCTCATACAGCTCTTATCAGAATCCACACATGCATTCATTGTGTCAAGCACATATATCTAGTTGCCTAATGATGATGTGTTGGGTGGCTATCTGTAAGGTCAGCAGTTGGAAACCACCAGCCACCCCTCTGGAGAAAGATGAGGCTTTCTCCTCCTGTATAGAGTTACAGTCTCAGAACCCCACAGGGGTAGTTCTACCCTGCCCTATAGACTATCTGTTAGAATTAACTCAATGGCAGTGAGCTTGGGTTTTTGTCTTTATACCTAGTACTGGATTTCCTAGGCCATATACTATGCAAATGTTCAACTTGACAAGACAATTCCAAATTATTTCTCAATGTAATATCAATTTAATTCCTACTGGACACATTAACTTTGAACTATGAGGCAGAAACCCCAGTTATAATTTTGTAAATAAAGCCCCACCAGTCAGCGCAATGATGCAATTTAAAAATTTAATTCCAGTTCCCTGGTGGTGTAATGGGTTCTGAGTTGGGCTGCCAACCGCAAGTTCAGCAATTTGGAACCACCAGCAGTTCCGAGAGAGAAAGACTGGGCTTTCTGTTCCCATAAAAAGTTACTCTCTCAGAAACCCACAAGGGCAGTTCTACTTTGTCTCACATGAGTCAGAATTGACTCAATGGCAGTGAGTTTAAAAAAATAGCTCCTCCTTATTTACTTTATATCCTTTTTTAGGACAATGCTCAAATTTAGCTGAGCCCGATCAGCTTATCAGTTGCCATTGCATCTGTTCTGATTGATACCCAGTCAAACTGCTGGGCTTTCAAAGGCTGATATTTTTGGCCTTTCTTCTTCTTCGTTTTCGTCTTCATCTTTTTCTTCTTTAATCATTTTATTGGGGGCTCATACAGCTCTTATCACAATCCATACATACATCAGTTGTGTCGAGCACATTTGTACATATTTGCCATCATCATTTTCAAAACATTTTTTTTCTATTTGAGCCCTTGGTATCAGCTCCTCATTTTTTCCCACTCCCTCCCACACCCTCCCTCCCTCATGAGCCTTTGATAATTTATAAATTATTATTATTTTTTCATGTGTTACATTGACCAATGTCTCCCTTCACCCACTTTTCTGTTGTCCATCCCCCGGGAAGGTTATAGGTACATCATTGTGGTTGGTTTCCCCCTTTGTCTCCCCTCCTGGCCCTTCCCCTCCTGGTATTGCTACTCTCATTTATTGGTCCTCAGGGGACTTATCTGTCCTGGATTTCCTGTGTTTCAAGCTCTTTTCTGTACCAGTGTACATACTCTGGTCTACCCAGATTTATAAGGCAGAATTGGGGTCATGATAGCATTAAAGAACTAGAGGAAAGTTGTATGTTTCATTGGTGCTATACTGCACCCTGACTGGCTCATCTCTTCCTGTGACCC
>NW_022111369.1:6710868-6718459 GCF_000313985.2 Echinops telfairi
ATATTTTTTATCCCCCTGGCCAGCTAGAATAGAATCAAATTGAATTGTCTCCCTCACTCTCCAGGCTGCAGTTCAGTGCTCTGTTAGAATCTAAGACTTGCTTCAGTGGGTCTTTAATATGCAAAGAGCCCCCAGGCCCTGTAGCTGAGTTCTGGAATTCCTTAGCTGGGCTTCTTTTTGTGCTGATTTATGTTAAGGGACCCCTCCCCCCACATCTATGTGCTTCTTGGAGCTGAGAGACAAGACTGGGGTTTGAGTTTTTAACCAATAATATATATTTCACTCTTTTTAATGTTATGCTTGTTATGTGCTCTGATTTGAGGGCTGTCACGCTGACCCCCAGAGGGGGAGATCCAGTTTATCAGGAGGGTTGTTTCCTTCTCAGCCAATTGGAACTAAATTCACTCTCTGGTCTCTGACTATCCACCTATTTTCTCCCACACTGCGATCTGCCTCAGGTAAAAATCTGCTTTTTCTTCTACTCCAAATTTTGGCTACCCGCTACCCCCACTCCCCAGGCTGTGAGCTCAAGGCAGGCAACAGCGCAGAGAGCTCTGGTGTGGGGTTCTCCTCGTGTCTGGGATTATGTCCCCTCTAGGGCATCAGCCTGGAGAAATCACTGCTCCCACGCCTGGAGCTTTCCAGCTGAAGCCAGAGGGCTAGCAAAAGCTAGAGCGCTTTAAAGGCGTTCTTTGTTTGCTTTGTGAGTGGAAATCACAAACAAAAAAGGGGATCAGGAAAGACCCTAATACCCTAGTTCTAATTTCAGGACTCCACCTCCCCGTTTTTTTCACCTTACCTCCTAGTTTTCTGGTCTGGCAACAGGAGCTCCAGACGGGTGAGTCCCATGGAGTCGCCATTTTCCCCTGAGTCCCTGCATCACTCCTTGGGATTTTTGGTCCTCCGTTGTATGTATGTACCACAGTTTTTTAATCCATTCATCTGTTGATGGAAATTTGGGTTGTTTCCAACTCCTTGCAATTGTGAACTGTGCCGCATGAACATTGGAACACAGATGTCTGGCCGTGGTTTTCTTTAGGCCTTTCTTCTGAGATACCTGTAAGTCAGCAGTTCTCAACATGTGGGTTGCGAACCCTTTGGGGGTCGAACAACCCTTTCACAGGGGTTGCCGAAGACTATCAGAAAACACATAAATATTTCACAATATATAATTAGATATTGTTTTGTGATGAATCACTATGCTTTAATTATGTTGAATTATGTTCAATTTGTAACAATGAAAATATATCCTGCATATCAGATATTTACATGATGATTTATAACAGTAGTAAAATTACAGTTATGAAGTAGCAATGAAAATAATTTTATGTTTGGGGGCTCACCACAACATGAGGAACTGTACTAAAGGTTCGCAGCATTAGGAAGGTTGAGAACTATGGAATCTTGAATCTCAATCCTCCAATTAGCAGCCAAGAGCTTTCTGTTTGCACCACTCAGGGACTACTGAAAACCCGTCATGATAAAAACTTCCTCACCTTCTATTTTCAAAGAGCCACTCTTTTCTCTATGACTTAGATCAGATGCTCACATGCTTCCCTTGATAACCTATGACCAGAAACAATAAAACAAAAACAAAACAACCTCAAACTCACTGCCACTGAGTCCATTCTGACTCGTAACGACCCTATAGGGCAAGGCAGAACTGCCTCTGTGAGATGTAACTCTTTATGGGAGTAGAAAGCTTTGTCTTCCTCCCATGGAGCAGCTGGTGGCTTTGAATTGCTGATCTTGTGGTTAGCAGCCCAACATGTAACCGCCACACGACCAGGACTCCAGGAGCAGACACAGACTTCCAAATTCCCATTCTTTGCCTCAAAATGATTATGCACTGATGAATCTGGACAAAATACTTGACTTAAACTTTAATTAAGCATTTCCCTCTCCTCTTAGCCTCTGAATGATCTACTTCAGCTAGAATAAGCAGCCAACCCTTGCTTAGTGTTCTCTCCTAAGGATGACATTATCTGATTAATTGTTCCATCCTAGTCACCCCCCTACCCAACACTTTGCTCTTTCTGAAAACACCAGCAAATCCCCCAAACTCAAATTCACTGCCATCAAGTTTATTTCAACTCATAGAGACACTATAGGACAGCTTAGCACGGTCTTTGGGTTTCCAAGGCTATAACTCTTCTTCTCTTTTTTTTTTGAGGCTGAAACTCTTTATGGACATAGAAAGTCTTATTTTTGGATGCCATTATGACCTCAAGCTATGGGTCTCCCTCATCAGAATAATATGTCTTTGTCCTGTTTATGCCCTGGTGGCATAGTGGTTACGTATTGGACTGCTGTCTGCAAGGTTGGCAATTGGAAATGACCAATCACTCTCTTGGAGAACGATGTGCTTTCTACTCCTGTAAACAGTTACAGTCTCCGAAACACAAAGGGGCAATTCTACTCTGTCCTACTGGGCCTCTCACTGAGTCAGCATTGACCCACAGCAGTAAGTTTAGTATTTTCATTTTGTCCTGTTTAAAGACTTAATCAATGTTTTCCCTTAAGTTATATTTGAAATGTGGGGTTTCTTTTGTACCATAAGACATTTGAAAAAGAACAGTTACTATATGATCCTACTTAGGAAATATATAGAAATCAAAGATTATCCCTGCATGGTCGGTAAGGGGAAAGAGAATTTTTGCTTAAGGAAGCATTTTTGGTTTTTTGGTTATAATTTTTTTCTCCCAGGATCATTAACCTTATGCTATGCTAATAAAAAAAACCAACAATAAGCAAAACAAACTCACTGTCATTGAGTCAATGTTGACTCCAAGTATGACCTGCATATGGATTTCTGAGATTGTCATTCTTTACAGGAGTAAGAAGCCCAGTTTTTCTCATGTGGAGCTGCTGGTAGTTTTAAACTGCTGATGATGCAGATCGCAGCCCAACAGCTAACCACTACACCACTAGGGTTTCTTATGCTACACTAATAGTGGTGGAATAATTTGGAAAATAGTATCTACATTGTTTTCACACATTAAGAATGTAATCAATGTCAATGTATTATGCAAAAATAGTTGAATTGGTGTTTTGTTGTGTACATTTTAATCACAATAACAACAACATCAACAAACCCGTCCCTCCCCGCTATTGAATCCATGCTGACTTGTGGTGATTCTTTTTGTTAAAAAACAACAACAAAATCCCTGTGGCCAATGGTGTTTTTATGGTGATCATCTGAAGTGGAAGTTAATTGCAGGCCTCTTGTCCATGATGCTGCTGAGTAAACTGCCAGTCTTCAGGTTAGCACTCTAGCTCAGCAGTTTAAGAGATTCCTGCACATCTAGCTCCTACATTAGATCCCTAGTTTTAATTTGGAACATGTTGCATCCCAGGACTCTATTCTGGATGGCTCTTCCCCACTGCCATCCTAGCCCCTCCTTCACCTGATTAAATCCTACTCATCATGTTCTCATTCAATTCTGATGCATAGTCTCAGAACTGCCCCTGAGGGTTTCCAAGAGTGTACATATTTTTCCCCCCTCCATTTTATTGGGAGCTCTACAGATCTTTTAACAATCCGTTGCTCAATTAGATTAAGCACGATTGTACAATTGTTGCCTCCATCATTTTCAAAATATTTTCTTTCTTTGGTATCAGCTCCTCTTCATCCCTGCCAAAACCCCACCCCACCCCACAAGAACCCTTGTTATTATATTGAATATTATTATTATTCCACCACCACCCCCCTCCGATCTCACACCATCCATTCTGTTGTTCGTTCCCCTTAGTGTGGATATATAGTCATCCTTGCTATCAGTTTCCCCTCTCCACCCCCCCTCATTCTGTACCCTCAGGGAATCATTACTCCTGTTACAGTTCCTGAAGGGTTTATCTATCTTGAATTTCATGCATGTAATTATCTTAATTATACACATGAACACATTCAGGTCTAACAGGATTAATGAGATAAAACTAAGACCATAATAGTAGGGGGAGGAAATATTAAAGAACTAGAGGATCATTAGGTGTTTCAACAGTGCTGAACTGCACTCTGGAGATATAATCCCTTCTGTGAGGGACTGTCCAATTATCTCACAGGTGCTTTGGGGGGCTCCTCTTTAAGATTGTCAATCTTTAGGAAAGCAGAAAGTCGCATCTTTCTTCTGAATCAGGGCTGGTGGTTTTAAACTGTTGACCTTGTATGATGAGTAGCCCAACTCATCAAAACCCACTATCTCACCAGCTCGCTCTTCAGAGTCTCATCGGCCAGATTAAAGTTTGAACTCTCTGGCAAGTTTGAATCCTTTTAGTTTTAAACTTTCTTTTTCATAGAATCATCACCTCTTTTCTATAGCACTACAATTTAAATGGATCAATTCTCTTCACTCTTCCTTACTCAATGTCCAACTTTCATATGCAGTTAAGAGTTGCAACAACCATTCAGATGAGCAGCTAACCATTTACTGCACCCAGGGACAAGCAAAGGAACAATTCCTCTACATAGCTTTTTTGTCTGATTGTTTGGTTTCTTCTAACACAAATGGTAGGTGGTAACTGATCATTTATTAATGAGGTTTCCCAATAATTTGCCCCCAAGAGGGCAGAGACTACACCTATTTTTGCTCATCATTACAAGTATTTCTTACCCCCCCCCCACTAAAACTATTGTTTGATGTTTATGAGATGCTCAGTAATTAATCGTTGCCTGTGTAAGAGAGCAAACTATTCACCCTTCTAAAGTCTAAAGCATGGCTAGTTTTAAGGAATGCCTAAGTAACGTGGCAAATAAACAGATTGTCTGACTCTCTGAGCACTTCCTCATTTCCTTTTGTTTTGCAACGTAGCCTTAGTCTCATTCTAAATCTCATTTGTAGGTTGGGTATAGGCCTCTGGCCCTTTGAAATGGGGAGTTGGCACAATTCACATTCTCTTGCATTAGCCTGCTTATCTGCTTATCTCTTTGCAGACTCACCTGTGGGCCCTTCCCTTTCCTGTCTGTCACTGATACAATTCTTGTTGAAATCCCTTCCTCCTTTTCTTTGTAGGCCAGCCTCCTAGCATTTTCAACATCTGGTCAGTTTTAGAGGGACTCTGTCTGGAAATACAAGTCCTTCCCAGGCTGTAATATACCGTTCTAGTAAAAGAAAATTAATGCATATCTAGTAAGAATGAACTTTCCACAAGGAAGTTGCCCTGGAAGTTGCTGCAATGAAAAAAAAAAGCATTGCCTTTTATTTCATCACAGTCGCCTGGTCACTCCTATCCAATCAGAACTTGTGCGGTTTGCTGTCCCAGGGCTCAGCAGACTGCATGGATTACAATATGTACATTGGCACTTGTGATACAGCAAGTGCAAACACCTGGGCTTCCTCAATGTTCAACCAGTGCCAAGATATTGTTCCTCATAAGCCCTTTTAACTGCTTTTGCAGTGAGTAACATCAGTGAATAGGAAATCAAACATTTGATCTACTGGTTGGTTAGCTTAATGCTCTTTTCCAGATGTTTTCTAGGGCTGGCCTTCAGATGTTGATTTGTGGTGGCCTTGAGATCTTCTGTCTATGGCCTTTTATTATTATTTTTGAGTGGTGAGAGTTAATTTAGTTTAGGGAAATGCCTTTTCCAAACTATTCGTTTCTGATGACACACAGTTGTCTTGTGTCTTGTGCTAATCCCACCAGGAGTTGGTGCAACTGTAGAAATACTTAGACAAAAGAAGCTTAAAAAAGAAAAGAAATCAACAATAGCAAACAACTGTACCAGGCTCTTGCTTCTAAAACAGCTACCAGATACACAGAGACATGAGAAGCCCTAGGAATTTTCCAATCAGACGTGATTATTTATGCAGATCCCCTCTTTACTCACCAAACAGAACCAGAATTTATAGAAACTGAAGTGATTTTGCCCTGGACCACACAGCTAGTCTTTAGTCATTAAAATCAGAGTGAGAACCTAGGTCTTCTTTATTCAGCAAAGAGAAATAGTTCCCTTTTCCCAGGTGTCCCTGAAAGCATGCTTCCCATGCTGTTCTGTCCTGGATTTGTTTGCCTCCTTCAGGAGTCCAAGGATGCATCCATTGGCAAAGAAACCTCTGGGCAACATTTCAAGGAGCCATGACAAACTCCGGCTGCCAGCCTACAGGCACTGCCACTCTTCCCCAGTGACCAGCTCTGCTGCTCGGCACCCTGCCAGCCCCCTCTCCTTTCAGGAGCACACCACTAAGCTACCACTTGGATGGGATGCCTCCTGTGCAGAGTACTTTTCCAGGAACCATTCCCATGTCTCCACTTTCCAAACCCTCCTTTTCCCCCACAAGTTTTCTCCTAACACACAAACCCACCTGGAGTCTCTTGAAGTTTTGTGATGATCTGCTTCTCCATCCATGGGGTCAGAGAGCAGGGAAAGCATCAGATTCAGTGTGTGATAGAATGGAAACCTTTGAGAGTTGGACAACAGTTTATAAACAACTCAGGATCGATTCAGCAGCACTACAGCCAGGAGGATGGTGAGGTCATGAGTCAGAATTGATTCAGTGATACCTAACAACAATATATGTGGCCGATGATGGGAAGCACCGTTATAAAAATATATTTTTGAAAATAAAGAATGATAGTGTATATAGACCCAACCCCCAGAAGTTTAACAGTAATTCTCAGGAGACTGTAGGTTAGCTTACATTCTATAACTTAAATTTTAAACTATAGATTTGGGTTGAAAACCTCATGTGCTTGAGGTCTTCCAAGAGACACATAAGCGCTCCTGAGGAAAAGAGTGGATGGTGAACTTTTGTCATCATCTATAGACTGTCAAGTCGGGGGAAACTGGTAAAGCAATCTGTGGTTTCTTTTTGTCTGTTCTAATTGGTGATATTTCCCTAGCAGCTACCCTTACAGGAGAAACTGAAACATAGCTGCTGCCTTGGAAACCCACAGTCTAGTAAGCAGTGCCCAGTGAGTAAAGCGCTCAGAATAGCTCCTTTAATAAGTCTGCTTGCTTTCTCTCCTGGAATCCTTTCTCTGTGGCCTAATGATGATTCATGCAAACACAGCACTGAGGACAGTGGAACTTGGGATTTAAGGGTACATCGGGGCAGAGAGGGCCCCAGAGCTTGTTGTTGGAATTAAACCAGATAAGTCAATAAAACAGGGGCCCTGGTGGAATAGAGGTTGCTCGTTAGGCTGATAACTGCAAAGTCAGCAGTTCAGCACTTTCCGCAGCTTCTTGGGAGATAGATGGGCTTCCTACTTCTGTAAAGAGTTACAGTCTTCAAAGTCTCAAGGCAGTTCTATGCAGTTCAACAGGCTTGCAATGAGCTAGCATTGATGTGAGGGAAGTGAGTGAGTGACGTCAATACAGAAGGCCTGGAATGTGAACTTCTAAATCTGAGCCCAGATTCACGATTAAGAGAATGCACTGGTTAATTTTATTGGACTATGTTAGCTTTTTAAAAAAATTATTTTATTGGGGTCGCGTACAATTCTCATCACAATCTATACATACATTCATTGTGTCAAGCACATATGTACATGAGTTGCCCTCATCATTCTCAAAACTTTTGCCCTCCACCGCAGCCCTTAATATCAGTTGCTCATTTTCCCCCTCTCTCCCCACCCCCCCTCCCTCATGAAC
>NW_022111369.1:6719586-6721838 GCF_000313985.2 Echinops telfairi
TTGTCTTCAAGCCTTTAGGACCCCAGACATTATATCTTTTGGTAGCTGGGCACCATCAGCTTACTTCACCACCTTTGTTTATGTTCACATTTTTCTTCAGCAATCGTGTCAGGAAGGTGTGCATCCTGGAATGCCAATTTAATAGAACAACGTGTTCTTGCAATGAGTAAGTGCTTGAGAGGAGATCCAATGTTCATCTGCTGCCTTAATACTAAACCTATAAATATACGTGCTTTAAAAAAAAACTACTTCTGATCCTTTCAGCATATACAAGGGTAAATAAAAAAGCATTGCTACAGAATCATAGCCATCTTCATTAAGCAAAATATATAAACATGTGAAGCTATTGCTTCCAAACATATCCTCCATCTAGGTCTATACACTTCTGGCGGCAGTGTTCCCCTCTCTCCAATGCTTTCCTGAAGAATTCTGTTCTCTTTGATTTATAGCAGATGAGACTGGTAGTTTTGGGCATCCTCAAAGGATTCAAATCATGTTGCCTTTTGGGGGGAAAAGGAGCGTAAAAGAGCAAGGTCAAGGGTGTAGGATAGATGAAGTAAGATTTCCCAATGCAGTTCTCTTAGGAAACCTGGGCTGCCCTGGGAGAATGACCAGCAAGTGCACTGTGTGATGGAGAACATTCCTTGGCACAGCTCTCCTGTACTTTTTCTCCTCAATACAGTTTTCAAGGGGAAGCCCCGCCCCCCTGCCAAAAAAACCCAAGAACAACAAAACAAAGGACTTCTTCCTAGTCAGCACTCATGATTGTCCTATGTCCTTTGAGAACATCCGTTATGTTTTGGAATTCCACAAAACAGTTGCCAAAACATTCTGAATTGTCGGCTCTTACAGAAATCGAACTGCCCCCACAGAGCCACTGAGAAGCTAGCTGTTCTGATAGGCCCTTTTCCGGAAGGTGCCCTAACACAATGAAGACCCATGTATTGCCGATCCCAGAGACACGTTTAAGCACATCTTGTTTGGAATAAACCTGCGCATATATGAACTGAAACTGGAGCAGCAGTACTTTTGGACCGACTTTGGAACTATTTGTGCTCATGTACTCATTGAAGAAGGAGCCCCGGTGGAGTAGTGGGTGACACGTTGGGCTGCAGAGCCACAAGGTAAGCAGTTTGAAACTACCAGCTGCTCAGAGAAGGAAAGATGAGGCTTTCCACTCCAGTAAAGAGTTACCATCTTGGAAACTCATGGGGGCATTTCTAGTCTGTCCTATGGAGTTTCTGTGGGTCAGAATTGTCTCTATGGCAATGAGCTTAGACTAATTAAAGAAGGTGTCCTTCTTTAAAAAAAAATAAAGCTCAGTGGCACAGTGGGTTAAGCACTGACTGCTAAGTCAAGATTTGGTCATTTTAACCCATCGATCACTCTAAGAAAAAGATGAGGCTGTCTGCTTCCAGAGGACTTAAAGCCTCAGAAACCCTATGGAGCAGTCCTATTCCGTCTAATGAGTCAGAATCATCTTGATAAACAAACAAACAAACAAACAAACACCAAACAAACTCACTGCCATCAAATCCATGCTAATTCATAGCGACCCTGTAGCACAGGGTAGACCTGCCCTGTGGGTTTCTGAGACTGTAACTCTTCCCAGGACTAGAGAGCTCCATCTTCCTCCCGTGGAGTTGCTGGTGGTGTATTGCTGACCTTGTGGCTAGCAGCCCAACAAGTGAGTCCTACCTGAAGGTTCTGGCTTTAATCCACGCAGGAGCATGCATGTGGTAGAAAGGATTTCTTAACTCCTTCTGCCAGGGTCACAGTTAAGAAAACCACATGGAACAGCTCTGCTCCATGACACATGGGGTTTCCAGCAGTCAACTCGATGGCAACGGTGTGGATTTTTCTTGTTAGGTTTCAGAATATACATATTCAGATTTGTCTGTCCTATGCCCTGTAACGTCAACCAATCCAGAACAAAGATATAGTCAGTAAACTGCAAATGTCCGGTTTGGCACTGCCTGCAAGGGGTTCTAGCCCCTTGACAGGTGAGGCTAGACTTCAGTAAGCATTCAGTGTACAAAGCCCCATTGCCTTGAAGTGGTTCACCTTGCCTTCCACATTCCATTCTCTTCCTCTCTCAGCTCCCAACATTGATGTGGTGTGAGTCCTCACCCTTACCTCCTCCTTCAGTGTTTAATACATCCTTTCCTTCTTTATCAACTCTCTCCATATCTAACATTTTGCATTTATGATAATAGTACAAAGCCTACTAATTGACTATTTAAAAAAATTTT
>NW_022111369.1:6722349-6723211 GCF_000313985.2 Echinops telfairi
AAAAAAAAAAGATTGTGTGTCTATTTGACTGGGTTATGATTCTTAGTATTTTGACAATTATGTAACAATGTAATTTGGTAGTTACCTCATGATGATGCTTTCCTCCACGTTGGTATCTGATGTGATCATCCTCTATTTTTGTATAACACTAATATTTATAATGCCTTCACCCTCAATTTTTGCATAATGCCATTACAATAATGACCTGTCTTTGGAACCTAACCATGTCATGGGTGAGGAATGGGTGTATAGTCTCTCCTGACATTTGGAATTGATGACCAGCCACATTTTCATCTCTTCTCCTTGGCTTGAAACCCTTTGAGACAAGCTCAGAGTAACAATGTGCTTCCATGCTTGGCTTCACTCTCAGGGTTTACCAAACCATTTCATGACCTCTAGGATACCCTGGCCATCAGTCTGGCCAGGGTCCATGAATGAGATCCAGACATTGCTTTAAAAATTATGGCAACAAATAAGATATTTTAAGGAACATTTCTATTTCTATGGTTGGGGGGAAAAAGAGTTTAGATATTTAAAGAGAGTAAAAAGGTAGTTAAACACACTTGTTCAGATAATCCAGTTATTTAAAAAAATCATTCCTTATGCAGTCACAATAAATATAATTCGATGACTGGAACATATTGCTGCACTAAAATGTTCTCTGACAATTCATGCATATGCTCCATCTGCCTATTAAACGCTTCACTTCGTGAGGGCAGAGATTAAATTTTAATATTGTTGTTCATGTCCCTGCTGAGGAGGCACTAAGTTCTTTTTTTAAAATTTAATCATTTTATTGGGGCTCATACAATTCATCACAATACATAGATCAATTGTGTAAAGCACACCTATACATTTGTTG
>NW_022111369.1:6733644-6734458 GCF_000313985.2 Echinops telfairi
TCATGAATGCTTGATAATTCACAAATGATTATTATTTTGTCATATCTTATACTGTCTGACAACTCCCTTCACTTACTTTTCTGTTATCCATACCCCAGGGAGGAAGTTATATGTAGATCCTTGTAATTGTTTCCCCCTTTCTACCCCACCTTCCCTGAGGAGGGTGATTTTTGCCATAGACTCTCTCCTGCATACATTCTAATGCAATGCAAATGTCCTCAAACTTTGTGACCGTTTCATGAAGTCTACCCAGATATTTGTTCACCAAACTACCTTGTCATCTACTTGCAAGCATTTTCAAGTTCTGATCATCACTAACACCACTGCCTTTGAAACTCTCTAGATCTCTATCTTTTGGCCACATTCCAGCATAGACAAATGTTCAATCGAAGTACTACTTGAAGTTCTGCTCAGATAGAAGATTTCTCTTCACCACTAGTCTAAGATAGTTCAAATGGTGCCAACATTTGTCTTAAAACCAAGTTACTTTTAAAAACAATTTTATTGGGCATATAATTCCCAAGTCAATAGTTTGATCATATTAACAAGAGTTGTACAATCACCACCACAATCAATTTTAGAAAATTTTCTTTTTGCTGTTATTAGCTCCCTATTTCCCCCAACTTTTCATGCCACACCCTAAGAAACCATTAATCAAGTTACTGTCTATAGAGTTTTCTATCCTGTATTTCATATACCGAAAAACAGACCAAAACAAAACAAAACAAAACCCAACAATAACAAAGTAAAACAGAGAAAAACCTCTATAAAAAAATTAAAGCAGAATATATTAAAAAACTAGAACAAATTGAAA
>NW_022111369.1:6736896-6738812 GCF_000313985.2 Echinops telfairi
TTAGATTAGGGCTAGACTAAATGTAAACCCAGGCACACTGTTTTTAATATAAAAAGCCAGATTTAATATATTTTAGACTTTGTCGGACACAACTTTCTTTGTTACATGTTATTTGTTTGCTTGTTTGTTTATAATCTTTAAGAATGTGAAAAGAATTTGTTGCTCATAGGCCAAACAAAAAACAGGCCTGACTCCTGCTATGTAGCCCAGAGTGCACAGATCAGTGTTTTGTATATCGAGCTTGTATTCATTCCTATGGCCTCTGTGACAAATAACCACAAACTGCATGGCTTAAAACAACAAAATTGTATTCATTCATTGCTCTGGAAACAAGAAACCTAAAATAAAGGTGCTGGTAGGGCCTCGCTCTTTCTGAAGGCTCTGGAGGACAATCTATTCTGTTTTGCTCTTAGCTGTTGGTGTTGCTGGCAATCCTTGGCCCTCCTTGGTTTGTAAATGAATCTCTTTAATGTAGATGAATCACTCTAATCTCTGCCTCATCAAGAACATCATTTATGAAGAAAGCAAAAGGTCATTAAAAATACAGGTTAGAAAGAAAAGATCAAAGTGGATGCCTGAAGAGATTCTGAAACTTGCTCTTAATCACAGAACAGTGAAGGCACCTGGAGGGAAAGATGAAGTCAAAGTGCTGAACAGAAAATGTCAAAGGGCAGTCAGAGAAGACACAGTCAAGTATTACCATGGAATGTGCAAAGGCTTAGAGTTAGAAGTGCAAAGAGGAAGAGCATGCTCAGGATATCTTAAACTGAAAGAACTTAAGAATTCAAACCTTGAGTTGCAATACTGAAAGGTTCTCTGGGCAAAATATTGAATGATGCAGGAAGCCTCCAAAAAGATGGAAAGAATACACAGAGTCATTGTACCAAAAAGAACTTGTTGACATTTTACTATTTCAAGAGGTAACGTATGAGAAAATATCATTGGCACTGAAGGAAGAAGTCTGAGCTTCTCTGAAAGCATTAGCTAAAAACAAGGTTCCAGGAATTGATAGAAGACCAATTGAAATGTTTCAACAAGCCGAGGAAGCACTGGAAATACTTACTCATCTATGCCAAGAAATTTGAAAGGCAGCTACTTGGCCAACTAACTGGAAGACATCCATGCTTGTATCCATTCCAAAGGAAGGTGAGCCAAGAGAATGCTCCAATTATAGAACAATAGCATTAATATTACATGTAAGTAAAATTTTGCTGAAGATCACCCAATAAGGGTTGCAGTAATACATTGACAGGGAACTGCCAGAGATTCAGACCGGATTCGGAAGAGATGGGGAACAAGGGATACCATTGCTGATGACTGATGGATCTTGCCTGAAGGTAGAGAACACCACAAAGATGGTTGCTTGTGTTTCACAGACTATGCAAAGCCATTTGACTCTGTGGCTCTAACAAACTATGGATAGCCTTGAGTAGAATACAAATTCCAGAACACTTCATTGTGCTCACACAGAACCTGTACATGGATCAAAAGACAGCTGTGTGAACAGAACAAGGGAATACTGCATGATTTAAAATCAGTAGGGTGTGTATCAGTGTTGTATTCTCTCACCACACTTATTCAACCGGTATGCTAAGCATATATAATCAGAGAAGCTGGACTATATGAAAAAGAATGTACATCAGGGTTGGAGAAAGGCTTATTAACAACCTGTGATTTGCAGATGACACAACTTTGCTTGCTGAAAGTGAGGAGGACTTGGAGTACATACATGATGAAGATGAAGGATTGGAGCCTTCAGGATGGATAACAACTCAAAGTGAAGGAGACACAACTGGACCACTAGGTAACATCGTGATAAATGGAGAAAGATTGGAGTTGTCAAGGAGTTACTTTTGCTTGGATCCACAACCAATGCTCATGGGAGCAGCAGTTAAGAGATCAAAGGGCGCATTTCA
>NW_022111369.1:6739356-6741485 GCF_000313985.2 Echinops telfairi
GAACCAGAGGAAAGTTGCATGTTTCGTCGGTGCTACACCGCACCCTGACTGGCTCATCTCCTCCATGTGACCCTTTTGTAAGGGGATGTCCAATTGCCTACAGATTGACTTTGGGCTTCCACTCCACCACCACCCCAAAATTCACATTGACATGATTTTTTGTTCTGGGTCTTTAATGCCTGATACCTGATCTCATTGACACTTCATGATCACACAGTCTGGTGTGCTTTTTCCATGTGGCCTTTGTTGCTTCTCAGCTAGATGGCTGATTGTTTATCTTCAAGCCCTTAAGACCCCAGATGCTATATCTTTTGATAGCCTGTCACCATCATCTTTCTTCACCACATTTCCTTATGCACCCACTTGAACAGACCTCTTTTAAGTGCTGAAAAGCAAGGATGTTACTTTGAAGATTAAAGCACACCTGGTATTTTCAGTGGCCTTATATGTACATGAAAGTTGGACATTGAATAATGAAGACTGAAGAAGAATTTTTGCATTTGAATTATGGTGCTAGTGAAGTATATTGAAAGTCCCATGGACCGACAAAAGGACAAACAACCATGTTTTAGAAGTACAGCCGGAATGTATGTAAGTGCAGAGGATGGTGAGACTTTGTCTCAGGTACTCTGAGCATGTTATCAAGAGAGACCATTGGTAAAGTGGAGGCAGTGAAGAGAGAAAGGCCCTTGACAAGGTGGATTGACAGTGTCTGCAATAATGGGCTCAGACCTTAGAACAATTTTGAGGGTGGATCAGAACCCAGCAGTGTTTCCTTCTGTAGTACACAGGGTCACTATGACTTGGAACCAATTTGACAACATGTAACAACATCAACCACAGTCTGTCCTAGGGAACTCTTTCTGTTTGTCTCTGTTTCTCTTCTGTTCTTTAAGGACATTATTCATATTGGAGTAGGACCCACCTTATTCCGGTGTAGGAACCCAGATGGTGCTTGTGGTTAGAACCCACTAGTTGCTCCATGGGAGAAAGACTTGGCAATTTGTCTCTGTAAAGATTACAGCTTTGGAAATCCCATGGGGACAGTTTAACTCTGCCTTCTGGCATTGCTATGAGTCAGAATTTACTCAATGGTAATAGGTTTGACTCTTGTGTAATCTCATCTTCATTTAAACAAATTACATCAGCATGAACCCTATTTCCAAATGAAAGTTCATTCTTAAGTTCTGGAAGGTTCATGGTTGTTGAAGGGGCTGTGCACTGTTCAACCCACTATACAAGTAAACTGGAAAATGTTCCATTGAGTAAATGAATGGCTACCTGACCAAATTCGACAGTAGTGTATCTGTACTTTAACAAAACTTTTTTTAAATGATTTTCTTTAAGGACCCCCCCACCCTGAATGATTCCATGTCTTGAATATTTCCTGAGCGTTTGACCCCAGGCACCAAGTGTATCAATTCTCCAAAGCATGGAGACAATGGAGCCCCTCCTTCGGACTTGTGTCTTTCCGGGCATTAGTCTCTGATCCCAGCATAGCCGGGGAGCTGTGCACAGAATCAGTGCAGGTCTGTGAGGGTGGGGGTGGGACAGAACTGTATTATGACTATATTAAATACTACATTATATCTATTACATTTATACAGGTAAAGGTAAACCTATTAAAGATATAATCATATCTATACAAATTGTCCTACTAAAACAAGCCAACTTCTTTGATCAGAACTGAAATGTCCACTAGGTGTTGCTGCTGTACACAAAACGAGCCAAAAGTGAGTGCAGAAATAAATAATCATAATTTCTTCTACAAGTTCATCACTCCCTCACTATTATTATTGGGGAAAGTGGAAAATAAGAAGCTCATGCTGTATGATTTCGAAGAAGCCATTATTTTTTAATTTCTGTTTCACATATGATAAAAAAGTTAAAACCCCGATACAAATTTTTTGACAAAGCAATCACAAGGCATATAGAAACCAGAAATTTTAGAAAATTAAAAAAATTTTCAAGATTGCAGTATATACATACACTTTAGATAGCAGGATGTGATAGGTGTTGTGTTAGTCTGGGTAGACTAAAGAAACAAATTCAAAACACGCATATGTATATAAGGGAGAGGTTTAAGAGGAATTGAACATTGAGAAAACATCCCACCCCAGTCCAGTCCA
>NW_022111369.1:6742662-6744444 GCF_000313985.2 Echinops telfairi
GCTATACTTTTTGATAGCCGGGCACCATCAGCTTTCTTCTCCACATGCACTTGACTGCTAACCAAGAGGTTAATTGTTCGTCTACCCAGAGGTGCCTCGAAGGAAAGATCTGGCGATCTATTTCCCCCAAAAGCAAACATCACCCATGGAAAGCCCTATGGCATGTAATTCTACTTTGGTACACACGGGGTTATCATGAGCCAGAATAGATTTGAGGACAACTGGTTTAAGTCTTTTCACCATGTTAGAAAGCTTTCGGAAAAAAAGAGAAAACTTTTGGCTAATATAGCAGTTACCAATATGGGAATTGGGGAATTTTCCATAGCAATCAGGTTGAGTCTTGAAGAAAAGAGAAAACCTTAATTGTTTTCTGATTCAAAATTCAAGCCTTCTTTTTTGAATTTCAGGCCTATAGAGTATCAATAGTTGCCAATATATCAATGAACAAACATACATTTTATGAACCATTTTTTCTAGGATCGAGATGCTGAAAGGTCTGTGATATGGGTTCTGACCATACGCGTTCTGGCACAAGCTCAGGAAGCCAGACCCGGGCTTCTGTTAGTATAGTCATTACAGTTGTTCTACAGGAGTAGAGCAAGATGACAGGGAATAGTTCTTTTCTAAAACTCCTTTCTATTTTGTGCAACTTGTGGGGCAGGAGAGTTATTTCTTGTGGGCTTCGCTGCTGGGGAGGGGAAAGGCCCACAGGAGCGCGTTCCTGCAGCTCTGGCACATCCTTCTTCTGGAACCCATTTGCAAGGTCTGTGGCAGCGGCTCCTACTTCAAGAGAGACACACCTTCGAGCACAGATGATGGAAACAAGGATCTTAGAGGTTTATTCTTTGCTATTTTTACCCTTCTGGTTTTCAGTTAAATGGTGACTTATAACCATCTGGTTATGATGACCTATTAATTTACCAAAAAGAAACTCTGCTTGAGTCAAAGACTCCTTTTTGCAAACTTAAAAGAACATGAATTTATATGGTCATATACTTTCCCTATAGTATGTTCTGTCATTTTTCAAATGCTAAAAATCTATTCAATGGCTTGGACTCACTCACCTTCAATAAAAAAGGTAGTTTCATCTGAATAGGCCCATAGTAGTTTTTTCATTATAAATGGACAACCTCCTTCCCCTCCGACCCCCAAATAGTTCCCACCCACCCCAGTAAAAGTTACTATTATATTTAGGAAGAAATTTTAAGATTGAGATTGACTTAATGGTACTGAAATAACCCCTTGGGAACTATAATGGGAGTAGCGATACCATGAGGGTAGGGCTAAGGTGGGGGGAGCAAGGGGAGAAAGGAGGAAATAATCATAAGGATCTACATATTAACTCCCCCTTCCGCCGCCGAAGGGGACAAACAGCAGAAATGTGGGTGAAGGGAGACAGTGGATTGTTTAAGATATGAAGATAACAATAATTTATAATTTATCAAGGGTTCATTAGGGTGAGAGGGTTGGGGAGGGAGGGGAAAAAGAGGAGCAGGCTCAAGTGGGGAGACAATGTTTTGAAATGATGATCGCTACAAATGTACACATGTGCGTGATAGAATTGATGTATGAATTGTAAGAGCTGTAAGAACTATCAATAACATGATTTATTTAAAAAATAGTGAGTACAACAAAGAATAAAATGTTCTAATATTGAAAAAAATATGGTACTGAAATATTTGAACCTTCTAGTTGTGTCATATAGTAGGACTTTATACTAAAAATTCCATTTATGTATTTAATTGGGTATGTATTTGTTTAGCATATGCTTCTTCTGTTGGA
>NW_022111369.1:6745410-6747453 GCF_000313985.2 Echinops telfairi
GAACACCTTAAAATTTGTCCTCCATTTTGACCCATTTTAAATTTGATCTAGATTTTATTATTTTCTGTTCTTTTTGATTGAGGCTTTTCCTCTGTTTTATTTTGTTATTGGGATTTTTTTATTTTTTTTTTTTTGTTTTTTTTTTTTTTTAAGACAGTTTTATTGGGGGCTCTTATAACATTCCCTACACCAATTGTATCAGGCACATTTGTACATATGTTGCCATCATCATTTTATAAACACTTAATTTCTAGATTAGTAGTTTCTTAAGGTTATTGCATGGAAAGTTGAGGGGAAAATTGTGAGCTAATAAGAATGAGTACAAGGAAGATGGGAATGTTCTAAAAATGATTGCACACTTTTTAATATTTAAACCATTGAACTGTAAGGTATGTGAATTATACATCAACAAAACTGTTAATTGTATATAATTGATCTACATAATTGAAAGATGGTGGAAGCTATGCTCTGATCTCCTAGCTTGTCACAGCCTAGCATCTCTATAGGGTCCTGGCTGGCCTGGCCCAGAATGTGATGTGCTGGTGAGAACACAAATCCTACCACCTACCTGAGACAAGGATGCCCTGCGGGGAGGGAAGAGAAGTACTGACTCCATGTGGGGGGACCTGGGCCTTGCACTTGGCTGGGAAAAAATTTCCTGGTGTCTTTGGCAGGATGTGTTGGCATTCTCTTCTGATATCCTCATTAGACCTGCTTACTGTCTCCTGTATGCCTATCCTGTCTGAGACCCTTGGGGCAGGGCCCATCGGGTTTAATATGTTTTTGCTGTGCATAAACAAGAAAGAAAATCTCCAGTGTCACTCGAACCTGCTACTCTGAGTCCTGCAGGAGAGGCAGGCCCTCCAACCACAGGGGCTGCTCTTCTGGGCACATGGCTCCTCTTCTGAGGCCTGCTCCTTTGGAGAGGGGCCTGCTGGACTGTCATCCTGCTGCCTATATCCTTGGGCCACTTGCTTCTCAAATCTCCACCCACACTGGACCCAGCATCCCAGCTCTGGAAAGCCTCAGCAATGCCTGGGGCCACTTGTCACACCTGGTCCCTTTGCAGAGCCTTTGGTCTGGTATGGATGGTATCTTCGTGAACTCTAGCCGAGTGCTGTCAGGGTGAGACCAAGGGGACCTGGTGGTGGTGGGACACAGGTCGGGGAGACGCCACATACCATGGCTGTGCCATACTCTGATTGGGAGCACTGGCGCTTCTTCCTGTTGTTTCTTGTTCTTTCACCCAGAGAACTTTCCAGCTCCCTCCTCTTAGCTCCCCAAGGCCCAGGGCAGACTGTCTGTGGTGACAGACAGAGTGGCCATGGGGACAGGCTTGGGCAGGCACAGCTGGGCAGACAGCATGATGAGTGAGGAGGAAGTAAGTGTCAGGCTGGACCTTTGGCGTCTGGCAGGTTAGCTGGGCCAGGAGGGAGTCTCTGAGGACAGTGGCCTCCACCTGGGGAAGGTGGGTGCCACTCACGCTGTTCCCACGAGGTTTCACTCTTCTTTGACTTCCTGATGCCCGTCTTGTACCGTGAGTGCCATTCCTTTCCTCACTTGCAGAACCCGAGGCACCACTTGCTCCAGACATTTTTTCCAGACCCACTCGGCTAGAGTTCAGGAAGATACCGTGCATACTTCTCTTACAGAACATACAACACTTTGTTTCCACGGTCTGCGTCTGTGTTCACAAATCGCAGATGATGAGCACCTTAAAGGAAAGCATCACAACTTGAAGAGCACTCCCTCCTGTCCCTTGTCAACGATGCCAACCTACTTGTATCCACCCCCCAATGCTGCCTCACCTCCGTATTACAGGGGCTTGACTACCATTGCTTTCATCTAAGGTCGATCTAACAACTTGGTCACTTCCCCCATCTCCCTCTGACTATTCAGTGGCTTTGTTCCTGTGATGTCCTACTGGCCCCCACACTGGCATTTTCCATTCTTCCCTCATCAGCAAGGAAATAGACTCTTCCACCCCCACTGCCTGCCATCCAGTTGATCCACTCATTGTCATCGTCGTCGTCATCATCGTCC
>NW_022111369.1:6748468-6755711 GCF_000313985.2 Echinops telfairi
CTATAGATGGGCTTTGGGTCTCCACTCCACACTCCCCCTCATTCACAATGATATGATTTTTTGTTCTGGTTCTTTCATGCCTGATACCTGATCCTATTGACACCTCATGATCACACAGGCTAGTATACTTCTTCCATGTGGGCTTTGTTGCTTCTCAGCTAGATGGTTGCTTGTTTATTTCAATCCTTTAAGATCCCAGGCACTATATCTTTTGGTAGCCGGGCAGTTGTAACTCTTTTTAAAAAGAATTTCTACATTAATTAATTAATAAATTTTGAGGCTGTAACTCTTTATGGGAGCAGGTAGCCTCATCTTTCTTCCTCAGAGTGCGTGGCTGGTGAGTTTGAACTGCCAACCTTGCCATAGGAGTCCCAGACTTATCAGATAGTGTCAGCAAGGCTCCGTGTTTTTCAAACCGGAGCTACTACTACATTGTAAAAGCTCTGATCTTAAAAAGAAACAAATAAAGGTAAACCTAACTGAATGGGCTCCATAATTCCTGTCCAGGTAGCACTCTTTAAGATTAAACAAACAAACAAACAGTCAAGGCCTCCACTTCCTTCTCCCTGGAATTTCCTGGGTGGTACAAACAGTTAACATGTTTGCCCACCCGAAGGTTGGAGGTTTCAGTTAACCCAGAGGCAACCAGTAAGAAAAGCTTTGCTGTCCACTGAAAACCAGCCAGTGAAAATCTCATGAAGCATAGTTCTACTGACACACCAGAGGTTGCCATGAATCAAAATCAACCCCAGCACAACTGCCTTTTATTTCTCCTTCCCTATCCATTCCAAGAGAGCCCTGGTGGCATACTGGCTATGCGTTAGGCTGCGATCTGAGGGGTCGGCAGTTCGAAACCACCAGTACCTCTGCGGGAGAAAGACGGGGATTTCTACTCCCGTAACAGTTACAGTCTCAGAGATGCACAGAGGGTCACTAGGAGCCCGCATCGACTTGATGGTCGTGCGCCGAGGAGGACTCATCCCACCTTTCCCTTACTGCTCACCTAAAATCAATCTCATCAGAGACCTCAGATATGCATTTTCCTTGACATTTGACACAGTGATCACTTCTTACCTTAATTAAAAAAAAATTCTATTGTGAACTATATCACAGATAAAGAATAGCATACCCCCCCAAAATCCGAAGAACCTCCAAAAACCAAACTCACTGCCATCCGGTCGATGCTGACGCACAGCGACCCTATAGGGCAGGGAAGAACTGCCCCTGTGGTTGTCTGAGACTGTGACTCTTTTTCCCCATTTAATTTGAGCTGTTTTATTGACATATAACTCACCTAACACATAATCCAGTGGTTCACACATAGTAAAAAAAGTATGCAATCATTACGACAAGTTTAGAACAATTCCTTCCTTCTTGTATTCATTATTGGGTCCCATTTTCCAATAACCTCCCCAGTCACAGCTTCAGATTGCTCCTGAATCGTGGCTGGTTTTGAACTGCTGACCTTGCAGTTAGCAGCCCAACTCATAACCACTATGCTGGCAGGGCTCCTACAGAATAGCATATTAAATGTATATATGAAAGGTCTTAAAAACTGTGAAAAAATTCCATTATCTTTTAATTCCATCTTTCCATGACTTTTTGAAACCCCCTCATATATATAGATGCACACAAACATACACAGAGTTTAAAAAATAATAATAGTAAACTGAACATTTGTGTAACTATATCCAGGCTAAGAAACAGAATGTTACCTACTATTCAGTTTTAGGGGCACTTTCCAATTTTCCTTTTCTGCTTCCCAAAGGTAACAGTTAACCTATCTTGTAATTATGCCATACATTATCATTATTCTTTTATTGTCTTTGAATATTTCCTTAAACAATATATTGACTCATTTTGAAAAGGTGATAGCGAGCCAGAAGCCAGACTTGTTAGGAAAAACACATTGTCAATGTAAACAAAAAACCCCAAACCCACTGCCACCATCCTTTCCAGGCGGTAAATCTTTATAGGATCATTTTTTTCCCCCTCAGAACTGCTGGTGGGTTTGAACTGTAGCCTCGTGGTTCGCAGTCCAATGCTTTCCTGACTGCACCACCAGGGATCCTTGGTGAAAGGTCCTCAGATGCCCTGCCACCCTCTCAATCGCACTCAGAGCAACCTGAGAGGACTGCATGGAACTGCTGTTGTGGGTTCATGAGGGTTTCTTCCCTTCTTTCTTCCCATATTTCTCCTGCAGAGCAGTTGGCCGGTTCGAACTGTGAACTCACAATGCTAACAGGGTTCCTGTGTACCCAAACCAAACCCCAAACCAAACCAAACTCACTGCCATCAAACTCCCTGTGGGTTTCCGAGGCTGTAACTGTTTATGGGAATGCACACTCTTTCTCCCTCGGAACTGCTGGTGGTTTAGAACTTCTGACCATGCAGATCGCAGCCCAAGACATAACCACTACTCCACCTTCCTATGCCCCAGGAGCATATAGATAAACAGATGAGGTGTCTCATGGTCATTGCCTTAGTTTGAGTTTCCCCAGAAGTAGACCCTGAGACAAGACTTGCAGTGCAAGCAGTTGACTTGAGAGGCGATTCCAGGAAACACTGAGAGGACGGGGCAATATGAGACCGGGAAGGGAAAGAGAACAACGAAGGGTGTATCAGTTACCACTGAGAGCTTAGTTTTACTGGAGAGCTCAGAGGAAGAGTGAGAACAAGGGACTTTGAAGGACACCACTTTGGTGCAAGATAGTCCTTGGTTGCAGGCTGAGGCCAGCTTTAACCTTTTAACATGTCCTCAGAGGCAAAGCCGGCTCTTTTGTCCCAGGTGCTGGCAGATGGAAGCCTGAAGATGTCTTACTTACCTAGTGCTGCTGTAGCACAAACATTACATGTGGGTGGCCTGAAAGATTATGAAAAGTTTGTTTTCACAGTTCTAGGGGCTCAAAGTCTGTACGAGGGTCTCGTTCGTGTTGATTCCTTCCTTTAGGTAGGACTGGGCATTCTTTGGTTCCTTGACTTGTGGATGTTCCTCACATGCTGTCTGTCTTCCCCCATGAAAGCACTTCTGTGTCCACTATGCTCTGTTCATGAGTCCGCGGGGCTCCAGTTAGGGCACACCCTATGCTGACTTCTGCGCATGAGCACAACAACGAAAACTCTGTTTCTACATGAGATTGCGTCCATCGGTTTAGTGGTTAGCATCCCAAGACACATTTTGGGGACATACGTACTCATCACTCATCCTATGACTCATGTTATACCCAGAGCCCACTCCTATTTCCTAGAAATTCCTACCAATCTTCCAATTATTTTTTAATAAGACTCTAGACACCATCCTGCTTCATTTATAAATATCCAGTATTTATTATCTCTGAAAGAGAGACTTCTAAACCTGCTGTATTTCAAACCCTTGTATGTGATTTGTTTTATTCTCCAGAAGAGTGTTTAGGAAATTACCATCCTCCCTCCCTCATCCTCCCCTCATGAGTCCATCCTGACTCATCGTGACCATATAGGACAGAGTAGAACTGCACCTATGGATTTCCAAGACTGGAACTCTTTCTGGGATTAGAAAGCCTCCTCTTTCTCCTGGGAAGAGGCTTGTGGTTCTGAATTGCTGACCTTGAGGTGATAGCAGCCAAACGTGTAACGCACTGTGCCATCTGGGCTCCTAGGTCTGCCTCCCTTGAATCCTGAACTTTTTGCTACGAGACACGCATTGTGCTTGTGTCTGTGGCGTCTGCTCTCTGTAATCAAGTGGTCTCCAGTTCTAGCAGATGCTCTTAAAGGGCTTCCCCAACCTGAGCTTTCCCTCCGTATTCTGATGGGAGACTTCCTCCTGAACGGGCTCTGCTTTTTATCTCTAATTTTTAATCTGCACGCTCCGGGAGATTTTTTCCAACTTTTTCTTCTTACCTGCCTATCAAGAGTTTTATTTTCTATTATTCTGCATTTATGTTGTACAGCTGTTTTCTGTATTCTCTGGGTAGCCTTCTTTTTCTTGTAGTATCTTGTCTTAAATCTAGGAACGCCAGATGCTCCTTCTCTCTTTTGTGTGAAAACGGAATGATTTGTTTGAAAATGTTCTCTCCTCCAACGTTGCCTTCTCCTCCATTTGCTTACTCGCCTCTCTCTTCTGTGGTGTTGGCGCTCTCATTTGACCTGCGATCCCATTGCTCCCCTTCGCGATGAAGGAAGTGGGAGGCTAAACAAACTGGTCTCCTGCAAGCGGAACCTGGGTGGGCCATTGGTACCGAAATCGCTGACGGCCATATTTTTATGTGTTGCTCTTGGGGAGGTCAGATTCTGTGCGGTCGTTTTCCAATGTCCTTTTTGGAAGTTAAAGATCTGGTTGCCGTGTTCTGGGTATTGTGTTGGGAAAGAGCATGACTTCAAGTCATCTCGCCACTATTTTACTTGGGTTGGGGGTGGGGAGGATCTAAGGACCTAAGTGCTTCATCCGTTCCCCCTTTCTCCCTCACCTTCCCTCCACCCTCCCGCTATCACCACTCTCTCCACTGGTCCTGGGGGGTTCATCTGTCCTGGGTTCACTGTATTTCCAGTTCCTATCTGTGCCAGTTGGTACTGTCAATTTCAGAACCATCTGAAGTTACAAACTGTGTTGTTTTTGAACTCTCCTTGGTACCACCTTGGATGTGCTAAACCACTTATCACATGTCCATCCACCTTCCACCCAACAGACGTTTGTTGCTACTATTTTCCCTCACACTTTTTAGCTCTCTATATTTACAATAATTCCCTTATTATAGTTTAGTCTGGGCTGCGGAGGGGAAAAAGATATTCATGCCATTTTATCCTGGAAGAATCCTTCCTTCATGAACATGTCTTCTTAACTTGGAATCTCGGAGATCAAACTTGCCTATCACCCCTCCTCCCACCTCACTGGCCACCCACCTATGGATTTTCCAATGAAAAATTGCTTTCATATCCATTAGGTCACAACACTTAGAGTGGCCACCCTTTTAAAGACAATCATTTGATAAAAATGATTTACCAAATCACATTTGATTTGATATGCTTTCTAAAAGCTAGGCACTTAGCCTGATAATAGCGAAACAATAGTGAACAAAACAGGAATGTTTCTATTCTGAGGAGGCTTATCTAATATGCCCCCATCTGCTACACCACCACCACCCCCCACCCAAGCTTTTTTTTTTCTGGATTCTCATTCTTATTTTGGTTAAGGGCTTGGATCCCAAAAGATTGGTGGTTTGAATCTACATAATGTTGCCTCAGAGGAGCCCTGGTGGCATAGGGGTTACACAATGAGCTGCTAACCTCATGGTCAGCAGTTCAAAACCACTAGCTGCTCCAAAGGAGAAAGATGAGGCTGTCTTCTCTTGTAAATAGTTACAGTCCCCCAAATCCCCAGGGGGCAGTTCTACCCTGTCTCATAGGATCTATATGAGTCAGAATCCATTTGGGCAGCATGGAGTTTGTTGTTTTTTGAATGTGACTCAGAAGAAAGGCCTGGTGATCTGCTTCTGAATGATCACAGCTTTAAAAATCCTCTGGAATACCATTCTACTCTGCCTCACACGCATTGCTATGAGCTGGAATTGACAATTGGAAAACATGACACAGAGTTCCCAGGCTTGGCCCTGAGATCTCTTCTATTCTCCTGTGTAACCCAGTTCAGTCCCATATTTTGTCTTAGTGTGCCCATGTCTGATATGACCATGGATTAAAGAGCACACACTGGTTCCCTCACAGTTTTGGTGGTGAAACATTTGGGGTCAGGGCATGGAGTGCTATGCTCTCTGTCGCTGTTGTCTCCAGGGGAATCCTCGTCTCCCTCAATTTCTGGCTGTACCAAGAGATCCTTAGTGTGCCTTGGCTTGTCGATGGATTCCCACATGCTGTTGTTTCCTCTTTCTGTGTGAGCCCATTTCTATGTTCATCCTTTTCTTTCACAAATTGTTACTAGGAAAGAATTGGAATCTGGGCGCACCCTATTCTGGCATGACTTCATGCATGACTTGATAATGTCTGCAAAGAAAAGCCCTGTTTCTCCAAACACAGTCACGGTCACCAGCACAGGGATTAGGAGCCCAGCACATCTTTCTGGAGGACTCAGGTCAATCCACAGCACGTCTATAAAATGACAATTCAAATTTATATTTCCAACCCTGATCACATTCCTAAATTTTTGTTAGATCTCACTGTCTGCTCAACATTATCACTTGGTGGTTATAGTGGGTTGAATGATACATGTTCTCATTCCCAGAACCTGTGGATGTTATCATATTTAGAGGCAGAGCTTTAGTAATCTAATTAGTTGAAGACTTTAAGATGGAGAGATTATCTTGGATTTAAATCCAATGAAAAGTTTCTTTGTTAGAGGAGACAGACACATAAGAGAAAACAATGTGAAGACAGAGGCAGAGAAAGGAGTGATGTGGCTACAAGCCAAGGAGGGGCAAGGAATGCTGACAGCCAACAGGTGCTGGAAGAAGTATGGAATGAATCCCCCCACCTCCCTTTGGAAGAAGTATGACTCTATTCGGGTAAAAGATTAGTCTCAGAAACTCACAGGGGCAGTTATAGCCTGTCCTATGGGACCCATTGAGTCCATGGCAGAGAGAGCAGAAGATGACCTTGTTCAAACCTTGATTATAGACTCTAGCCTTTAGAACTGTGAGAGAATAAAATTCTATTGTTTTAAGGCATTAAGTTTGTGCAGAAGACTGAAGAATGATAAATTTGAATTGTGGTGCTGATGGAGACTGTGAAAGATAATGGACTGCTACCCTGTTTTCCTGAAAGTAAGACATCCCCCCCAAATAAGACCTACTTGCAGTTTTGCCTCTCACTGAAATATAAGGCATCCCCCCGAAAATAAGACCTCCCCAAAAATAAGGCCCCCAAAGCTACTGTAACTCTGGACTCTGCACCGTAGTGGCAGGCGCCACCACACAGCCCACTGTGGCTTTCTTTATCTTGCTTCCAGTCCCTCTCCTCTCATTGGCTCTTCTTGAATTCTTCCTCATCTCAGAAAATAAACAGGTTACTCTACCATGACTTTCAAAAAATTAGTCTATTGATTTCTTAAACATTTTTTTTATTCATCAGGGAGAGGGGCGTGTCTGATTAGAGCACACAGGAGCAAATGAAGAGGGAAGGACAGAGAATGAAACATATCCTGGCCCAGCAAGCCCCGAGGACAATATTCCTGCTCAGAGCAGCCCATAGGGCTGGCCCCACCACAAGACAAGATGTCCCTCACTGACCAATATCGCTAGGAGGGACAACACTGGAG
>NW_022111369.1:6756680-6757568 GCF_000313985.2 Echinops telfairi
TGTGAATAAGGGGGAGTGAGGAGTGGAGACCCAAAGCCCATCTATAGAAAATTGGACATCCCCTTACAGAAGGGTCACAAGGAAGAGATGAGCCAGTCAGGGTGCAGTATAGCACTGATGAAATATATACCTTTCCTCTACTTCTTTAACGCTTCCCACACCTATCATGACCCCAATTCTACCTTACAAATTCGGCTAGACCAGAGGATGTGCACTAGTACAGATAAGAGCTTGCAACATAGGGAATCCAGGACAGACAAACCCCTCAGGACCAATAATGAAAGTAGCATACCAGGAGGGTAAGGGTAAGGTGGTGATCTACATATAACCTCCCAGTGGGATGGACAACAGAGAAGTGAGTGAAGGAAAACAGTGGTTGGTGTAAGACATTGGGGTAGTTACATAATCTGATGTCAATTTGAGAGGCCTATGAGTGCAGGGGTGGAGTCTGGCTTGTCAATCAAAATATAACCAATGAGGCCTCTGTGTTGGTATGGCCTTCTCCTGAGAATTCTGGGAACTCTGATTTTTCTTCTTCAGAGTCAGGAAACACTTCTTTCTATCTGCTCACTCCCTTAGAGATGCTCTACTGACAAGGGACATGGCGCTACACAGATAGACCCTGTGCCCTGGGAACTGGAGACCCCTGTGAATGCTGAGATGCTTACAACGTCACTGGATCCAAAGACTTTCTACCCACTGGCCTGTAATCGTCCTGCATTTTGCATTATTGCATGTGTTTCATGAGTCTGAAGGGGACTTTATAGCTTGGTATTGGACATATGGGCTAATACTGGACTTATGGGCTTGCACTGGACTGGGTTGGGATGCTTTCTTATATACATATGAGTTTCTATGGATTTTTTCTCCAGTCTGAAAAAATAATAA
>NW_022111369.1:6759452-6760582 GCF_000313985.2 Echinops telfairi
AGATGATTTGACAAAGGGTGATGGCAACAAACATTTAACACACCATAGATTGCCAGAAAAACACACTTGTCTTAGGATAAGCACAGTCAGAATGCTTCTTAGAAGCAAAGCATCTCATGTATTTTGGGATATATTATTAGGAGGGATCAATACCTGGAAAAAGGACATCATGCTTGGTGAAGCAGAGGGTAAGTAAAATAAATTCGGACCCTCAATTAAATAGGTGATCAATTAAATTAAATAGGACTCTCATTTAAATTAAATAGGACTTGGTGATCGCAACCCTGCGCTCAAGCATTACAACAATTTGAAGGAGGCACAAGATGTGGGAATGATTTGTTTGCTCTATGTGGGGTTGCTGGGAGTCAGAGTCAATATGACGGCACACAACAACAACAACAACAACAACATCACACTCAGTCTTGAAAGACTGAAAGCTTTCCCTGTATAAGCAGGGACAACACAAGGATATCTGCTTCTGCCATTTCTAGTCAGCATTGTATTGGAGACCACAATGAGGGTGATTAGGCAAGAAAAAGGGGAAAGACAATTTAAAGGTCCCCAATTTGGAAAGGAAGATGGTATCCAGATGACAAGACCATTTATATAGAAAGTACTAGTGCACTAAAAGCAATTAGAATTAATAAAATGAGTTCAATAAAGTTCAATAAAGTTTCAAGATCGGAGATTGTTAAGTAAAAATCAGTTGTATTTAGAAACATCAGCAATGAAAAATACAAAAATAAAATTAAGGAAACAATTCCATTTATGTTGGTAGGTGTTATCAAATTTGTTCTGACAGAAGTAAATGTTGCTCTGTCCGGTGAATCCTCACATTTGTATGCCTTGCGGCCTTCCTCTCTTTTGCTGGCTCTCTTCTTTACTGAACATGATGGCTTCCTCTAGAATTGGCCCATCTTGATAACCGGATAAAGTAAGGGAGGGTTCACATGAGACAATTAAGTGTTTCAGAATTGCCATTCTTCACAATACTATCCATAATTAGGTCAGATCCACACGGTTGAATGTGGTCAATAAAACACGGTAAACATATTCCTGGTATTTTCTTCTTCCAGCAAAACTCACTCCATCAGCAATTATATCCTTTATGCCATGTTCTTTTTTAAACT
>NW_022111369.1:6761240-6767498 GCF_000313985.2 Echinops telfairi
CCCAACAACAATGGTGATGTGTTGCTATGAGTTTAACGAAACAGGTACTCTCCCATACCGGTGGTAAAGGAAGGAATGGAAAACCAGTTGAGGAGACTTTGATAACGTGTCTAAGTGTCTGATCCTTCTCCTCAGCAATTCCATTTCTAGGAATATTTTCTTACAGATACATGGGTAAAATATCTTGACCTAGATTCAAGTTTAGTCGTTGACATTTTTGTTTGTTATAGTTAAGTATTGGCAGCAATCTTAATACCGATGCACAAGAGATTGTTTAAATAATTACAGTTCAACCTTTAAATGGATTACTGTACATTTGTAAGAAAAACAAGAAGGTTTTTTATTAGTCAATATGGAATATGGAATAACCTCATCTTTAATAAAAAAAAAAAAAGAAGGAAAGTTCAACCAATATGCATACTGTGCTACCACTTGGGTTAAAAACAAGTCTACAACGACATATTTATAATAAGAAACAGATAGTTGGAAGGATGCACAAGAAAGCGGTCCCAATGGTTGTCTTTGGGGAGTAGCTGGAAGAAAGGATGGGGCTATGTCTTTTTCTATGTCTCTCTACCATTAGACTTGAATTTTTAATAATTTGAATATATATTCTATTTCTTTAAAGCTTCTTGATTACTTTTACCAATAAAGCCAGTGGGTCTGTTGTAGTCATAGCTCATATATGTATAGTTCATGTGTTTCTTTTTCCTCTTTGGTACCTACCCCTTCTTTCCGAAACATTAAAAAAAAGTGGTTTACATTTAACACAACATTTCTGAGTGCTTTGTAGTAGGAATATTTTCATAGTACATGTTATTAGGTGCCGTTGACTCATAGTGCCTGCCCAAAATACAACAGAAGGAAAATACTGCCCTTCCCATCCTCAACATTGCTGTTTGAGCCCATGGTTGCAGCCACTGTGTCAATCCATTTCATTGAGGGGCTTCCTCTTTTTTGCTTCCCTTCTACTTTACCAAGTACGATAACCTTTTCCAGGGACTCATTTCTGATAATATGTCCAAGGTACATGAAATCTTTCTAGCTTCATTTCTAAGGATCTTTATGGTCATAGTTCTTCCAAGACAGATTTGTTGGTTCTTTTGGTAGTCCAAGGTAATTTCAATATTCTTCACCAGCACCAAATTCAAATGCATGGTTCTTTCTTCTTTTTTAATCATTTTATTGGGAGCTCATACAACTCATCACAATCCATACATCAATGAAACGCATGATTCTTATTCAGGCTTCGTTATTCACCATCCAATTTTCATATATTATTATTGCTAGGTGTCATTGAATTGGTTCTGATCCATAGCGACCTTATGCACAACAGAAAATGACCCTGCCCAGACCTGCACCATCCTTATGTTTGTTCTTATGCTTGACTCCATTGTTGCAGCCACGATGTCAATTCACCTCCTTGAGGGCCTCCTTCTCCTTTGCTGTCCCTCTACTTTACTAAACAGGATGTCCTTCTCCAAGGACTGGTCTCTCCTAACATGTCCCAAGTGTGCAAGACAAAGTCTTGCCATCCTTGCCTCTAAGGAGCACTCTGGCCTTACTTCTTCCAAGACAGATTTGTTTGTCCTCTTAGCAGTCTATGGTGCTTTCAACATTCTCCTCCTGCACCACAGTTCAGTACACTGATTCTTCTTTCATCTTCCTTATTCAATGTCCAACTTTCACATGCATATGAGGCAATTGAAAATACCATGGCTTGGGTCAGATGCACCTCTGTGCACAAAGTAATATCTTTGCTTTTCATACTCTAAAGAAGTCTTGCTGCAGATTTACCTAACACAATGCATCCTTTGATGTCTTGACTGATGCGTCCATGACCATTGATCATGGAGCCAACCGAGACAAAATCCTGACAACTTCACCCATGTCCTCTTTTATCATAATGTTACCAATGGCCCAGCTGTGAGGATTTTCATCTTCTTTACATTGAGTTGTCATCCATACTGAAGGCTTCAATCCTTGATGTTCATCAGCAAGTGCTTCGAGTCCTCACTTTCAGCAAGCAAGGGCGTGTTGTTTGCATATCGCAAGCCGTTAATAATCCTTCCTCCAATCCTGATGAATAATCTTTTTCATGTAGTCCACCTTCTCTGATTATATATGCTCAGCATGAGAGGATACAACCCTGACACACACTTTTCCTGATTTTAAACCACACAGTGTTCCTTTACTCGGTTAACATAACTGCTTCTTGATCCATATACAAGTTTGGCAGAAACACAATGAAATGTTCTGAAATTCTCATTTTTCTCAAGTTTGTCCATATTTTATTATGACCCATATGGTCAAATACCTTGGCATTCATTGTCAATGAAACACAAATAAACTTCTTTCTGATATTCTCTGCTTGTCCACGTTCTCTTTTGAATCTGACCTGAACCTCTGGAAGCTCCCTGTCAATGTACTGCTTCATTCAACTGTTGTTGGATGAAACTTTTTTATGAGATGACTGAAAATACCATGGCTTGGGTCAGGTTCCCCTTAGTCCTCAAAGTGACATTTCTGCTCTTCAATACTTTAAAGAGATCTTGTACAGCAGATTTGCCCAGTGAATACACAATTTGATTTATTGACTGCTACTTCCATGAGCATTGATTGTGAATCTAAGCAAAATGAAATCCTTGACAACTTCAATCTTTACTTATTTTGATGCTGTCTATTTGGCCAATTGCAAGGAGTTTGGTTTTTGTTATATCGAGTGCAGTCCATACTGAAGGATACAATCCTTCATATTGGTCAGAAAGTGCTTCAAGTCCTCCTTGCTTTCAGCAAGCAAGGTCAGGTCATTTGCATATCACAGGCTGTTCCTAATACTTCTTCCAATCCTAAAGCCACATTTTTTTTTTCATGTAGTCCAGCTTATTTGCCCAGATCACAGATTGAATAAATATTGTGAAAGAATACACTTAAACACGCCATTCTTAATTTTAAGCAACTCAATATTACCTTTTCCTTTTTGAATGGCTGCTTCTTTGTCTCTGCCGATTCCTCATGAGCACAACGAAGTGTTCTGGAATTTCTGTTCTTCTCAATGTTATTCATAGCTTGTTATGATCCACACAGTTGAATGCATTTGCATAGCCAATAAAACACAAGTAAATATATTTCTGCTGTTCTCTGGTTTCAGCTAAGATCCACTTGACACCACAATGCTGTCCCTCATGCCATCTTCTTTTGAATCCAGCTTGAATTTCTTGCAGCTCCCTGTTGCTGTACTGCTGCAGCTATTTTAAAACTATCTTCGGAAAAATGTTACTTGCATGTGATATCAATGATATTGCTTAATTATTTCTGCATTCCATTGGGTGACCTTTCTATGAAATGGGTATAAATAAGGATCTCTTCTAGTCAGTTGACCAGGTATCTGTCTTCCACGTTTCTTGGCATAGAGGAGTGATTGCTTCCAGTCTTCATGAGCTTGTTGAAACATTTCAGTTGATATTCCATCAATTACTGGAGCCTTCAGGGCAGCTTGGATTTCTTCCTTCAATATCATCGGTTCTTAATAATGTATTATCTCTTTAAATTGTTGGCAGACCAGTTCTTTTTGGTTCAATGACTCTGTGTATTCCTTCCATCTTCTTTTGATGCTTCTTGGATTGTTTAAGAATTTGTCTTGGAATCCATATTGGATTCAGGGCACATAGTTCCCAATAGTTCTTGATCTTGAGGTTCTTATTCTCTTAGAACATTTTGAAAGCATATTGCCAAACGGTCACTTAAAAGACAATTTCAACTTCATTTATCATTTACAGTTCATGGAAATGGTCCTTTCTTTGAACTCTCATGGTATCATTCTTCAAAATGCCAATTTAATGAGCTGAACTCATATCTAATTATTTCAATTGGACTTTCAAAATGGTAATGCGATTGAACATGTCATGGTGCTACTGATCATTTGATCTCTTTTGTTTCTTGCTTTTATTATTTTATTTTTAAAAATCTTCTAAATTATGGGAAGGCCTACAGAGCTGATCCATGCTCAGATATTTTGCTCCAATTCATTTGTCGCACTTCCCTCAGTGTGCCGTCACTTATTCCACTTCCTCTCTGGGTTTCCTGTTCTGATTCCTCCTGCTTTCCTAACCCTTGGAACTTTGTCCTTGACCAGGTGCTGTGCTTTGATCTTAAGGGGTTAATCATGCTAACACAAAGACGAGCACAGGTGACTAAGGGGAACAACCTTTGGGGTCCTACCAGTCTCAATCTCGCCGGTGAGCCTGGTTTATTTAAACATGTTGAGTTTTGTTCCACATTCCCCTTGATGTACCACCCCCCACGCCCGTCCCCATTCAGGACCTTCCAATGTCATCTTTTTCAGAGCATTCATTAGTGCTCTCTGGGCACCATCAAGTTCTTCTGATCTCAGTATTGTGGAGTCTGATGTTTGGCTGGTCCATTAGTTCCTAATTGCCTTTCAATTTTCATGTTTTTATTTTTCTGAATGAGAGAAACTAATAGTTGTACCTTAGCTGGCTGCTCATGAACTTTTAATACTCCAATGTGTATTCACCAGAGGAGGAAGTACAGGTATATTATGTCAGTTGAACTTAGTGTCCTGGTCCTCTATGTCATATATATATATTTTTTTCCTTTTTTTTCAGCAAAGGTAAATATATATATCCTCTGTCAAATTTATATACACTCATGGGCCTATTCCCATTCTCTATCACACACCTATTAGTTTGTGTGTCTGTCCAACATCTACTTGTAGAGTACCACTAATACAGTATTTGGTATAAAACAGTATTTGCATATGTTGCTTTAATTCTTGCAAACCTCTGAGTGTCTAGCCCTGTTTCTGTCTTTTCCTATTCCCCACCCCGGCCCCAATTCCCTCTTATTGTATATTGTCTTTTCTTTCACCCAAGTTAACACTCATCTAGCCTTTAACCCATGACTTCCCTCTCTTCCTTCTTGTCCCATTGCTGGTAATTCTCAAAGAATATTTCTTTTAACATGAAAACCTTTTCTTCACTTTTTGTAACAGTGGTCTCATCCAATAGTTGTCCTTTTGTGATTGACTAATTTCACTCAACTGGGATCTATAGCTGGCTGCTGGATGAGAGAGGGTGGGGGCTGGTCACTTCTCTGGTCACAAGAAGGATATGGAATGTCAGCCACTAGTGTGGGCACTTTGCTGGTCCTGAGGTGATTGTGATTGACCATAATAGACCAGCTGATAATCTACTCATTGGTTTTGTCTCTGGTTGTTTTTATTCAGCTTCTTTTCCTAGTCAGTATTCTACTCCTTGGTCTTTTCCTCTGAAGATTATCATCTGTCTTTTCCTCCAGGATGATCATCTGCAACGGCTTTATCTGGTTTCTCATATCTTTGTTGTAGAGCATCTGTGTAGTGTGTCTGCCTAGTCCACCATCTTGCCAAAAGTTTTTCCTTTTGATTTTAATTACATAACAGATTGCATTCTTACCACCTATGATTCAAACAATATCAGAACATGTAAGTTTTTACTAATATATGGTGAGTGGATGTTTCTCTATTTGTTAAAAAAGAAATAAAGTAATTTTTCTAAACAATTCTAAATACTTATATAAGGGGACTTCAGAAAGTTTGGGATGGAGGAGAGCACAAAAAAGAAAGGGAACCACATTTACGGGGGCTTAGCAGGATTAATTGCTGAATTAATTTGATGAGAAGGGTGGTTTAACTATATACAATATATTTCTTTTAAAAAATAATTAAAATAAAAAGGAGAAAGCCACCTGGTGCTCTTGCTGTTGGATCAGAAAATTAAGTGGTAAGGAGGCCAATGGTGGGAGGCAAGGTGCCAGAGATAGAGTTCAAGTGTGCTGGTGTCTGTGGTTCAGACCTTCCCCTGAAATTTTTGCCCACAGAGTGATTTGAGGGCTCCCTGAAATGTTCTAAGTTCACGGTGTCTGCCTGTGTGGTCTGCTAATCCCTTACCAGGTCCAGTGGGATAACGTCCACCCCTTCCTGTGCCCAAGATCTAAGACCCAGAGTGTGCCGTAGTTTCCCCAGACTGCTGTCTGAAGGTGGTCATAATCTCAGGCTTATGTAGCACATTCGAGAGCTAGCCACAATGCCTCACACTGGAGGTATCCTCTCTGAAACCCTCCCTGCTACTGCATTTGAGGGCTTTGCATCTCCTCTCCCTGGCCAGGAACAGAACGACTTCATTGACCATCCTCTTTCCCCCTCTGCTCAACTCCCCGCCAGCCAGTGTGGGTAAAAACAGATAATTAGACACAAAT
>NW_022111369.1:6768149-6769573 GCF_000313985.2 Echinops telfairi
AAAAAGCTGACCTGAATATTTACTGAGGCACCTAATCTTACCACAAAACTGGATTAAACATGTGCTGCAGAACTCAGTTTATCCTTGAGTCTATACAGTTACCTGTGGTCGAGTATAGATTCGTGTAGCCAGGGATGATACAGGAGGGCAGCCAGGGAAATTCAGACCCAGCGGGCCCCAAACCTACTCAGCTAGTCCAATCCTCCTTCCCTTGGTGACAGCATGCACCCCCCCCCCCCCATACCAGGGTACTCTACAAGCTAATTATAAACAAAATAAAATATTTAAAAATGCTTTCAGTCCGAGGCTGTGTTCTTTTGTGTAACTTTGAATGTACCTTTATATTTGTGTATAAGCCGAGTTTTCAGCACATTTTTAATGCAGTTTTTGTGCTAAAATAAGGTTCCTCAGCTGATATTCGGGTCGACTTATACTCGAATATATACAGTAAGCCACCATAAACTTGGTCTATTAGCATAGCTATAACATAATAAAATAAGCAGATAGCAGGTCCCCTGAGCACAGCCTACAGAGCTTTAACATAACAAAACAGGAAAAGCCAACAGGAGTTAAAAGTTTTAGCCCAGGCCAAAAACTGGTTCTACCAATTTTGGGCATGACATAGAGTCTTTGAGAGACTGTAATAGTGGCCAGGACCAGTTTGCCTCCAGTGGGTGGCCCCAAGCCTTGAGGTGCTCCCACCAGGCTGGCCCTATACCTGAGGATGCACTGTCAGCCCTCCCTGGGTTGGCACCATGATCTGCCAAACACTGCCCCCTCAACCCCCATCCCCGCCAGGTCTCCCTCCAATGCTCTCCATCAAACCACCCGAAGCTCCTTGCTGGATCAGCCTACACAGCACCACCTTTGTGGCCTGCAATTGTCCATCCAGCAGCACCCGAGAGGGTCATTCAACCTGCCCCCCAAGCAACAGAATAGGTTAGGGTGAGAGGGAAACACCAGAGAGACAAAGCTGTAGCCCGACCCCCAGAGCAGTGGGCTACAGGCAGCCCAAAGAAGTATTCCTACTAACCTCCCAAAGAGAGAGCCCAGGGCTCTTTGACTCCCTGAAAACTGGCACCAAGCTCCTCCAAAAAGACATGTAGATACCAAACTGCCACAACAACCTCAATGAAAAATCAGGAGAAAGAAAAGGCAATGATGAAAAAAGTCCTGAACCTAAGGACGTTCATAAAAGAAGCAGACATTGATCTGCTACAAAAATAAATCTTAAGAATATTGCTTGGTGTCATACAGGTTATGGGGGCAGCAAAAACAGAAAAAAAGGAGGAAATGATAGAGGAGATAGAGGCCATGCACCACAGGGAAATACAAAAAGTTAAGGGACGAGGTAACAAAAGCAAGCAACATATTCAAACTTCACCAAACGACTAGAAGAAGAAAAGAATTGTACCAGTGACGTC
>NW_022111369.1:6769673-6776257 GCF_000313985.2 Echinops telfairi
AAATGGGAAAGACAGTCAAACAAGAGAATCAAAGAAGCTAAAGAAAACCTGAGAACAATGTCTGATGCTACGAAGAAGTACATTAGAATAACAGGACTCCTGGAACAAGATATAACAAAGAAGTCAACAGCAAAAATAGTGAGGGATTGAATTCTTAGAGGAAACTTCCCCAGCTTAGTGAGTGATAATCAGGCAAACATTTAGGAGGCCAAAAGGACATCAGTTAGACTGAATCCCCAGAAGAATTCACCAAGGTATATAACAGCTAACCTTTCCAACTTGGAGGAAAAGGAGAAAAGTACAAGAGCAGCTGGGGGCTGGGTGGTGATGGGAAGCAGTCACCTACAAAGGTACACAAATAAGAATATGCTCAGACCTATCAGCAGACATCATGAAGAAGAGGAGAGAGTGTAGTAACATATTCTCAAGGTTGAAAGAAAATAATGCAAACCCAAGAATACTCTACCCAGCCAAGATAGATGGAGAAGTAAGAGTCTTCCTGGACAAGGACAAACTCAAAGAATCCATAAAAATAAACCCAGCTCTAAAAAAAATTCTTACTGAGCTAGTATGGGCAGACAAACAACACAACACTCACTGAGCACAAATAAGAGACCACCACATAAAGTAACTCCACCCAGAGGTCAACACATTGAAAACAAACCCCCAAGATAGCATGGGCTCAATAGTGAAAAGAAGGCAAGAGTGGACAGCATACATATGTGCATAATGTACTGATAAGAAAGTAGGTAGGAAGACACCCAACACAAAAGATATGAGAGTACATCAGAGAGTCCAACAATGGATGTAATAACTCTGAATATCAATAGACTGAACTTGTCCATTAAAACACAGAGACTAGGGGATTAAGAAAACAACCCATCAATTTACTGCCTATAAGAAACACATCTCAAGCTTGCAGACAAAAATAGGGTGAGAATCAAAGGCTAGAGAAAAATATACCAAGCAAATGGCAATTCATAAAAAAATGAGGGTTTTCAATCCTAATCTCTGACAAACTGATCTCAAGGTGCAAGCCATAAGAGATAAGAAAGGGCCGAAGGGATTCGGTTTTTAGCACCAAAGGCCGGGGGCCGGCAGAAATCATATCATTGTGAATGAGGGTAGCGCATGATGGGGACCCAATGCCCATCTGTAGACACATGGACATCTCTTGCAGAGGGGTAGTGGGGAGGAGATGAGTCACTCAGGGTTCAGTGTAGCAATAATGAAACTCACAACCTTCCTCTAGTTCTTAAATGCTTCCTCCACCCAACTATCATGATCCCAATTCTACCTTACAAACCTGGTTAGACCAGAGGATGCACAGCGGTACAGATGGGAACTGGAAAAACAGGGAATCTAGGATAGATGAACCCCTCAGGACCAGTGGTGAGAGTGGAAATACCGGGAGGGAAGGGGGTGTAGAAAGGGGGAACCGATCACAAGGCTCTACATATAACCTCCTCTCTGGGGGATGGACAACAGAAGGGTGGGTGAAGGGAGACGCCGGGCAGTGTAAGATAAGATAAAATAATAATTTATAAATTATTAAGGGTTCATGAGGGAAGGGGGAGCGGGGAGGGAGGGTGAGGGGGAAAAGGAAAATGAGTCGATTCTAGGAACCCAAGCGGAAAGCGAATTTTGAGAATGATGAGGGCAGCAAATGTATAAGTGTGTTTTACACAATTGATGTGTGTATGGTTTGTGATAAGAGGTGTATGAGCCCCAATAAAATTATTCAAAAGAAAAAGAAAGGGCACTATATAATGCTCAAGGGAACAGTTGACCAAGAACCAGTGAACATAATAAATATATATGTGCCCAATGAGAGAACCACAAAATTTCAATCAAATGCTCCAAAAGATGAAAAAGAAATCACAGACTCAACAATCATAGTGCATGACTTTAATACACCGCTCTTGAAGAAAGCTAGATAACAGGGAAAGAAGCTTAACAAGGAAGCTATAGACTTAAACCCTACAGTCAGGCAACTTAATGTGAAAGATATTTTCAGAGCTCTCCACCCAAATGCAAAATAATTCACATTCTTCTCAATCCCACATTGAACATACTTGAAGACAGACCACATCATCAGGCACAAGTTGACCCTGTGTAAATTCACGCACATAGAGGTCACTCAGACTTCCCTCTTGGGCCACTATGCCATTAGGCTGGAAATCAACAAAAGGATGATTAAGAAAGCAAGGGCAAACAGTTGGAGGATGAATAACTCTACTGAAAAATGAGTGGGTGCTGGCCCATATCAGAGATGAAAGCAGGATGTTTTTAGAAACCAATGAAAATAAGAAAATGACATACTAAAATATTTGGACAGAGCAAAGCAGTTATCAGAGGACATTTGATAGCAATAAATTTACACATGAAAAAAGAAGAGAGACCTGAGATTGATATGCTGGCACAAACCTCCCTCAATTAGAGCAGAGTCAACAGGCCAATCCTACTAATAGCCAAAGAAAAGAAATAATAAACATCAGGACTGAGATACAGGAGAGGGAAAACAAGAAAACAGTTTTTAAAAATCAATGCAGCTAAAAGCTGGCTCTTTGAAAGGTTTAACAGAATTGATAGCCCACTGGCAAACCAAGCCAAAGAAAGGAAGGAGCAAATTTCAATAGCCAGGTTGAGGGAATGAAACAGGGACCATTACAAAGGACCCTAATGAGTTGAAAAGGCTAATTACACAGTACTATGAAGGTCTGTACTCTAATGAATTCAGCAACTTGGAAGACATGGACAAACACTTGGAAAAATAATCCCTCCCTAGATTAGCCCAGAATGATGTCAAGAACCTCAACAGACCTATACCAATAGATGAAATAAATAATTATCAAGGAATTACCAACAAAAAAATCCCCTGGCCAGACACTTTCACAGGAGAATTATAAAAAAACATTCAGGGTAGAACTGACACCAAACTTCCACAAACTCTTCCAGAGCATAGAAAAAGATGACAAATTCCCAAACTCGTTCTATGAAGCTAGTATAACACTGATACCTAAAGTGGGCAACGATCCCACAAGAATTGAGAACTACAGACAAAATACCCATTTATAAACTATCAAGGGCTCATGCGGGAGGGGGGAGCGGGGAGGGAGGGGAAAAATGAGGACCTAATGTCGGGGGTTTAAATGGAGAGAAAATGTTTTGAGAAACGATGTACAAATGCGCTTTACACAATTGATGTGTGTATGGATTGGGATAACAGTTGTATGAGCCCCTAATAAAATGTTAAAAAAAAAAAGAATTGAGAACTACAGACGATATCCCTAATGAACATCATTTCAAAAATCCTTAACAAAAGTACTCCCTCACAAGAAGAACACTTTGTTCTAATAATCTGGCATTCTGAGATGCTCACCTTCCTGACAAGATCGTTGAAGACAAAATGGGTGCATAAGCAAATGTGGTGAAGAAAGCTGATGGTGCCCAGCTATCAAAAGAGATGTAGCATCTGGGGTCTTAAAGGCTTGAAGATAAACAAGCAGCCATCTAGCTGAGAAGTAACAAAGCCCACATGGAAGAAGCACACCAGCCTGTGTGATCATGAGGTGTCGATGGGATCATGTAGCAGGCATCAAAGACCCAGAACAAAAAGTCATGTCCATGTAATTGGGGGGGAGGAGTGTGGAATGGAAACCCAAAGCCCACCTGTAGGCAATTGGGCATCCCCTTACAAAAGGGTCACAGGGAGGAGATGGGCCAATCAGGGTGCAGTATATCACTGATGAAACATACAGCTTTCCTCTTTTTTTTTAATGCTCCCCCCACCCCCACTATCACGACCCTAATTCTACCTTACAAATCTGGCTAGACCAGAGCATGTACATGGGTACAGATAAGAGCTGGAAACACAGAGAATACAGGACAGATAGATTTTTCAGAACCAATATTTAGAGTAGCGATACCAGGAGGGTAAGGGGAAGGTGGGGGGAGAAAGGGGAAACTGATCACAATGACCTACCAGTAACCCCCTCCCAGGGGAATGGACAACAGGTAAGTGGGTAAAGGAAGACATCAGTCAGTACAAGACATGAAAAAATAATAATAATTTATAAATGATAAAGGGTTCACGAGAGAGGGAGGTTAAAAAATGAGGAGCTGATGCTAAGGCTCAAGTTGAAAGAAAATGTTTCGAAAATGATGATGGCAACAAATGTACAATGGATGTATGTATGGATTGTGATAAGAGTTGTACAAGCCCCCAATAAAATGATTTAATATTTTAACAAAATCCTTAACAAAATACTGGCCAGTAGAATTCAAATGTATATACAATTCATCATGACCTAGTGGGATTCATTCCAGTGTTGCAGGGATGGTTCAACATCTGAATGTCCATCAGCACTATTCACCACACTGACATGAAAAAGGATAAGAACCACATGATTATATTGAGAGATACAGAAAAACGTTTGACAACACCAAACACCCATTCCTGTTTAAGACATTAAAAGCGATAGGAATGTAAGGAAAATCCTCAATATAATAGAAGCTACATATGAAAAACCAACAGCCAATGGTAATCAATGGAGAAAAGATGAAAAAAAATCCCACTAAAAAAGGGGAAAATATGAGGATGCCTTTTGTCCCCACTTTTATTTAACACCTTACTGGAGGTCCTAGTTACCAACATAAGGTAAGGAAAGACATCAAATATATTCATCTGGGTAAAGAAGAGGTGAAACTATCATTATTCGGAGATGACATGATTCTATATATGGAAAATCCCAAAAGCTCCAAAAGGGGAGTACTGGAAGCCATAGAGGAATACGGCAGAGTGGCAGAATACAAGATCAACAAACAGAAGTCTATCAGACTGCTATACACATTGGACCAGATCACAGAAGAGGGGATCAAAAAGGTGATACCTTTCACAATAGCCAGCCACAAATTGAAATATCTAGGGATATACCTGACTAAAAACACTAAAAAGATTTGTATGAGGAAAACTACAGAACACTATTACAAGAAACTAAGAGTGACCTCAACAAATGGAAGAATATCCCATGCTCGTGGATTGGAAGATTCGGTACAGTAAAGATATCAATTCTGCCCAAGGCACTATATAAGTTTAATGCTATCCCAATACAATTACCCTCATCTTTCTTCAAAGAAATGGAAAAACTGATTACCAATTTCATATGGAGAGGGAAGAAGTCCAGAATGAGCAGAGAACTCCTCAAGAAGGACAGAGTGGGAGGGCTAGCTTTACCACACTTTAGCACATATTATACAGCCACAGTGGTCAAAACTGCATGGTACTGGTGTAATGACAGATACTCAGACCAATGGAAAAATAACTGAAAACCCAGAAATGAAATCATCAGCATACAGACCACTGATCTTTGATAAGGGTCCAAAAAATATCAATTGGGAAACAGATACTCTCTTCAACAAGTGGTGCTGGAAAAAAATGGCTATCTACCTGCAGAAAAATGAATCAAGATGCTTACTTCACTCCATGCACAAACATAAACAAGGTGGATCACAGACCTCGACGTAAAACCCCAAACTATTAGGGCCGTTAATGGTACACACATATAATGGAGTACTACACACCCGTAAAAAGCAGTGTTGAACGCATGAAGCACATCCTCACATGGGAAGAATTGGAAGAAATTATCCTAAGCGAAGTAAGCCAAGCACAAAAGGACAAGTACAGCATAAGTCCACTGATGTAAGCTTAAAAAGCACAAGGGGCATAAGGGTAAAGGCACTAGATACATAAATTCCCAGGGCTAGGCCCTGGCACTCTGGCAGGGGTCAGACCCAACCCAGGGATGTATTTGGGAGCCAACTAAAAAAAATGAAAAGAAAAAAAAAGAGGATGTGGATATTTGGGGAACAGGACACTAACCCACCCACAGGGAGGGTATTATTTATGTCTCCACAGGTAAGGGAGAGGGGGACCAGACCTCAACCTGGTACTCCAACCCTTGAAGGCAACATATTGTAATGAAGCAGCAAACTAACAGAGAGGTCTGTGGGCTAGCCCCAATCCTAGCTACATCTTCCTCCTTCCCAGAAGATTGCACTACAGAAGACAGAGTGAAAGAGAGAGAAAAGAGTGGACTGCATCCTGGCCCACCCAGCCCCGAGGACAAAACTCCTGCTCAGAGCAGCCAAGGTACAGAGAGGACTGTAGGGCCAGCTCCACCATGAAACATGGCATCCTCTAACTGACCCACAGAGCTGCAGAGGACAGCACTGCAGACACAGTGTGTGAATTGTGCCTGGTCTGACCTTCCCACACTAGGGCAAAACAGAAGGGAGTGCAACAGAGCAGCAAGGGAGCAAAGCAGCGAAGTCCCGAGGAATCCTGAAAATAGACTTCAGACTCAAGAGGAAAACATACATAAGGGTCAGCAGACAGACAAAGAACTATTTATAGACCCTTTTTCTTCTTCTCCTTTTCCCCCTCCTCCTTTTTCTTCTTTTTCATATCTATCTGTATAAGATAGGCAAGACTAATAATCCTGAGGAGAAAACAATGGGACAGAGAAGAGGGAGAGGTGGGGGAAAGGGAGAGGGGAGCCAACAAACCCAGGGACAAGGGAACA
>NW_022111369.1:6777612-6779571 GCF_000313985.2 Echinops telfairi
CACAAGTTAATCTCAAATATATGGGGAAAAATTTGAGACAAAGTTTCATTATCTCTTCATTCCATGAACTTTTTGACATCCTCTTGTATATTCTTGGGGTTTTGGGGGTCTGTTTCATTGACTTGTCATACCTTCAAGAGCTATATGAGGTCATCATTATTGCCTACCAGTTTTAATTCCCCTCTCTACTCTTACACCACAACAATTTGGAATCGGAATTGGAAATTTGAATGAAATTTGGATTATATTTCTAAAAGCAATTTGGAATATATTTCTAAATGAATCTATGATGAGGTTCTTCTCATATATATGTATATATATCTTATCTCTCTATCTATATCTCCGTTTAAGACTTCTTTATATTCCCCAGTAAAGTTTTGTATTTTCCTTTGTGTCGGCACTGCATATTTCTTACTAAGTTTACTGCAAGGGCATATCCAGCACTGTCCCCAATGATAGGAAGCGGCATTGTGCTCTTTCATCTTTGTTCCTGTTATATTGTATCAGTCAGCAAGTCCGCAGTGCCCGGCAGGACCCCCGCTGTCAGAATAGCTGGTCTGAGCTTTGAACACTGGTGAGTCCAGGGGATATTATTGTGTTTGAATATGGCTACCTCTCATTGCTCCTTTTATAGACTGTGGATAGTTTATAGTGACCTACTGCTGGACCAAGAGCCAGACTCAGCAGTAGCTTCCCTTTATTTATATGAACAGTTAGATGGTTGGCTGCCAACTTCTTAAGTGCCACCCCACAGAGAACTCAGTATTTGTGCTTTTGATGGCAAGTCCCTTCTTGGATATCTGATTCTAGGACTTCCACACAGGGCTGATCCCTACCCGGGGTCCCATGGATAATCTGAGAAAAACATCAACTGCTTGTTTCTACTTGAGCCCAGAGAATTGGTTCTCTATCTATGAAGTATCTAAATGATATATAAGAATTTGGGCCTGAATCAGAAAAATTTAGACAGAAGGAGAGAGAAGAAAATCTTATAAAAGGTACTCTTGCTTCTCTTATGCCCTGCATTTACTTTCTAAATGTTTTGCTAGATTTATCTCCTTGGATGCTTACAATGATGCTGCTCACCAGGCACGACATGCTGGGCTGCTCCTTAGAAGACTGGCGGTGGTAGCCCACACATCGGCCACCTTCGCGACAGAGCTGGCACTCTACTGCTGCAAGAGCAGAGCCGGTGAAACTTTGATAGCACACAGTTCTGTTCTGATACCCTGGGCTTGCCATGAGTTAGAGGTGATTCAAGAGCAAGGGGTATTACTAACCGCTCAGTTTTAGAGATGAAAGTGAATATGGAGGTATACAGAGAGCAGCCAAGCTGCCCAATAACTGTGATCCCGGAGTTCTCAGATGGAACACAACATCGTATTGTTTCCCTAAAAAGACACCAAGGATTCTTGCATCAGGGACACGATAACAAGAGAGAGAAATGGAAATCGTATTTGCACAGACTGGCTAGAATAAGGCAAGAACAAGACTTGATTTTTATTGTTCATCATATTTAAAGAAAGTACATTCCAGTAAGAATTATATCCAGCTTATAGCTACTCTGACAACATGAAATATGCAGTGGAAAGTTATCCAGATAATTCAGAGAAACATCCCGCTTGAGTTGTCTTAAAAAAAATCACACAATTGGTCTGAGTAATCTAATAAGACTATTGTATCTTTAAAAAAAAAGAAACATGCCCTCAATTTCCTATTTTTGTGTAAACAAAGCTGGAGTGAAATAAATTCGATGAAAATTCAAAAGGAAAGAGAGAAGATTTTTGTGACGCCTTCATGAGATGAAGCTCCTAGGATCAAATGTTAATGTTACAACATTACTTTCAAGGTATGTCTTATAAATGAAAATATCCTGTATAAGGATTTGCAGTGTTGCTCTAGGAAGGAAAAACCTTAACAATAGGTTCTTCTGTAGGGACAGTCTTGCCATACAGAAAC
>NW_022111369.1:6780035-6801182 GCF_000313985.2 Echinops telfairi
TGTGGGTTCCCCAGACCGTGACTCTTGATGGGAGTAGACAGCCCCATCTTTCTCCTTGTCTTCCCTAATACTGACCGACATTCCTGTCCCACTGCTTGGACTGTGTCTTGTTTCTTGGCTCCCAAATATTCCAAATATCCTTCCACAGTACAAATTCCAAAAGCTTAAGAGAAATAAAACAATGTGTTCTGGGGACTGTTCTTTGAGGGGTTGTCTATAAAGTAAGTGTGTATCTGTGCACATTTTATATATGTGTGTGAGTGTTTTTCTTTTTCTATTCTTTTTGTCAATTTAGCTGTGCATTAAAATGATTCATTTTTCTTAGCTCTCAAAGCCTGCTGTATCCTCAGGGTCAGAGATCAATGTGGTTTTGTTTCCTGTCCCTCCCCCACAAATAAATTGGTATTTGAGTTGTTTTTCTAAGCTAAGTTATATTTCACTTCCCTTTAGATTTCTTTTATATTAGCAAAGACATTTTTGTCAAAAACTGTCAAGTCCTTTCTAGAGAGAGAAGTCATTTAAGACTTCCCCCAAATTATCGTCAAAATAGATGAAGAAAATCTCACCAACTTTGATGATGGTTGGTTGCAAAAGATACAAGTATATGCAACAACAGATAAATAAAGGAAATACTTGAGGCAAGATAAAAATGCTAGTAAATTTAAAGGTAGGTAAAACAAAATCCTACTACTGAGAGATGTAATTTAGAACTAAAGGCTGCATGATTGTTACTCTGCTCTGATCGTCTTTATAGGATATGATTTTTAGGGTGAATGTAATGATATCTCATGACAGTGATGTTTCTTTGGGTAGCATGAGAGAATGTGGCTGTTGTAGCTAGCTGCCTCCATGTCCTATTCAGAGTGACCCCATGGCAACCTATCCAAACACTGCCAGATCCTGTACTATTCCCAGGATCCTTGTGAATCAGACTATTGTGATCTACAGAGTTTCCATTGGCTGATTTATGATTTCCTATCTGTCTTTTGTCTGGAAGTTGCACTGAAACTGCTCAGCCCGCAGGCAGATGGGTGGTGGCTGCATATGAGTTGTATTGATGGTAGCAGGACCCAGGTCTCCTGCATGGAAGGGGAGACTCTTATCCTGGGCCGACTTTGGCATACTCTACTTAAATTTGGTGAGATAGAAAGACAATGTTCATTCTTCACTGAATCCAAGGAAGCATTGACTTTATTGAAACATCCAATAAAGTTGGGGCCTGGTCTCCAAGAACATCTGGAACCAGGCCTTCCATTGCTGCCAGCATCTTTGTCTCATTCTCTGCAACTTGGCTTCCTTTTCATTTCACTGTAGACCTGCTTTCTCCACAGATCCAGAAACAGAGCCACTAAGACCCCCTACATCTTCTAACTTGAGCTCCTGTACCAGTTAATGTCCATTTTTTGGGGGGAAAATGGTCTATATTTGTACCATCTCCTATCCCATATTTGTACATTGAATCCATGTTGCAAAGAAAGGTGAGCCACCAGAATGCACAGACTGTAGACATGGTGGCAGCAACAATGGGATCAAGCATAACAACAATGGTGAGGATGGCGTAGGACTGGGCAGTGCTTTGCTTTCTGTTGTGGGTAGGGTGGCAACAGACCTGATGGCACCTGACAACAACAACAACAACAACAACAACAACAACCAGATAATGTTGGGGCGCTGGCTACAGCTTGCTAGGTCAACCTTGAGGTCACCTGCAGTAAAATCATTTCTTTCAGGCTTCCCATCTCAAGCACCTGAGTCTTTCTGTCCAAGGACATTTTCTTCCCGTGGGAATGGGGCAGGGCCACGTAACGACATGCTAGTTAGCCAAGGACTGGAATTGGGAATAAAGCATTCATCATCAAGTCTAAGCGGAGGAAGAGGAGCAACAGGGCTGAGGAAGAAATCATCCATAGAAGCTGGGACGTGTGTTGGGATAGTTTATGGGGTGGATATATAAAATAATAGTGTTTTATAAAACACTATAAAAAGTTTGCTCTGCTTCAATATTTTCTTTTACAATAATTTCCAACGTAACAAAAATTTTATAAGGAACTCCTATATTTTGTGGGCTTCCCTACCAACAATTGTGAGGATGGCTCAGGATCCAGTAATGTTTCCTTCAGTTATCCTTGTCACCGTGAGCTGCCTTGACAACTGCTAGCAACAATATACCTCTTATCCAGATTCAGCAACTGCTCATATTTTGCTCTATTTCTCCCTTCAGTATAATGTTCAGCCATTGAACCTCCAAGTCTTGGTTGTGTTTCTTGACATTGGTTTTTGGGGAAAGAATATAGGCCAAGTATTTTATAGAATGCTCCTTAATTATGAAACTAGTGTATTTTTAGCTGGCAGGCATGTGGGGAGTGGAGAGAGTGTAGCTGTGAACAAACTCCATTGTGGTCAGTTCCTGATAAAGTAGTTCATTCACTTTGAAGAGATTTCCACTCTACCTTATATTGCATCTAGTTCTGGGCAGACTAAAATATGAGAGAATATTCATTAATTTAAGCTAAACAATGAAGTACTATTGGAACATGTTTGAACATGTGGATGCAATCAATGTGTCAGTGATGAATTTTTCAAACTGATTCATACATTCTTTGTTTTTAAATAATACTGTTCAAAGGTGGTCTCTAACCAAATTTTTTATACAGCCAGTGAATATATTTGAGTACATCATAGAAATTTATAGCTGAGTGGATCTATAGATTATTTAGTGCATTTTATAGAACACGCAATTTGGATTTACTAAGCTTAAGAAATTTGACCATGGAAAAAGAAGGCCTTCAAGGAAATGGATTGACGCAGTGGCTGCAACAATAGGCTCAACTCTAGGGACAATTGTGAGGATGGGGCAGGACTGGGCAGTGTTTCATTCTGTTGTGCATAAGGTCGCTATGGGTTGGAACCAAACTTGATGGCACCTACCAACAAAATCAGTCGATGGAGAACCAAGATTAGATTTCACAGAAACCTAATGCCAAGTACAGTGCTCTTTTTCTACTCTTATATATTATGGGCTAAATTATGTTTCCCCAAATAGGTGCTGTGAATCCTAACCTCTATGCCTGTTGCTATAATCCCATTTTGCCAAGTCTTGTTTTTGTTATATTTAGGAGGCACGACCAGTGTAGGCTATCTTGAGTGAATCTCTTTTGAGCTATAAAAGAGATGAAACAAATGGGTAGAGAAGACACGGGAGAAGACTGATGCCAAGTCACGTGGAGCTCTCCAAGGAACCAGGAAGCAGAAGCTGAAGAGACATGGTCCTTCACCTAGAGCCGATGGAGAGGAAGCCTTTCCCTAGAGCCAGCACTGTGAATTGGACTTCCAGCTTCCTAAGCTATGTGAAAATAGATTTATATTTTCTTTTTTTTTTTTTTTTTGGGGGGGGGTTCTGGTTTGGCTGTGTTTTTCTAAAAAATCATTTTATTAGGGGCTCATACAACTCTTATCACAATCCATACACACATCAATTGTGTAAAGCGCATTTGTACATTCATTGCCCTCATCATTCTCAAAACATTTCCTCTCCACTTAAAGGGCTCATGAGGGAGTGGGGAGCAGGGAGGGAGGGGGAAAATGAGGACTTAATGTCGGGGTTTAAGTGGAGAGAAAATGTTTTGAGAATGATGTACAAATGTGCTTTACACAATTGATGTATGTATGGATTGCAATAACAGTTGTATGAGTCCCTAATAAAATGTTTAAAAAAAAAAAAAGAAATGTGGCCTTAAATTGTGGATTAGTCAATATTCAAGAGGTGGCAAGTTAAGTAACCTTACTGACTTTCCAATTCCTCATCTGTGTAATGAGAGTAATAATACTTAGTATTGGATTATCTCTAATACTGAAAGTACTTGCTTTTCAGCATGACAAATAAGAGATATTAAAGTATATGACATGATGTAAGTGCGCAATCAGTTGGGGCCATTATTTCCTACTGAGTAAGTGTCCCAAATCCTGGGTTACAGGATGAGGAAGTTGATCCCACCAGCTGGTGCTAAAAATAATTAGGGACTGTCATAAAGAGTCCATACAATTATCCTTACACTTGCTTTGAGCTGGGTTTGGGGTAACAGTGATAACATTAGCTTCCTCTGTCCCACTTCTCTGGCTTGTAATAGCCTTCTTACAAACTTCTTTCACTCTTCAAAGCTGCCCTAGATTTTGATTTTCATCAGGTTTCACCAGCATAAAAAGTGATTTAGGTCAGAGGTCCTCAATGATAGGACTTGTTTTACACTCTTCTTGGGGTGGCTACTGCTGTGATTTTGTACACCGACTCCCTTTTAAGGAGCGCTGGAGGCACTGTGGGGTAAGGCCCGGTGGCTCCGAACTGCCAACCTGGTGGTTCGAACCCACCAGCCGCTCTTTGGGGAAAAAAAGATGAGGTAAAAGTCTGCTCTGAAGAGACTTACAGTTCTGGAAACCCTAGAAATGCTCACCACGATTCAGAATTGGCTTGACAGCAGAAGGCTTGGTTTGATTTGGGGGCTTTTTTTCCAAATTGAAACTGTAATCTAAGAACCAATAATATGCTAAAGAAACTAGACATAGTAAAAAATATTTCTAGAGATTAAAATCACCTGTTTGCTTTCTGTTTTTCTACTAGTCTTCTGATCTCTAAATCAAATTGGTGAAGTATATTTCACAATCTTTTATAAGAATATTTTTTCCCTGAGTTAAAGTCAGTCCTATCACATTAGGCACGAATTACAAAGCTTTGAGTTGGAAAACCTATAATGAAATCTGCAACTCAAGCATGCAATGACAGTATTGCCAGGGAATGGATTCAGTCACTGCGTGGATGGGCTCTCCACCTTCAAATCGGACAGAGTTACTCCTCCCTACTGTCCCTGCCTGCCTGAACAGAAAAGATGTCAAAAAGAGTCAGCAACTATTTGTAGGAATTGATTGCTTTTGAATTTGAATTTTTTCCTGGTGAAAAGAAAAGAGAGAAAACACAAGAAGATCATAGAATTGTTCATTTGGGAAGAAGAGAGGAGTTACCAGTTTAACCTCTCAGATAAAGTAAGTATTCTTTGTACAGTCTAAAGATGAACACCTGGGCTCTTGATACTCACAATGATGAAATAAAAGGAGCCTTGGTGATGTAGTGTTTACATGTTGGGCTGCTAACTGCAAGGTCAGTGGTTCGAAACCACCAGCAGCTCCTTGGGAGAAATATGATTATTAAAAGGTTTATATATATATATATATATACAAATTCTATGATCTTTTAATTCAACGTTTCCATGAACTTTTTGAAGCCCCTTTGTATATACATACACCCAGAGGCACCTCAAGGGTGTGAATTTTGGAAACCCATCTGCAGGCCTCACAGGCAGGCCTGGAGATGGGTTTCCAAAATTCACACCCTTGGAAACCCTCCTCTCCACAGTTCCACTCCACACAGGTGGGGTCACCATGAGTTAAAAGCAACCCCACAGCCACTCAGAAAGAATGCATACCGATATATACACGTATATTATGGATGTATCAATGCATGCACACACACGCACGATTTTCTGCAGACACCCTCAAATTATTTTTGTAAAAGGCATTTAAAATCTCAAACACGATGTGGTGCTGAGCCTGATAACGAGGAAGGGCCATGTCAGAGAGGGTAGGCCCCGTGCGAGGCGCCTGAGCGCCATTTCCAGGTGTGACTTTGCTCTGCAGCAGGGCTGCACTGAAGTTCCCTGCCTGGTGTCTGTATTTCAGAAAGAACCCAGCAGGTGAAGGGAAATGCTGTTAACAGCCGACACTAGAACCAAACCAGGATAAAAACAGCACAAGTCGGTATGTTGTAGTCTATAGTCGTCTTGGGCTGCTGGGAATTTTCTTTCCTGCCTGCCTATTTATAGATCCCTTGGGAGACCTTTAGATGAGGAGTCCTGGATTGAGGACTCCCAGCCCCAACTCCCAGCCTCTCACGGTGGGCTGCAGTTTCCCTTAAAACCCAAACCCACACCCATTGCTGTCCAATCGTCAGCAGCTGAGCGCTTAACCACTGCGCCTGCAGGGCTCCTTTCAGTTTCCCTGGGTGCCTCATGGTGTGTTGGGTGGTGGAATGATGGCCCGGAGCTGGAGGGAACAGCTGTGTGTCACATAGTGAACAGGCACGGCTGCAGATCACGGCCGCGCTGGGACACATGGCAGGCCACGGGGCCAGCAGAGCTGCTGAAAATTGAATCCTTCCTCCCGCTCCTGCCCCATCACGTCAGAGCGCACAGGCTATTCTTGTGCGGGTTAAGGCTAATTCTCTTCCACGCGGCTGGTATCCATGCCACTCCTGGGCACCGAAAGGCCTATGAAGCAAAGATACTAGTGTAGAGTTGGCCTTCAAAAAGTTCGTGGGACGGTGGGGAAAAAAAGAGGACTTAAAAGGGAATGGGATTTCCCCACAAACCTTTAAAGCCCCCTCGTACTTCGGGAGTTCGAGGGTGGAAACCCTCTATGGAACTACTGCTAACGACTGGGCACTCGCCCAATTCACTGTAAGTTTTCCACGGAGCGTGTCGCTCAGTGACTATCTCTAGAAAGAAGCCTCGTAAGGCCTCTATGAGTAAGCATTGGGCCCACTGTCTGGTTACTGTGTATTATATATACACCAGTGGGCCACACGCATGAAAGAGGAAGGCCACTATCTGCTTACTTGCACTTGGAGATGACTTTAAATAAACAGGCTCTGGCTGGCGAGATGAAATGGTTAGTCATTCTGACCGGTCTGTACACTGCGCTTAGACACTGGCTACTTTCAGGACCCCAGGAATTCTAGCAGCGCAGGCCTGCTAACTGCTGTTCCACCTACTTAGCCCGGAGATGCGATCCATCAGCCAAGGTTGATGCGGGAGCGATCACCGGCCAGGAACGCTACCCGGTGCTGTGGAGGATTACAGAGGAAGTAGACGACCCGGGGCTCCCTCTCCGGGAGTTTACCATTTTAATGAGAACCAGAGAAAACTCCAATAGATGCCTGTAAATACAACAAACCAAACAAAAGCTGGCTCTCTTCCCTACAGTGTAAATGGTGCCCTTAGTAACAGATGTGCTACTCCTGCGCCAAAGGGCCCTAAGTCACAGATACTGTGGGTGTTCAATAAAGAAAATCTTCTCAGCATTGTTTTTGCCCGGTTGCAAAAGCGAAGAGCCTGCAGAGTACCGTAGTTCCTAATTCCCTATGTCCCAGTCCGTCGTTAACCGAGGCTAATTGGCCCCCAAGTATCAGCAGTGATGCTTGATTCTGGCACCTCGGCCAGCCCGTGTCATCTCACAGTGAACACACTCCGTTTGGGAGCTAATTGGCTAGAAGACCGTGCGTGGGGATTCTGAGGATAAACTCTGTGATCCCCTGGGTCATACTGGACTTGTCCATTTCGTTAATTCATTCAAGAAACATCTGTGGAGTGCCAACTACCTTCCCGATCCTGTTGAAGAATGAATAACAAAGAGGGCTTTCTCTGGTGAGCTCATAGATGAGTGTATGCGGGTGAGGGGGGTTGTTTGGGTGGAGAGCAAGTAAGCAGAAAATTGCATTAGCGGTATGGCAAGTGCTATGATAATTTTTATTTTATGGTTTTTATTTTCTATTTTTGGATTTTGTAGTCAGGGGGAGGGTGTTACGTGGGGGTTGGTAGCTGCACTGCTCCTAAGCTTTCTGGGGGAGGTGAGTTTGGAGTGTGATGGTCTGAGTATGAGTGTTGAGAGCCAGAGAAGCAGGGAGCCGAATAGAGCGAGGCTTTCCCCTGGACCCCCGAGATTCTAGGGGCAGTGGCATTCCCAGGTGTGCCCACAATTGGAAAGATTCTGTACCAACTACTGCCAGTTTCTTGTGTCCATAGTCTCCGTACTTTTCCCCGGCAGCACATAAAACCCGTTGCTATGGAGTCGACTTTGACTAAGGCAGCCCTGTCTGTGTCAGAGAACGGTACCCTGAACGGTTTCCGATGGCTGGCATTGCAGAAGATCACCAGCTCTTTCTCTGGGGGCACCCCTGAGTGGACTCAGACTGCCACTGTTTCATGAGTCGCTCGCTGTGTTCACAGTTCGTACCACCCAGTACTATGGCTCATTTTCTACAGTCTGACAGTTTCCTCAACGAGTTCTGGTGGCATAGTGGGTTACACATTGGGCTGCTAACCGCAAGGTTGTGGGTTCAAATCCACCAGCCACTTCCCAGGGGAAAGATGAGTCTTTCAGTTCCTGTAACGATTTATAGCCTCAGAATCTCACAGGGAAAGTTCTACTCTGTCCTATAGGGTCACTATGACTCAGAATAGGATCAATGGTCTATTGAATTTTTGGACAGTTTTCTCTTGCTGCCTGGGCAGGCTGGATAGGCCAGGCAAGTAATGCCCCCTTTCTACCTCTCAATCCAACTAGTCACTGATACGAATTGGTAACCAGCTACCCCAGTTCCTGTGGTGTCACTCGAAGATGTGGTTCTACTCAGTGGTTAAGCTTCCATTCCCCAGAGTAGTAACTGACTAGAAAACAGCCATTATTGGCTGTCTCCCTCTCCCTGCCTCACTTCTCCATGAGCCTACTGGGATCTCACCCAAACAAATCTAGTCTCAGGATCTGCTCTGGGGAAACTCAGTCTTTGTAAACAATTGTTCCCCAGCCTCCTCAGGCCACTCAACCTCCACAACCATCCTAATTTTCCTTTCCTCTGCTGGACTCAAACAGGGGAAGGCACTTGTACTGATGAATGTCTATAGCTCAAAACTCCTCTTCGGAGCTTTTGACCAGATTCAAACTGAGCAAAACCCCAAACAAGCACACTCACTGCCATTGAATCCATTCTGACTCATAGCGACCCTGTAAAACAGGGTCGGATGACACCGTGGATTTCCAAGACTGTCACTCTGCAGGAGGACAACACCTGCCTGGTCTTTTTCCTGCAACCTAAGCAAAGCAGACCAGATTTTTTTTTTTTATAGATAGTTGGCCATGCAACTTTGCCTTCTTGGCTGTCAACATAATTAGAATTGAAGTGAGCCACTCTGAGTTGGTCTTAGTAAGGCATTCATTCATTCATTCAAAAACATGTACCTACTATGTACCGGGCACTTTGCTTGGCATTGATATAGACCCATTGTCATCCAGTCTATTCTGACTCAAAATGACCCTCTATAGCAGTGGTTCTCAATCTTCCTAATGCTGTGACCCTTTAATACAGTTCCTCATGTTGTGGTGACCCCCCCCAACCATAAAATTCTTTTCATTGCTATTTCATAACTGTAATTTTGCTACTGTTATGAATCAGGTGACCCCTGTGAAAGGGTCGTTCGCCCCCAAAAGGGGTCTCGACCCACAGGTTGAGAACCACTGCTCTATAAGCTTTCTAAGGCTTCGTAAATCTTTATGGTAACAGAAAGCCTCATCTTTCTCCCACAGAGCAGCTGATAGGTTTGAACTGTCAGCCTTGCATATAGCAGTTCAGTGCTTACCCAACACTCTTATCAGAGTTTCTTGACATAGGAGGGAACAAACCACCCAGCTCTAATCAAACCCCTGTCCTTTATGAGTTGATTTCAACTGCCTCTTTGTGTTTCCGAGACTAAACTTTTACTAGAGCAGTCTCTTCTTAATCTCTTGGTCCAGCTAGAGGATTAGAACTGCTGACCTAGGGATTAGCAGCCCAATATGTAAATCACTATACCACCAGGGCTCAAGGTAGAGCTAAATTTATCTTCTGCTATGAGTTTGGATGCAAAAGTTACCAAGTTGGCAGGCAGGAAAAGGTAGCAGAAGCTGGTTGGCATACATTGAATACAGCACATGGAGGGGGAGAAGGCTGTACGCAAAGCTAGAGGAGAGAGAGAGGCTATGAGGAGTGTAGAGACCATTTAGCAGTATGAGGAGGAAGGAGCCAAGAGAGGCAGGGGAGCAGTGATGAAGATCTCTGCATTGGGCTGCTAACCACAAGATCATGTTATGTGAGTGTTAGCTGTCATAGGGTTCGTCCCCTGTGGGAAACAGAAGGATTTCTCCCAAGTTGTCTCCCCCAAATATATGCCAAACTTAGCTGCTTGCTACATGTGGCAAATGACTACACTTGGAGGTCAATAGAAATAGGTCAGGGATTATTCTCCCTAAGGGTTATCAGTCAACCAGAGCCAGCAGACACTACTGTTTATCCTAGAACAAGTAGGACCCACTCCCTTCTGATAAGGATAGTAGCTGACTGTTTCCTTATAGGAGACCCCAGAGAGGTCAAGCCCACCCAAGGGTGACCAAGGTTGGCCACCATCATGGATCTAGGGTCCGCCCATCTTGTCACATGTATGCCTCTAGTTCCTCCCCTTCCTATCATGTGCACACCCCTAGCACATCCCCTTCCTGTGATCTTATGCCTGTCGTACTGTCCCTTTCTATGACGTGTGTTTACCTGTAATCACATCCCCTAAGTAGATATAAGCCTTGGTTAGCAATAAATGGGGTCTTCACCACACCTCATCTCGGCCCATGCTGTGTGCGGACCTGGCTGGTAAGATCATGGTCATCCAGAAGGTGAGCATGCTACCATGAAATGTGTCTGAATTCTTTATTTTACTTTCTCTCCTATCTCATGCTCTATAACTTTATTATAATCTTTATATATGTCAACCTTACAATTGCGCTTACTGAACCCGTGATTAGTTGTGGGGGGCTGGCTCTCCCCCCACAGTCACCTACTCAACTTATGGCAATTGAATGCACAACAAAACAAAATGTCCAGTCCTACGCCATCCCCACAATCACTTGTGGATCTGAACTTTGTGATCCATAGGGGTTTCATTGTCTGTTTTTGGAAGCAGATCTCTCCAGTCCTTTCTTCCTAGCCTCAGTGTATAAACCTTACGGAAACCAGTTCATCATAATGCTGTATGTCCTGTTCTTGCCTGTTGCTGGTGGGTCTTGGATTCTAGTTCCTTATTTCCTGGGCATAGTTGGAAATGAATTGGGCTGCTAACTATAAGGTCAAAGGTTCAAACCCAGCAGCTGCTCCACAGGTGAAAGATGAGGCAGTCTAATCTTGTAACAATTTAAAGTGTTGGAAACCCAAAGGGGCAGTTTGAGTCAACTAGAGGGTGGTGAGTTTAAATTTTCCTTTTGAATTATAATAGTAAAACTTCAATAATTAAGCAAGCTTTTGAGCATTTTTCATTTAAAGGCATATTAACACAGTCATGCCTTAGTGCTGCAACTATGGAATCTGGTTCTTTCTTTTAACAGATAGGAAGACTGGGACTCGGAGAACATAATGATTTTCTGTTATGGGAACACTTGGACTCCAAATTCATAACATTCCTGATCTGTCAAGCACTAGTTAGGGCTAGACCATGGTGATCGATAGGGTAACCAATATCCTAAACTACATCATATGTACAGTTTATATATAATTTAAATATATATCCTATTCAAACATGATTCTCATTCACTGCCATTGAGTCAATTCTGACTCAACATGACCCTACAGGAGAGGATAGAACGGCTCCTGTGGGTTTCTGAGATAGTAACTCTTCGTGGGAGTGGAAAGCCTGCTCTTTCTCCTTTGGAACAGCTGGTGGTTTCAAACTGCTAACCTTGTTATCAGACCAATGCATAACCACTACACCACCAGGGTGCCTCAAACACGATTAGACTCATAAAAACTCTGTATGTGTCACTGAATTTGTACAGGTTCAATCCATACTGGTCAATAATGTGCTCTAATTGTCCCCTTTATTCTTAAACCAGAACATCCGGAGCACCTGGGAACATGGTAGAAATGTGAATTTGGGGGCACTGCCTTTGTCGCAATGGATCAAAAACCCTGGTTTGGGGCCCAGAAATCTTTCCAAATGCCACGTGGTTCTAATGGCTTATAAAATTTAAGCTAAGGAAAAAAGGATTCACCTGTAGCAATATTCAAAGTGTTCCTAAAAAGTTTTAAAAAGAATAGATAGTATATACTTCCAAAATCAATCTTTCTTTGATGCTTCTTAAGCCTTATTTATTTATTTATTTTTCTTACTGTTGTTAATGATGTATGTATGTATGTGAGTGTATATTTTGCTTCTCAGTATATCATGTTCAGTGGTGTGCTGGTAAATAATTAAAAACCAAACTTGCAGGAAAAAAGCCCCCAAAGACCTCACTTTTAACATTTGTCCATTTCTCTGATATGCATACTCCTTCATGGCTGATTTCAAGGTGACATGACATGATCTGGGCAGAGAAGAGAACGGTCCACACTCACTAATCAGTACTAGCTCTAGCCCATCATTGTTATGCTATGTCTTCAAGTGTCAAGTCCCCGGTAGAGGCGTATTTCAATGTTTGCAGAACGAATGACAAAAGAGCAAAGGAAGGACACAGGGCCAGGATTTTAGGTTCAGACTAATGAAAAATGTCGTGCGAATGATGGTTTTTATTAACAGCTCATACCATTCTTTCTGAATGTTAATGCCATTCACAAAAGCAACAGCAGAAAAAAAATGAAACCTGTATTTACTTAGAATATATTCTTTAAAAATGGTGCTATTTATGACATACCACAGCAAATTAGGATATTTAAAATACAGGCCACGTTCAACATAGCTCTTTATGGCAATAAAACACTTTACAAATCAGTTTTATTGTTCCTCCCTGCAACCTCAGGGGGTAATCGATATGATTTCCCTATTTTTATAGATGAAGAAAGTAAGGCACAAAGAGATAGTCAAACTTTCACATAACTTGTTAATAGAAAAACGGGGATTAGAACTTGAATTCTGCCATTTCCCAGCTGTAGTTTATTAGACTCTATTTTCTGAACTGTGGATCATTTAAAATGAGACATGAATTGGCTCTGGTTGTCCGGGATGGCTCTGCTTTCTATTGGCTCCATAAGGAAGAGCTGAGGTTCTCAGCATCCTTGCCATGCCCCTTCCTGCAGTTCTGACTGCAAGTGGTATCCTTAAAGGGCCATATCTCTGCTACAACCCATTGCTCAAACACCAGTTGCCTGGATTATAGGTAGACACTAGACCCAGGGTGGTCCATCAGTAGATTGGCCTGTGACCTGAGTAAAACAGGGCAGTCACACATCTCTCTAGAATTTGGAGTAACAGGATGAGAAAATAAGCCAGCAAGGGAGCTGAAATTTGAAAGTCATGATGTAAAGATTTGCTGGGACGGTCCATGGTGCGTTAACTGAAGGTAGCAGATAGACGGTTTTGTTTAGAAAATAGGTATAATGATCAGATAAGGAAGCAGATATATAAAGAAAACAAAAAAAATCAGCGTTCGGGAAAAATCAGTGCACATGCTGAGAGACGTGAAAGCCACACCAGGAAGCATTCGGGAGAGGGTGAAGGGAAGTAGGGAGTTGCCTGTTTCTAGGGCGGTTCTGGTGACTGGTAGCTTTCCAGTCCCCATGTATGAATATATGTATAAGCTCTGCTGGCTGGAACAGGATCTCTGCATTAGTGACTTAGCCCAAAGAGGGTTTGTAGTCTTCACTTAAGAAGTCTGGAGGCCAGCAGTTCGGAGCTGGAGCAGTGAGCCCACCCCACTGTCTTCACAGCATAGCAAGGAGCTTCTAGCTTTGTAATTCACCCCTTTGCCATTGTGGTAGGTTGGGTACTTTAGAGAAACAAATCCACAGAAACGCATATGTACAAGAGAGAGTTTTTAACCCCTGTGTCTGACACCAATCCACAAAGTCCTCCTCCATCTCACATAACACATGCAATCATGCCGACTGCAGGAGGAAAGCTGAATCAGTGAACGTGAGCATCCCAGCGCTGGCAGGGGGCTCCACACGGCTGTTCCAGTTCCCAGGGCTGCATCAGGGTAGGTCCATGCAGCTTCTCGGGATGTCTTGCAGGAAGTCAGCCTGGCCAGCTGAAGCAGGGAGTTGGCTAAGGCAGCTGTACCCTGGTCTGACCATCAGAAAGCAAGAGACCTGAGAACTAGAAAGGCGAGGCTCACGGAGCCATTTATCTCTCCGCCCTTCAATTAACCTCACATGTGTTTATTGGCCAGGTTGGCACAATAAACTTTAACTAATTCAATCTACCCCTTGCCAAATTGGTATCTGTACATCATTCTTTAGCCTCACAATTGCAATTAAGTAACACCTATATCTTAATGCTATAATCCTGTAAATATGTTCCCTCACCTATGAAAGTTTGTAAGCCAACCACTTCATGCCTTTATCCCCCCAATTTTGGGTATCCAATTTATCTACTGCCCACTTACATTAACCCAGTGTTCTGAGGGCACAATCATAATTTTTGACATGAAGAGATCTTCATTCCAGTTGGAACCTTGTGAAGTCTGCATCCATAAACAAAGTCAAATCCGGACAGGCCATCCATAAAGTCAGCAATAATATGCACCAGTTCACAGGCTCAAAAATCTCCCTCTGGTCGGGTTCTGGTCATCAACTCAATGTGGGCTGCCTCGCTCAGCCTCCACAGGGTGCCCATTGGCCAATCCTGTGAATATCAACAGCACAGCCGGGAGCTTCCAGCTTTGTGATTCACTCCTTTTCTAGGTAGCTTGTACCCTCTTGCTAACCATCTCGTCTCCATTTCCATGCAGCAGCAGAAGAGGACAATGAAGAGAGCTGTGTGGGCCTCAGGAAGGTAAAACTTACCCAGAATACTTCGACTTTGGCCTCATTAGCATGGACTCCTAGTTGCAAAAAAGGTTAAGGAATATAGCATGTCCGTTTTAGTTTAGCACACTGCTCCCAAACCAAAAAACCCCCAACTCACTGCCATGAAGTCGATGCCAACTCATAGTGACCCTATTGGACAGGGTAGAACTGCCCCCAGGGGGTTCCAAGACTGCAACTCTTCACAGGAATAGAAAGCCCCATTTCTTTCCCTCAGAGCAACTGTTGGTTTTGAACTGCTGACCTTCCGGATCACAGCTGTGCAACTGCTACACCAGCAGGGCTCCGGATCACTGCTGCCCAGGGAAAAGTGGCAAGTCCAGTTGATAAGAAAGCAGGGGAGACTTGGGTAAAGAACTAGCAGTGTCTGTCACAGTCTTCTTATAACCTAGATCCTCATCACTTGGTTAGCTCAACTCTCTATTTCTGCTTTGTTTGTTTTTCTAAATCATTTTATTGGGGGCTCTTACAGCTCTTGTCATCATCCATCCATCCATCCATTGTGTCAAACATATTTGTATATATGTTGTCATCATAATTTTCTTTTAAAATTTATTATATTTATTATATTATAGAATAATTATTAGTTAATCATTTTATTGGGGGATCATACAACTCCTATCACAATCCATGCATCCATCCATTGTGTCAAGCACATTTGGACATTTGTTGCCATCATTTTCAAAACATTTTCTTTCTAATTGAGCCCTTGGTATCAGCTTATTTTTCCACCTCCCCTACCCTCCCTCTCTCATGAGCCATTGATAATTTATAAATTATTATTTTTTTCATGTCTTACACTGACCGATGTCTCCCTTCTCCCACTTTTCTGTTGTCCATCCTCCTGGGAGGGGGTTATATGTAGATCTTTGTGATCCGTTCCCCCTTTCTCCCCCCCACCTTCTCCTTTCCCTGCTGGTATCACTACTTTGATTATTGATCCCAAGGGGTTTATCTGTCCTGGATTCTCTGTTGCAGGCTCTTATCTGTATTAGTGTACATGCTGTGGTCTAGCTGGATTTGTATGGTAGAATTGGGGTCATGATGGGGGCCGGCGGAAGCATTAAAAAAGTAGAGGAAAGTTGTATGTTTCACCAGTGCTACACTGCAATGCACCTTGATTGGCTCGTCTCTTCCTTGGACTCTATTTCTTGAACCAAATTAGAACTAGCATGGAGATCAGGGCTGTCTGGTTGGTGAAGGGAATGTGCTTTGCCAGAGGCAGTCATACTTCCTCTGCCTCTGACATGCAAAAGAGTGCTACCTTATTTTAAAGCACATAAAAAACATTAATAACAAACATGAAATTAGCAACATGACATGCTAAACTAACCTCAGGGTATTTAAAACATTACATGAAAAAGAAAGGGAAATTCAGCAGTGATGGAGTGTCTGGATTGTACCAAGCCATTTCATCAAAATTCTTGAAGTTAAAAAAAAAAAGATGGAGAAATTTGACCTGGATACAAAGCTGGACAAATAGATGCACCTCGTGTGTTGATTCATGTAACCGATGGTCAAAGGCAGCCAGAAGCCTTAAGAGGTGAACCTGGACTTCAGGTGCCCTGGACTTTGCCCAGCTCCATAGTTCTGGTAGTGATTCGGAAAAAGAGAGAGACATTGGCGGATCCAAAGTTCAAAGAATAGATGCTCCAGTGGATGATGGAATAAATATTTTTTAAAAGATACGAGCAGAATGGCCTTGGTGCCAATATATCGATCATGCAAACCATACAGTTACAAGTGTAGCAGAGAGAGGACGGGCTCATGAGCAATTCATGAGAGAGAAAACAAAAGGAACGGCATTCAACTCAAGTTAGGTGACAAGGTCCACCTGAGTGGGCCCTCGCTCCCTTTGCCTTCATCGCTCAGCACATTCACAGCCCAAGCCTCACTTCCCCATCACCTGCACTCGTTTAGCTGAATGAAGCTGGAGACAACACAACCCGACCGGAAATCCTCCCTTTCACTTCATGGACCACAGGCCCTTCATGTTACTAGACAAACATACAAGTGTTCTCGATCTCACTACCAAACCCTGCCAACGGATCCAGACTCATTCAACCTTACGAAGGGTGTCTGAGACTAATATTTATTGGAGCAGACAGCCGCATCTTTCTTTCTTTTTATAGAAATCATTTTATTGGGGGCTCATACAACTGTTATCACAATGCATACGCCCATCCATGGTGTCAAGCACATGTGTACATTTGTTGCCCTCCTCATTCTCAAATGATTTGCTTTCTACTTGAGTCCTTGCAGCTGCATCTCTCTATGGGGGAGAATCTCTCAACTCACTGCCAACCAGTCTATACTGACTCATAGTGATTATAAGACAGGGTAGAGCTGTCCCCGTGAGATTCCAAGACCCTAACGCTACAGGAATAGAAAGCCCTGTCTGTCTCCCCACGCCAGAGGCTAGACTTCTTCATTTCACTGTGCTGAATGACTAGTTCACACATACTCCTCTCCCCCCAAATCCTCAGTACATTCTCTCTTAGCCTAACTCTCTTGCTCCTGAGTTAATGAGAAAATTGACTTAAGTAGAATTAAATTATGAAGAGAAGCTCTACGCATTCCCTACTACTACATCGACCCACCCCCACATAATCTACCTTACCTCCTACCTGCAGTAGAACTAGCTAAAGCTCATATTTGATTGATGCCCCCTCCTCAGGGACATTCCTGGAGCAATCTCTTTTCCTTTTTTCCCATCAATTGTCTCCTCTCTCTTGGGTAATTTCCATCAGTACTGAAACACACTATGATACAGTGAACTCTTTCTAGCCCTATGTGAAGCTGAGAACTGTTGCTCATGGTTTTTTTCACTGACTTTGTGGAGTTTCCTCCTTGCAGTGGGGAGGTGTCTAGCTTAAGATCCTCCAGGGGACCCCCTTGCAGATCTCTAGAGCTTTTTGTCTGTTCAGGTCTCTCCTTTCTGGCATTCTGCTCCGGAAAGTCCTACAGTGCTTTTCTTACTCACCCATCGCCATGGAGTCGATACGTGACCTCAGAGAACAGGGTCGAACTCTATGGGAGTGGAAAGCCTCCTCGTTTGGAAGATGGCTAATTTAAACTGCTGACCTTGTGGTTGGCAGCCCAATGCATTACCACCGTGCCACCAGGGCTCCTTGTACTACTTTGACCTCCCAAAATTCTCAAATGTCTCCTCAACGCTGGGAGATCATGGAACTGTTTGGTTTATCCCTCCCTCTGCTGTTTCTACAGCACTTGGCACTCCCACGTGCTCTTTCAACCGAGTACTAACCAGGCCTGTTCCTGCTTAGCTTTTAATCATCTGAGATCCAGCACATTCAGGGTGGTATACCCAAAGACCAGTCCCTGGAGAAGGACATCATGCTTGGTAGCATGGAAATTCAGCACAAAAGAGGAAAACCGTCAATGAGATGGATTCACTGTGCCTGCGACAATAGGCTCAAACCTAAGAACACTGGTCAGGATGGCACGGGACCAGGTTTTGTTTCCTTCTGTGGTACCAAGGGTCACTATCAACTGGAACCAACCCAACGGCACCTAACAACAATAACAACATGCTACTTCTAAGGAGCCCGGGTGGCACTGCAGGCTAGGCATAGGTCTGTTACCCACAAGGTCTGTGGTTCAAACCTGCCTTCTGCTACACATGCAGGAGAAAGATGAAGCTGTCTGGTCCTGTAAAGATTTACAGACTTGGAATTGACTTGAGGGCAGAGGGCTGTTTTGGTTTGGTTTGGTTTGGTTGTGCTATTTTGGGGCGTTTCTGCGGGCAATAAGTTGAGGCAATTGTATTAGACCTCAGGTGGTTTCTTTCTCTCAGGAATGACTGTTCTATGTTGTCTGTTCTCTTAGGTCTTCAATCTATTGTTTCTTGGATTTTGCCCAGGTTTTTAGACATTTTAAGGTGGAATAGGCCATCCATTCTCCAGTACTATCTGGTGACTGGAAGCAAATCTCTCTTGTGTTTTGTGGGTTGCAACTTTTAAAAATTTGGGTTCAATTAACATAACCAGTTAAAAGTGTGCCATTTGTGGATCTTTGTGTATTCATAGTATTGTGCGACCATTGTTACTTTTTCACTCCAGAACATTCTCATCACCCCCCAAAGAGGTCTTTTACCAGAGTGGTCACTTCCAGATTTTCTTTTTCCTTCTGACTCTAGTTGTTTGTGGCTGGCTTCTTTCGGCTGGCACGTTTGGAAGGTTTGCCCACGTTGCAGCAGGTGTCATTGCTTCATTCCTTTTAATTGGTGAATCAGATTCCACTTATGAATTTACTGCATTTTGTTTAGCCATGCACCAATTGGTAGAGATTTGGGCTGGTTCCCCTTTTGGCTATTAAAATCATTCTGCTTATTATTCACATATTACTTGTTCTACCTCCGGGAGGCAGAGTGGGTTAAGAATTGGGCTACTAACTGGAGAGTTTATGTATGACCAGGTTTTCCACTCTCTTGGGTATATGTATACTTAACCAACACCAAACCAAACTCACTGCCACCGAGCCCATTCGGACTCATCATGATCCGCTGTGGGTCTCCAAGACTGTAACTGTTTGTGGGAGTAGAAAGCCCAGTCTTTCTCCTGCAGAGCTGCTGATGATTTTGAACTGCTGACCATGTGGATCATAGCCCAATGCGTAATCACTACACCACCCGAGCTCCTTATATGCCTACTTAGGAATAGAATTTCTTAATCATATGGGAATTTTATATTTAGCTTTTTGAGGAATTGCCAAAAGGAGGATCCAGGCCCAACAAAAAAGCCAGCAAGCAAGCTTTCCCACAGCTTTCACTTATATTGGAAGCAGGCTACATCCCAGAGGAAACTTCCTTGTAATTGATTACATCAGGGCTGAGCCCTAAGTAAGGGTGGTGCATCACACCTTAATCCTCTTTCATATTATAGAATGTTCATAGCAGATCCTACTATGATAAGGTGACAAGACGTCTCGCTTTTGGTGGGACAGTCCGAGTTTTAACAATTTTTCCTGCATCCCACAGAGTTTTTAAAAAGTCCCGATTTTACTAAAGTATGCACGACAAGCTAGGGTATACCATTTTCAGCTGCCATGTGTCTATTTTGCCAGGATATGAGTTTTATCAATGGTGTCCTGCTTTACCAATGTTAAAATCTGGTCACCTTCTATGGAGGCAATTGCATTGCGATAGATCACATAATGGGGAGTTACTACTAGGTCTTAACTGATAAACCAACAAGAATCCTAGCCATGCCAAGTTGACACAAAAGGTAACTATCACAATGACCTCCTCTGCAAAGTGGGCATATTAATAGTACCCCTGAGTTATTTAGAACAGAACCTGTCATATAGTTAAGTACCATGCTAAAAAAAGACCCCAAACCAGTTTTGTTATAAATATGTGTTTGGTGACCAGGTGGTGACAGAAGACAGAGAAGGTGATTACACCAGGCTTGGAGGCCAGGTGTCACATGGAAAAAAGAGATAGTCCAGCCACCAGGGCAGGCCAAGCAACATTCTTGGTTTGTGGGTGACTGCAGAGTGTCCTGTGTTTGGTTGAGGGGCCCGGGCACCCTGAGGCTCGCTGGCCCAATGTTTCTGGGAACACCAAGACTGCCGGGTGCACCTTGGAATCATCTCTGCTTCTCCTAGGTTGCTGTTAGCTGCTGCACTGGCTCCCAGAAGTTGCTGTTCCAGGTCTTGCTGTACAGCTTGAAGCCGATCTGACCCATGGGGATGGTGCAGTAGGTAGGAGCCATCACAGGGAAGCATGACTTGCAGAATTGCTGCATCCCATTGATAAGGTCCAGGTGCAGGCCCTGGAACTAGACCTGGCAGCCGAGCCTGCTGTCCTCGTTGAGAGGAGTCTTCTTAAGTTGGTAGTAGTATTGCTTGCAGAGGCTCTCTGCGGGACCCACTGGGTCTGAGGAGTCAGTAATGATAGTATCGATGGCATCCTAGTTCTGTTTCATGAACTCAAAACCGTCGCCCACATGGAGGGTGTCCTTTGAGCTAGAGCAGCCAACAGCCATGGTAGACCGTAACTTCCTAGAGTCTTGGCTGACATCCCCATTATTTCTTCACGAGACCACGGCATCCATGGAGGGGTGCTTCATGACTTTCTGCAAGACACCTCCATCCCCAACCCCAGTGATCAGCACCTTGTGTGAGGGCCAGGTGGGCAGTCATCTCTGAGCAAGAGAACTTGTCCTTCTTGGTGCCCTAAGTGATGCCACCCAACAATAGCACATTGCTGTAGGTCTTACTGAAGAAGACAAGGATGTCGTGGTACTGCCAGCACTGAGTACCATGAGCACCATGTAAAAATTTGTTGTTATTATGATTGAAAAGTGCCTTTGAAGACGTTCATCCTGTAAGGGCGTGGGCTGTTTGCTTCACTCTGTAGGTGTAGATGGGAGCCCTGGTTGTATATTTGTTTGTTTGTTTTTTTCTTTTTTAAAACATTTTATTAGGGGCTCATACAACTGTTATCGCAATCCATACACACATCAATTGTGTAAAGCGCATTTGTA
>NW_022111369.1:6802569-6813396 GCF_000313985.2 Echinops telfairi
GTCCCGTTGTTTTCTCCTCCAGATTGTTCATCCAGCCTGTATATTTGTTACATTGCTACTAAGGTTGCTAACTTCAAGGTCAGCAACTTGGAACCACCAGGCACTCTGCAGGGGAAAGATGAGGCTTCCTAGTCCCATAAGAGTTATAGTCTCAGAACCTCACAGGGGCCATTCTACCCTGTGCTGTAGGGTCTCTATGAGTCAGAATCCACTTGATGGCAGTGAGTTTGGTTTGGGTCCATTACATGCAGATGCCTTCCTCCTCCTCCTCATGCTCTTTCCCCTCCCCTCCCTGCTTTCCCCTTGTTATTTCTGTTCTTCTCCCCAGCCCCCACCTCCCTTTCTGGTTGAAGCAGGTAACATCCTGACCTCTCTTGCTGATCTGCTGGCATCGAGGCTCTATTGAGCTCCTGGTGAATGCACTCAGCAGTGTTGAGTATTTTCAGAGATGGCTATTGTGGGGCTGCGACGTATTGCACATGTTCAGAGAAGGGAAATGGTGAGGCATTGCAATATAAGGGGAGTGGATTTGCTGAATTCCCTCCCCCCTGGTTATTCAGATAGGGATCTCCATTCTTTTGTTACAGTCCATCTTGACATTGACTCTTCTCCACCCACATCAAGAAGTACCTGGGGCAATTATTGTGAATAAATGCCAAGAATAATTAATATCTGGTCACATTTGTAAAATAACAACAAGAATAAAAATAATAAACACTTCATGTTTAAGACTAGGCAACATGGGAACAAGCTTACGGCTGAAGAGTTTTAGGTTTGCCAGGGCATATAGCCATTTGTGTCTGTGTACGTGGCTGCAAGATATTCCAGTTTTCTGGTTCCACATTATACTATATGCTTCAGGCACTGCCACGAAGTCTATTCCAACCCATAGTGACCCGCTAGGACAGAGTAGAACTGCATAGGATTTCTCAGGCTGTCAATCTGTATGGAAGCTGAAAGCTACATCTTTCTCCCTGGTGGGTATGAACTGCCGACTTTGTGGTTAGCAGCCCAAATGCTTAATCCACTACACCACCAGAACTCCTGATCACATGGTTGGCTTTGAATAGTATCCAACGACGTTTTCCAGTTGAATCAATTTCTGAGATGATTAGCTCTTATGCACATTTTACCCTCTTGGAATCATACTTCAATTACTTGCCTGCTCTCTCTTCTCTGTGTGTGCCATTTGAATGAGATTGCCCCAGATGTAACTCTGTCTTGTTTTCACTCGGCAAATAGCCCAAGGATCAACACTGTGCCATCTTGGAGAAATCATTTGTAGAAGTAGACAAAGGACTCACTTGAAGTTTCATTCTACACGAATCCTTTTTCTCTCATATAAGACGGGGATGCCAGCTTAGTTCTGGGGAGTCCTCATCAATGAGTGGATTTGTATCACGATATCACTCAATGCTAGAATTGATAACCAACATCATCACACCATCTCAATAGCAGTTTTAAAAAGTATCGTTCGATAAGTAGGCATTTTTGATATTACAACTGTCGCTTGTTTACTTTTCTTTTTTCAACCCACACATCTGAACTATGGGAACCTCATACTGAGCTGAAAAATCCTCTATTCTATCAATAAATATGCCTGCAGCTCAAACCTTTCATTAATTATGTTGGGCTAATGTTCAAGTTTTAGAAGCTGACAGGAGTCATGGTGGTGGATTTTATTAATTTCTGAGACGGATTCTATTGCTTTCTTATCAGTTTTAGCTTTTATGATGCTATAAGCATAATTGCAAAGCCATGATTTTATTTTAAGAGTTTGCTTATTGGACTCCCAGAATTATATATAGCTATGGCTCCTGGTAACAATCTCTAATTGACATTAGACTGCAGAGTGCCTATGAAGCAAAACAAGACAATTTTTTTTAGTTAGGGTTAGAGGTCAAGATCAGGGTTATAGTCTCTGGCCATGGTTAGAGATCACTCTCAGGTCAAGGGCCAGGGTCACCAGCCAAGGTTAGAGAGCGCTCTGCTGACTGGGGCTTGATGGGTGGCTGGTCGGAGGGGTCAGCCTGGTCCCGGCTGTGGTCAGGCCTTCTGGAGCAGGGCTAAGGGGACAGCTTTCCTCGAAGGTCTCAGCAGATGCAGAATCGTACTCGGGTGTGTCCGCATACAGTGTGCACTGTCCCCAGGGTGCTCCCCCTGGCACGCAGTCCCACTCCCATCGGGAATCTCATGGGGGCTCTCATTGGTCGGAGAAGGAAGGGCACCACGCAGACCAGGACTGCGTGTGGGAAGGTGGGAGGGGAGGGTCCCGGTGGATGTCCGGGTCGGGCAGGCAGGGCCCTGCAGGAAGTGATGGGCCGCTGTGTTGCAGGGAGGCCTACCCCAACTGCACAGTTCTGGAAGCCCACCCCTGTTACAACGTGGCTCGCCTTATGTTCCTGGATGCGGAGAGGTACTGGGGCACATGGGTGGGAAGCGTGACTCCCAGGGTGCCCAACCCATGGTGGAGGGCGTGCTGGCCCCCACCCAGGAACCTGGTTCCCCTCTCAGGTGGTTTCTAGAACCTTTAGCATTCAATTCCGCCTGTGGGATTGCCTGTTCATTTGGCTCTGCCAAGAGTAGAGCCTGAGTGAGTGTCTGTCTGTTCTAAGCGGAGGAGGAGGCCTAAGACAACAAGGCAATTTTTATGAAGAAGGATAATAGTAGGAAAATATACTCATTTGGAAGTGGGTCTTAACCTCTATTCATTGGCAGGGAAGTTTGAAGGAAGGTGGGGAGCTGACGACAATGACTGAAAGAAAGATGAAGTGTTGTAAAATTGATTGTGGAAATGATTGTACAATTTTCAGTAATATGATTGAACTATTGAGTGGCATTATGTGAAATATATCCTGATAATACTTTACAAATAAATAAAACTAGCTATAAAACAAGTAAATCTGAAATATTAAGGAAAGTAAAAAATTAAACAAAATTTTTTAAAAGTTCAAATGAGGCCAAGGAAAGTAGCACAAATAATCTTTTATTTTCTTTCCTTAACGTTTGCTTTTTTCCTCTTTGTACACCTGTTCATCTTGCATGTCTATTTATACATCCACTGTGGATGAGTGTTATCGCAGGCTTGTGCATAGAATAGTATTAACCTCCAGTGCTTTTAACTCTTGTACCTCTCCCCGTGTCTTCCCGCGCCTTCCTGATTCTTTGCCGATGTCTCTGTTGTTATAGATTGCCTTCCTCTTCATCCGTGTGAATACAGCACTGTGGGTTAGGTGATGGGCCACTCACAGCAAGGCCAGTGGTACAAATCCAGCAGCCACTCCTCAAGAGGAAAATGAGCTGTTTCTTCCTATAAAGATTTACAACCTCGGAAATCCTAAGGAGTGGTTCTACTCTGCCCTGCTGCGAGTGGAAATTGACTCAGAGGCTGTGCATTTGTTTGGCTTGGCATTTCCCTCTAGTTATCGATTTAACCTTCCTCCCCCTCACACCCCTAGTAACCACCAAAGAATGTCTCATTTGTGATTTATTTATTTTTTAATAATAATGGTGTCATACAACATGTGTCATTTTGTGATGGACTCATTTCCCTCAGTATCACGTCCTCCATGTTCATTCCCTGTTATAAAGCACTGGCAAATTGGCTTTTTGCATGTAGGAAATAATGGTAGTGCTTGCCTACTAATGGAAAAATGCTTTACATTGTCCTCATTCTGGGCATTTTGGGTGAAAGACCCAATTCCTAGAGAAGGACTCCATGCTTGAAAAAGTAGAGGGGCAGCAGAAAAGAGGAAGGCCCTGGACAAGCTGGACCTTCACCGTGGCTGCAACAATGAGCTCAAACATCAGAACACGTAGAAGGAGGGTGCAGGACCCAGCAATGTTTTGTTCTATGTTCTTAGGGTCACTGTGAGTCAGAACCAGCTCGGCACTTAATGGCAAGAACAGCACATTATCAAAGCGGAGAACTAAGATAATTGAGACAATAGTGGTTGTGATCTGAGGGGTATAAGAATCTGGTTTGACTATCTATGGAGCCCTGGTGGCATAGAGGTTACACATTGGGCTGCTGACCACACTGTCAGCAGTTTGAAACCGTTAGCTGTGCCCCGGGAGAAAGACAAGGCTTCCTACTCCCAAGAAACAGCGACAGTCTCAAAACCCCCCAGGGGCAGTTCTACCCTGACTCACTGGGTTGCTATCAGCTGGATGGCTGTGAGGTGTTTTGTTTGTGTTTTATTATCAACCACAATTACACCTTTCAGACAATTGCTCAGACCGTGGCTCCTTTCCTACATATTTTCCCTCAGCTTATCTCCAATTGAGTCCTGATGCCACTACCACATCCGTTTTCTTGAATCCATTTTCTTTGCTCCTCCCCGGCTCTGAACCTCAGTGTCTGTTCGCATTCTCTCTAGCCTTGGTTCCTGAAATAGCTTCTAACTTGTCGCTCTCAGCCTCTAATCCTTGGTTTTGAGACAAGAATGCAAACCTGATCTTGATAATAGCTTTCATAAAACTCTAGATGCTGACCCATTGTCTTCAGGGTAAAGTCCTCATTGCTTAAGAGGCATATTTAGCCCTTTCTCACCTGGTCACTATCTTTCCCTCCAACCTCACTGCTAGCCACTCCTTCCCCAAAGGACTTGGAACTTTTGCAAATTTCCCCTGCTTTTTCACACGCTGTTTCCTCTATCAGGATCATTTAGTGCCTATGTCTCTCCCATTTTCCCCATCTTGGCAACAGTGCTGCCCAACTAGAGAGGCAGACTCAAGAGAATGGTTCTATTCCTTACTCTGATGTTTTCCTAAAAGCTTTTCCAATGTAAATGAGCTCCTAGATTTGACCAAAAAACCCCAACAACTCCAAACCCATCTCATTACTATTGAGTCGATGCTGACTCATAGCAACCCTAGGTTGGCAGGCGCTCAAAAGACACAGTGATCGCAATAATATGTTCAAGTCTCCCAAACACCCTAAAGGTGGCAGGGGCCTGGGTACCATGTTGTTCTGTTGTGCACAGGGTTGCCAGGAGTTGACGCAGACTCAGAGGCAGCTACTAGCAACATTGACTCTCAGCTTGAAGAGGACCAAGGCCATGTTTGTCCTCTTAACACCTTGGTAGCCAGAACCTAACAGCACCTGACACAGCAGAGATGTTTCACAAATACTTGATAAGGGAGGAGTCAGCTGATGAGCTCATGTCGGGCACATAGCAAGCACTAATGGAGTGACAGCCATCTTTATCTGCATCTGAGTCCAAATCAATGGGCTTGAGTGGCACTTGATAGTTTGGGGCTGATTGCTAATCTAAAGGTTCAAACCCACTCAGCGACTGTGTGTAAGCAAGCCTGGGGAACTGCTTCTGAAGAAACTGCTGTGCAGTCCTGCTCTGGAACACGGAGGCTGCCATGAGCTGGGATGGACTCTCTTCTACCAGACTGTTGGCTTTTTCTTTCTACACACACACACACACACACACACACACACACACACACACGGCAGACTGGACCCTGATGACACCATCTTGCTGTATGTAATAATTGGCTTACCATGAAGACTGTGATAGGAAGGATATGGACTCTCTATTTATTGAAATTATCAAACGTGTATAAATTGGCTCTCTACCTAAACTGGAAAATAATCTTATAAATAAACATGTCCCAGGGCTGCTGGCTGCCGAGGTTTACCTCTGAATGAGCTTTCTGTGCAGTAGAGGTGATAGAAAAGCCTATGTGTAGGGAAATGTTAGGAGCCCATATTATTTGAACACGCACAGAGGTTTGGGTGAGCAGATGTTTGAGTTATTGCTGTTTGACTCAGACGTGTGTTCCTGAGTGCTCGCGTTGTGCCTGGGTACAGTTTAATTTCAAAGTAGATGTGGTTCCTGGCCAGGTGGAACGACGTGTTCTGATTTAGGAGGGGTCACAATACGTGTAGGGGTTTTATCCCTCAGGTTACTACTACAAAGCTCATCCTGGCTCCCCGACATCGGTTGGGACTTTGTGGCATGAAGGGTGGAGATGGGGAAGCGAGCAGAGTCAAGGACTGTGAAGAGAGAGGCGGTGACTGAAAGAGACTAACCCTCCACCGCTGGCTTCCACTTGCTGCCTCCTCTCCAAAGGAAACAGGGGTTTGCTGTGAGTGAAAACAAATTTGGGAGGTAGAAAATCCCAGCCTGTGACATTTGCGTCACTTTCTGCAATTGCAGTGTAAAGAGTGGAAAGTGACTTTTCCTTGCCAATTTCTCACTGATAAGCTCTGCTCTGCCTTGTCAGTGATGGTAACTGCTTTCCCTGCTCCCACACGCGATGGCTATGCGTTGGAATCCACCCCAGGGCTATTGGTTTTCTTCTTTACCAATGCCATTGTCAATGAGGCTCTCAGTAAGGAGCAATTTGTGTCTCCAAGTCAGAACTACTTTTACCTTCTCAAATATGGACATATGCTTCCCGAGTTCATTTATTGTGCCAACCTGGCCGATAAACACATGTGGGATTAATTGAAGGGTGGAGGGATAAATGGCTCGGTGAGCCTCGCCTTTCTAGTTCTCGGGTCTCTTGCTTTCTGATGGTTGCACCAGGGTGCAGCTGTCTTACCCAGTTCCCTGCTTCAGTTGGCAAGGCTCACTTCCTGCAAGACATCCCCAAGGAGAAGCCATATGGACCTACCCCTATGCAGCCCTGGGTGCTGGAGCAGCCGTGCAGAGAACCCTGCCTGCTCTGAGATGCTTACACTTTCACTGACTTGGCTTTCCTCCTGCAGTCGGCATCATAGTGTGTGTTTTGTGAGATGGAGGAGGACTTCGTGGATTGGTGTTGGACATATGGGTTAATGGGTTAGTGTTGGACTTGTGGGTTTGGACAGCACTGGGTTGGGCTGTTTTCTTGATGCTCACTTAACCTTTATATAAAACTCTTTCTTATACATGAGTTTCTGTGGATTTGCTTCTCTAAAGTACCCAGACTAATACACTTCCTTTCTTAAAAACTAGAACTAGACCCTCAAAGAGTATTTATGTCTAAATTAGATACATCCCATCATCCAGTTGTTCTTTTTAGAACCATTAAAATCTGCTGGTGGGCACCATCTTTTAATATTTCACTCTACAGGGCAATATGGGTGATAGTACTCTTTTAAGCATCCCCTCCCACAACTTTGTGGAATAGAAATTCTGTGTTAGCATGTGTGAGAGCTATTGCTTTAGTTTACCTACCAGCTCTTTCGAATGCTAAATATTCCAATTGCATGCTCCACTATCTGTATGATATGTGGGTTGGGTATTGTGAAGCGATGTGAAAAGGTGTGCTGTAGAGAATCTATTTATGTAGGCTTATACTTAATCAAGTTAGGCTAAATAAGACCTAAAGCAATGCCCTTTTCTGGTTCCTGAATAAGAACCAGGTGGTTCTATTCCTCTTGAGTTCTCCATTGAATTGATCTAAGTAGGCAGCTGTCTCACAAAAAATTAAAAACAAAATAACAGCATTCCTTTGCAATAGGGGCAACTGTGTGATCAAAAGCGTACCCTCAAATGCGTGGGTGACTCTCATTTACTGGGCTGCCATCTTACCCTGATTGGAACCCGGGGCACATTGCCCCTGCCTGTTGGCCTGGAACTGACCCAAGTAGATTCTCCACTTTGAAGGTGCATTTTTTAAGATCCCAAAGGAATTTTGCTTTATGAGTTTATGTGCATTAATTCTTCAATTTTAGACACAAGGTTTGAAACTATGTAACACCTTTATATTATATTTTTCTTCCAAAGAGTTATTTTTTCTAAACGTCAATTATAATCATTGATTCTTATTGGTGATCGGAAGGGAAGATGGGAATAATTGTAAAATAGAATTGAAAAATGGAAGCAAAATTCAATAAGGGTTTATATATATTTCAAATATAGTACGTATGACTTACATTAATGGTATATTAGTGAGCATAGGGTCACGATGAATCAGAATTAACTCAATGGCAGTGAATGAAGATGTCTACTGTACGCTAGCCTTTTCTTTCCTACTATATGAGTAAAACCTATGCTTATGACATTTGATTACATATATATATATTTAATTTAATTGAGGAATGAACTAAAGCCAAACCCATTACCAGCAAGTTGATTATGACTCATAGTGACATTATAGGACAGGCTAGAACTGCCATATAGGACTTCCAAGGTGGCACAGTGGGTTACATGCTGGGCTAGTAACCACCAGGTTAGCTGTTTAAATCCACCAGATGGTCTATATTGGAGAAAGTTGAAATTTCCTACTTCTGTAAAGATTTATAGTCTTCTTCTTCTTCTTTTTTTTTAAAAGATTTATAGTCTTAGAAACTCACAGGGCAGTTCTACCCTGTCCTAAAGGATCTCTCTGAGTCAGAATCAATTAGATGGCAGTGATTCAAATCATTACAGAAGCAGACGGCCACACCTATCTCTTGTGGAGCAACAGTTGTGTTTGAACCGTCCACCTTTTGGTTAGCAGTCAAATGTTTAACCACTGCACCACCAGCAACACCATCTTATGAGGAATACAAACCACAACAAAAACTCACAAACCCCAAACACCCAACTGCCACTGAGTCAACTCATACTCATAGAAAGTCTATGGGACTAGTTTATAGGACTAGGGTTTCCAAGATATATATCGTTACAGGAGGAGACAGCCTCATTTTGCTCTGTGGAGTAGCTGGATGGGTTTGAATTGCTGACGTTGTAGTTTGCAGCTACAAGCCACATGTTACCCACCACACCATTCATTTACTGGTATGAATTCTGTATAAGTTAGAGCTTTAAATAACTTTATCATTTTCTCTTTTTATATTGGCTTATTTGAAAAAGAAAATCCCCAACCAGTGATTTGAATAAAACAATTCCTAAGAATATGTATAATGGCCCTTCCTTAACCACACAGCTGTTATTTTATTTAAATATCTCCGTTTTCAAGGAACACCGTCATCTTGGGACATACAAGTCAGGGCAAATCTCATTTTTATGGCTTTGGTTTGTAGATTCAGGAAGACTTTACAGAAAGAGACTGACAAGAGGGACAGGTGGGTATTGGCTTTAACTTGGTGACAGGCTTTCAACCTCAGCTGCATTCTTACGACAGGGGAGTAGAGAGCAGCTGGCAGCTTGGGAGTCACTGTCCCACAGATGGAATGCGTGTGGTCGAGAGAAGAATGCTCTCCTTGGCTTCCTCTGCTTTATGAACCAGGAGCACAACTTAAGAGGTGGAAGCTCCCATTTGATTCGAATGGTGGAACTCTCTCTCCCTGTGTTCCCCACTTTTCTTTTGTCTTACAGTTCTCGGGGTTTCGGTCCAGGAAAGAATATCAAGTTTCCCAAGTTACTGTTAACCACCAATTTCCCTACCTCAGTTCTTCTAAAGGTCCATACTTTACATTTGGGAGACCTGGGGCAAAAATAACAAAACAAGCCAGTGGAGGTCTACACATCCTACACTGAAATAATGGTAAGATATGAATCAAGTAGATAATCTATTAAATAAATGATATTCTTTCTTGCTTCCTAACTTGGCATTTCTTTTCCGAGCATGAAAGTGTGCAGTGAGCTAGTTGTGTTACTCTGTGCTGCATGTCGCTTCATGCACAGATGTGTAGACCCTCCCAACTCACATCCCCAGGCGTCAGGCACGCCTCGTGGCCAGTAACTTCTCCTTGGCCACTCGTAGTCCTAGCGATTCTGGAAGCAGGTCGAGGACCATTCGAGCAAGACGTTCTGAATCCTGTCACCAGAAAGTAGTCCGGGGCGCACACTGCCGTCGTCAGACTGGTGATTTGCAGCACGGGGAAGGAGTGGGATCCGTCAGCGTAGAGCCCTGGAGATGCAGACCCCAGGGCAAGGTGGTTGATGTTTAAAAAAAAAAATCTGGGTCTACAGATGAAAATGGAAGGCCAGTGAAAACAAGGAGATGGACTGATGCAGTAGCTGTAACAATAGGCTCAAGCACGACAACATGTATGCGTGTTTCATTCAGTTGGACATGAGGACACCAGAGTTGGAACCAACTGGATGGCCCCTGACCACCATGATTACAAAGGAGCCGAAGGTACGGTGATCATCACCGTGGTTGGACTTGGCAAGACTTTGTTTTGTTTACTACATATAAGGGTGCCTGAAGTCAGAGTCAACTAAATGGCAGCAAACAACAACAAAATACAATGCTTCTCTTTAAGTATTCAATAGTTCACCCTTAGTGGCCACACAGGCAAGAGAAAAACGATTTGTAGTCAAAGTAGGAGTTGCTCACTTAATCAAGAGTGGTCAAAGCCTGGGGTTTATGACCCTTCTGTTCTCAAGCGAGGAAGGAACTCCTCCGGAAGGGCCGGGTAGGATTTACTGCAGCCTGGGAAACACAGCTCTCCGGGGTTCGACATGCAGCCCGTTTGCCCTCGGCACTTCCATTGCACTTGGAAGGCTAACTGCAAACATGCCATGACCTTCTACCAGTGTGTTCTGCTTGACAGCACTCCGGTCTGTCTGAAGGGAAAATGGGAATCATTATTTTATTTTAATACCATCAATAACGGAAAAACCGTTAACTTTATGGTTACTTCAGATACACAGTAGATGAAGAAGGGAGCCAGGAGCTGAAGCCAGAGTTCCACCCGCACTTATAAATCAGTGATGTTTGGGTATCAGCATCATCTGGCCTGGGGGTCGGTCCCGTGGCATTTAAGCACACAGAGGGCGGCATCCCTGTCTGTGTCTCCGTAATGCCACACGTAAATTAGAGGCCTGTGTAGGTGGAAACCTTCCCAGAGTGGTAAGCAGGAGCACTCGTGTTACATAGATTTCTGCTGTATGGTCCAGAGGGACCCAGCCTAGTGGAAAAATAGCTACG
>NW_022111369.1:6814512-6818074 GCF_000313985.2 Echinops telfairi
ACACCTCATGATCACACAGGCTGATATGTTGTTCCATGTGGGCTTTGTTGCTTCTGAGCTAGATGGCCACTTGTTTACCATCAAGCTTTTAAGACCCCAGATGCTATATCTTTTGATAGCCAGTCACCATCAGTTTTCTTCACCACATTTGCTTATTCACCCGCTTTGTCTTCAGCGGTTGTGTCGTGCATGAATTTTAGGATATGTGACTCATATGTAATAAAATGGTTAAACATTTTTTAAATGATGTATTTGTATATTTAAGAGCTTCCCTGTGCCACAGGTTCATTTTGGGTTTCAGAGAGTCAAGGAGAACTACAATTTGAACACAACTGTTGCTATAACCTCCCACATAAACCTGATTTGGGGTGTTTCAGCACACAGTCTATGGCAATTCAAATGGGCCTATAAATTAGTGGGCTAGAGGAGGACAGCTTCACTTTCTCTATGTGATTTCTTCACTGAATAAGAAGTGTTTGGGAAAAAAAGAGAGAATGGAGTAGATAATTCTTTCCAACATGAAAATCCTAGGTAAGTTTATTATGGCAGTGGATGGAAGAGAATCAGAGAACAAAAGGCAGACACAGATCTTGACCCTGGAAATCTAGTAATGCCAAGAATACAGAGACAATTTAATTTGAGAAATAAAATATTTACATTCAGAAATATAAAATCCTTGTCAGAGACGTCCAGTTGCTTTGGGGAACAAACACTGGCACGATCTATCCCCTTGTGGCTTGATCAGCTTTATTTCCCAGGACTCTTTCCCTATTCTGTTCTAACCACATTGGCCTCTTTGTTCCTCAAACCCAGAGCTCCTGGTGGCTCTGTTTCCTTGTGCTTTATTGACCATGCAAAGCAGTAGACTGTGTGGATCACAACAGAGTGAGCATAGCCTGGAGAAGAATGGGAGTTTCAGAACACTTCATTTGTGCTCATGCAGAACCTGTACGTGGAGCAAGGTAGTTGTGTGACCGGAAACAAGGGCATTTGCATGATTTAAAATCAGGAAAGGTGTGTGTCAGGGTTGTATCCTCTCTCCATACTTCTTTAACCTGAATGCTGAACAAGTCATCGGAGAAGCTGGACTATCTGAAGAAGATTGTGGCATCAGGATTGGAGGAAGGCTTATTAACAACATGTGAGATGCAGATGACACAACTTTGCTTGCTGAAAGTGAGGAGGACTTGAAGCGCTAGCTGATGAAGATCAAGAATTTGGGCCTTCAGTATGGACTACAACTCAATGTAAAGAAAATTCAAAAAAAAAGAAAGAAAGAAAGAAAAGAAAACTCAAATCCTTACAACTGAAACAATAGGTAATAGCTTGATAAATGGAGAAAAGACTGAAATTGTCAAGGACTTCATTGTGCTTGGATCCACAATCAGCACTGATGGAAGCAGCAGTGTAGCACTGATGAAACAAAACACTCCTTTAGTTTTTATTTTTTAATTAACAAAAAAATTTTTACTCCTCTAGTTTTTTAATCCTTCCTTCCCCCACTATTATGATCTCAGTTCTACCTCACAAATCCTGCTAGACCAGTGTACATATAGCAGCACAGATGAGAGCTTTCAAGATACAGAACTCAGGATAGACAAACCCCCTCAGAAACAGTAATGGGAGTAGCAATTCTTGGAGGGTAGTGGAAGAGAAGAGGGAGGAAGGGGGGGAAGAGGGAACAAGTAGAAATGATGGTGGAATAACCCCCCTTGAGGGGGACAAATAACAGGATAGTAATTGAAGGGATAGAATGGGCGGTGGAAGATATGTATGAATAATAATAACAATACATAATTATATTAAGGGTTCAAGGGGGTGGCAGGGTGGAGGATAGAGGGACAATAAAAGAGGAGCTGATATCAAAGGGCTCAAGAAGAAAAATATACTTAGAAATTGTTGATCTCAACAATTGTACATGTCCACTTGATATAATGAATGTATAGATTGTTATAATATATGTAAGAGCTCCAATAAAATGATTTATTAAATTAAAAAAGAGAGACAAAACAATGCATCATATGGGCTAAATCTGCTGCACAAGATCTCTTTAAAGTGTTGAAAAGCAAGGATATTACTTTGAGGACAAAGGTGCACCTGACCCATGCGATGACATTTTCAATCACCTCATATGCATATGAAAGTTGAACATTGCATAAGGAAGACTGAAGAAAAATCAATGCACTTGAATTATGGTGCTGGTGAAGAATATTGAAAATACCATGAATTGCCAAAAGAACAAACAAATATGTCATGGAAGTACAGCCAGAATACTTAGAAGCAAGGATGGTGATACTCTGTCTCATACACTTTGAACATGTTACCAGAGTGATCATTTACTAGAAGGGATATCATGTTTGGTAAAGTAGAGGGCAAGTGAAAAAGAGGAAGACCCTTGATGAGTTGACTTGACACAGTGGCTACAATAATGGGCTCAAACACAAGAACAATTGTGAGGCTGGCACAAGATGACAGTGTTTCATTCTGTTGAACACAGGGTCGCTATGAATCAGAACCCAACAACAACAAGAACAACAAGTGACATTGTGGGTTAGGTATTGGGCTACTGACTGCAAGGTGAGTGGCTCAAACCCTCTAGTCACTCCAAAGTTGAAAGATGAGGCTGTCTGCTCTTATAGTTCAGAAATCCGATGTAAGAGTGCTATGAGTCAGGAAGACGATGGTTGTTTTTTTTTTCTTCTCTAATGATTTTTTTAAAAGTATGGATTAGGTTCTGGGGGGTTTACATTTCAGACTATCATCTTTGCAGTTAACAGCTCAACTCATCTACTGCCACTGGGTTTGGCCTTTGGTTGGCTGGTTGGTTTTGTTTTCTACCTTACTGATGCTATCCAGTCCATACATTACCCAGTCAACAAACGTTCTTTAAAGAATGTCATTTTCATGACTCAGTCATCATTCATTTCATTAGAGGAATCTGGTACTGTGAGGATTCTGCAGTGAAGAAAGGTGGTCTCTGCCCTCATAGGTCTTAGAATTTAGCTCACAGTTAGATAACATAATTTAAATGATACAGTTTAGGATTAGGGTTGGTTTTATGAAATGGCAGAGACAGGGAAGGAGGGAGGGAGGGAGGGAAAGAGAAAGTATATTAAGAGTGATTTAAACAAGATAGAATGGATTTTTCCCTTAAATGATTGGAATATGGAGGATGTGTGTAGATATTATCATCATTAGTGAACCAGGCTTATTTCCATGCTTTTTTCTTGGGGTGGGTATACTCCTCTCAGTGTTTTCCTTTGTCTTTATTCTATTTTTACTCCCCACTCCCCCCTCCCTCATGAACCCTTGATAATTTATAAATTATTATTATTTTGTCATATCTTACACCATCCGATGTCTCCGTTCACCCACTTCTCCGCTGTCTGTCCCTCAGGGAGGAGGTTATATGTAGATCCTTGTAATCTGTTTCCTCTTTCTCCCTCACCTTCCCTCTACCCTCCTGGTATCACCACTCTCACCACTGGTCCTGAGGGGTTCATCTGTCCTGGATTCCCTGTGTTTCCAGTTCCTATCTGTACCAGTGTGCATCCTCCAGTCC
>NW_022111369.1:6818491-6821995 GCF_000313985.2 Echinops telfairi
CAGAAGTTGCTTCAATTCTTCATGTTATTGCTTTTGCCCATCTCAGTTCACATTTTAATAAAAAACAGATAGTGCACTTAAAATATTTCATTAAAAAGCATTTGAGGAATCCTTACAGGGATGTTGGCAGGGTTAAGAGAATTAATAAAAAATGGTCACCATCCAGGGAACTAGCCATTAGTGAGAAGCTGTGTCACCAATGGGTTTGAAGAGACAAGCGAAGAAAGTGGTTTCATGGGAGCCCGGTGAAACCCTAGCCATGGCACGAGGACCATCCTACAGAAGGTGTGGCCTCTTCCTTACACAGAGTGACACCGCCATTGGAAAAGCAGAGCCTGGCAAAGAAGAAGAAGGAGTGAGATAGGACAACCTTCTATGTAGCTTTGATGCACTGTCCGGTAGACAGGAAGGGATGCTAAATGTACCACCCAATTTTCAACTCCTCCAGTTTTCCCCCCTGATCTCCCAACAGTGCTTCCACTGAGCTGAACTCAGCTGAAAGCCCAGCGATGTCATCTGTGTGGGTCTTTCTATCCTCCTGGGCCACAGCAAGGTAGGGTAAAGAACAGGTCTGCAAGGACAAATGAAGACTCAACAAGGACATGCATAAAGGGGATGACAGTATCATTCGAATAGACCACGTCTCACACATGCTCTCGGATTCATGAAAGCATGCTGACATCAGCATGATGCATGAACGTTCCAACCTGGCTTCATTTTCACTGCCTAGGTAATGCTTTTCAAATACATATTGTTCATTTTAGAACGTGACACCTATTTTTGGTTTTGATGATTTGGGCTGAAATCTCAGATTAGTACATGACTGGTTTGAAGTGAACATAGCTCAGGTTTGCTGTCCCGCACCGTGATTATTAGTAGCAGCCAGTGAGGCTGCTCGTTCTCCAGCCTTGTTGGACCGTGTCCGACTGCGATGGAGGAGTCAGTGGGATCGGTGAGAAAGGACTCAAGTGCCATTTCAGGAAATCCCTCAAAATACTCTTCAACCTGAAAGCGTTCTTCCATTTATCTGCCTGTTCTCTTTGTTTCCCCCACAACTTGATGGGAAATTCCCTTCCATTAAATAACACTTTGCTGGATTTGAAAGGTACAGGAGATCCATATGGATTGAATTGTGTCCCGTCACAATATCAGTGGGAGAGGAGTCCTGGTAGTGGTGGTGGTGTTGTCTGGGGCCATCGAGGTGGTTCCCACTCGGAGCGACCCTACGCACAAAGAACTCAACACTGCCCGCTCCTGCGCCATCCTAACCATTCCTATGCCCGAGCCACCGTGGCAATCCATCTTGCCGAGGACCTCCCTCTTGTTTTGCTGCCCCTCTGCTTCACCAAGCAGGATGTCCTTCTCTGGTCTCTCTAGACAACATGGCCAAAGTATGGGAGACAAGGTCTTGCCACCGTTGCCTCTAAGGAGCACTCTGGTCATACTTCTTCCAAGACAGATAGATTTGTCCTTTTAGCTGTCCATCCTGGTGGTATAGTGGCCTGTAATCACAAGGCCAGGAGTTTGAAACCACCAAGTGCCCTGTGGGAGAAAGATGAGACTTTCTCCTCCTGCAAAGATTGACAGTGTTGTAAACCCACAGCAGCTGTTCTGCTCTGCCCTACAAAGTGGGTCTGAGTCGGAAATGACTCAATGGCAGTGAGTTTAGGCAGGTGAGTATAACCCCATTTGAGAATGGGCTGCTCTTGTTAAGTTATTGAGACAGGATTAGTATAGGGTGTGTCTTGAGCCAATCTCTTCTGAGATATAAAAGAGAATGAAGAGAGCAATTTATAGAAGCAGAAAGGGGGGGAGATATATGCTGAGCTACCTATAGGTTTCCCAGGAACTGAGCTCAGAGAGACAAGGACTTTATTTTAGAGTTGGGGGTCGAACGACCCTTTCACAGGGGGTCACCCGATTCATAACAGTAGCAAAATTACAGTTATGAAGTAGCAACGAAAATAAAATTTTGGTTGGGGGATCACCACCACATGAGGAATGGTATGAAAGGGCCGCGGTGTGAAGAAGGTGAGACCCGCTGCAGTAGACGTAGAGAGAAGGCCTTTGCCTACAGCTGGTATCCTTCTTTGGGCATGTGGCTTCTGAAAATGTGGGGGAATAAATTTATGTTTGTTAAAGCCACCGACACGTGGGATTCCTGGTGTAGTAGCACTAGATAACTAAGTGCTGGAGCTAGACAAGTAAGGGGTTGCACGAATGGTGTCCTAAATGTGGAAGTGGGTTTGGAATTATGTAACGGGTAGAGGCTGCAAAGGTTTGAAGGTTCTTAATAGTAAAAGCTTAGATGGCCTTGAAGAGACTGTGAGTAGAATTATGGACGTCAAAGGCATTTCTGGTGTGGGCTTAGACGGAAGTGAGGAGAGCCAGAAAGTCTTTATCGTTTTAGAGAATGCATATAGCAGCAACAACAGAATGTCGCTGGAAATGTGGGCATTAAATGCACTTCTGGTAAGGCTTTAAAAGAACATGGTGATCATGAGATTGGACAATGGAGGAAAGGTGATGCTTTTTCTGTATAGTGGCAACTAACTTGTCTGAATTGTGTTCAAATGTTTGGAGAAAGGTAGGACTCATAGGGGTGGACTTGGATACCTGATGGAGGGGATTTCTAAACAAGCTCATAAAGAAGTTGTTGGTTGGTCTCTTCTTGCCATTTATATAGTAAAATGTGAGAGGAAGGAGAGCTAAATGAAAACAAAAATGAAAGGTTTGGAAAATTCTGCTACATAAACGAAGAGTCACGTCCTAAAATGTTCACCAATGACATGGCCACCCAATCTTTTGTTAAAGAGTTTAAGCCTGTGACTGATGAAACTAGCCATTTACCAGAGCAACACTCCCCCCCAAAAAAAACAACCCCCCACCCCACAAAGGCCATCAGTTTATCAGGAAGGATGAAAACGAAGAATATTGTCTGCCTCTTGGAATTCTACAGAAAGGGACAGGTCAGAGTGTGCAGCTTGAAGACCAGCGTAACTGTTGAAGTAGAATCAGAAGCAGGGGCCTCGTTGGTTTCAAAGGGGAGGGTCACAGCCAGCTAGGTTTGGATCTTTGCTGATTTGTTTCTGGACTGTGGGGATGCTGTTAAAATATGCCAGAGGGATGGGGCCACCACTCAAAGGTGAGAGCGCAGGGCTGCCATGCCCAAGGCATAGAAGAACAGGACTTGAAGGGGCTGAGGCTATGGGCTTGCCATCATATGGACTAGAGGACTGAGGTTGCCTAAAGCCAAGGGAGCAGGATTGTTGTCTGAGTGGACATCCTCCACACAGCATCTAAGAGCACAACCAACATGCAGACCTCGGAAAGTGGGGTATTGCTTTGATGGTCTTGGAGCCCTGAGAGCGAAGGTAAACTGTTGGGTTTTGGATCATTGTAATGGAAATGTCTATCTTGTGCTTGTTCCACTGCTGTACTTTGGAAACAGATTATTTATCATCTAGATTTTGTAGGTTTACAGATGAATAGGAATTAAAAAAA
>NW_022111369.1:6823635-6825370 GCF_000313985.2 Echinops telfairi
GATGACAACAAAAAAGAAAACCAATTACCCATAGAAGAATAAATTAATTAAAAGAAAAAAACTTTAAAAAGAGAAAATCCTGTAAATAGATCAAGGTCTGATTTTTGATCTCTAGGTGTGTCCTTCAGTCAGGTCCCATGGGGTACCATGCTCTGGCCCCAGAATCTGAACAAGAATTTTGACCATGATGAAATATGCCTAAATTTCACTCAAATTCTATTTAGATGATTCAGAAGATGAGAATTTGGGCTTGGAGTTTATTTATGGAAGACTTTTTAAATGAGATGAGGGGGGTGAATGTGCTCTGTATGTCTGAAAGACATGAATTTTTAGAGGCCAAACAGTAGCGTGTTATAGATTGAATTGTGTTCCCCTAAAGCAGTGGTTCTCAACCTTCCTAATGCTGCGACCCTTGAATACAGTTCCTCATGTTGTGGTGAGCCCCCAACCAAAAATTATTTTTGTTTCTACTCATAACTGTAGTTTTGCAACTGTTATGAATTGGGTGACCCCTGTGAAAGGGTTATTCGACCCCAAAGGGGTCGCAACCCACAGCTTGAGAACCGCTGCCCTAAAGAGAGAAGACCATCAATGAGCTGGATTGACACAGGGTCTGCACCAGTGCGCTCAACCATGGCAGCAATGGTGAGCATGGGCAAGACCGGCTGGGCTTTCTCCAGTTGTACACAGAGTCCCTGTGAGTCAGAGCCGACGCAGTGACACCTGACGACCACAAGACCTACCTTGTTATCCACATCTCTAAGACTCTAGTTATAGTCCATTTGGCAGTGGGTGGTCTTTTTTATGTGAACGAGGCAGAATTATTGTAGGGTGTGTCAATTTCTTTTGCGATATAAAAATGATTAAAGCAAGCCATCAAGAGAAGCAGAGGTGGAGTCAATGCCAAGCCAAATGAAGACTGGAGAGGAGCAGAAGAGGCAAGGGCCTTCCTTCCAAGAGGGCACCCTGTGAGAAAGCCTTCCCTGGGGCTGGCACCCTGAATTTGGACTTGGGGCCTCCTGAGCTGTGAGAAAGGAGGCTTCTGTCCAGTAAAGTCACTCGCTTGTGGTGTTTCTGCGACAGGAGCCCTGGATAATGAAGACAAACGTTCTTTCTGGAAAGAAGCCATGAAGTAAATGAGAAGGAGACGCTCCTTCCTCTTTTTACGCGACTTGGTTTTCTTTGAACACAGCTAATGAAAGGAAAGCGAGCACTGGCAGGACTGGGGCCAAGGGTAGGCCGTGACCCACAAGGTTAATGATGGGAAGCCACTAGTCACCTCCTGGGAGTAAGAAGAGGTTGTCTGCACCCTTACAGCTTTTCTAGTCCCCCAAACTGTGAGAGATTCTACTGAGAGTGGGAATCGATTTGCTGTCAATGGGTTTGGTTTGGGTTCCTAGTGACACAAATGCTAAGGGTTGCGAGGCAGATGTTTCGAATCTAGGGCAGATCTCATATTCGGTGGGGCGTCCGCTCACGACTAGGTCACAATGAGCTAGCACCATGAGTGGTTTGGGGATTTGGAGAAAAGGAGTCTGTGGAAGGATTTTTCACATGTGCTATCATTTTTTCCTTGTTTGCACCTCACTACCACTTAGTAAATTAAATCGGGCAAGGATGATCTTTCAAAATGGTTTAAGGACAAACAAATTTAAGACAAACTGAGGCCCAGATATGGCCAAGTAATTTACCATGCAAAGTGGCCCAGTCATCTGGGCCAAGAACAGAAAACCTC
>NW_022111369.1:6825543-6827899 GCF_000313985.2 Echinops telfairi
TAAGTCAAGACTCATTTAAACTTTCATTTTCTTTCTCTCACTTAGCCTAGGCCAAAGAAATGTTATTGGTCTATTTAGAAAATCTAAACTCTCTGTAAACTTATTGTTTCTTTGCTACTTGTAGCTTTCTGAAGGCTCCCAGTCATTTTGTTTCCCTAGTTTTATAATCTACCTACAGCACCAGTAAAATTTTAGGCTAAACAGAAGGAGACACTTTATTGTTAATTGCTAACAGGTATAAAACGATTATTTCTTGGAGTGAGACTGGTAATTCAGAACATTATGTTTTTTAAAAAAAGGCTCTCTAAGTGATTAAACAATGCCAAGCAAGTATGACCACTTTCAGAAGTGTTTTAAGATACAAAAGAGACCCCCATCTTGAATATAATTTTAGGAAACCATTTATTAAGTCTCAAAAGAGACAAAGACAACACAAAGCCAGATACATCCTCTGGATGGATACACACTCCATCCAAAAGGCAGCCTGTGCCGGGATCAAACCAGGCTTCATGAAGAGACTGGGAAGCAGGACAGAGTGAAAGGAGGAACTGAGAAGAATGTGGTGACACTGTGGGACTGCAATGCACACAACCAAGTGAGTGTGAGAGAAAACCGATTTGCTCTGCAACCTCTTCCCCAAACCGCAATTTAAAAAGCAAAAAGAGAGAAAAACTAGGGAAGGAAGAGAGAGAGTCTGTTTTTCTGGGTAGACTAGAGAAACAAATTCATAGATACACTCATGTGTATAGGAAAGAGCTTTATATACAAACACAATTGGACATTGAGAAAACAGCCCAGCCCAAGTTCATAAATCCAATCTTATCCCATATGTCTGATACCAGTCTATAAATTACTCTTCAGACTCTCAAAACACATGCAATGATGATGAATGCAGGAAGATCACAGACCAGTGGGTGGGAAGTCTTGTGAATCCAGTGGCGTTGTAAGGATCTGAGCACTGGCAGGGGTCTCCATGTGGTTTCTCCAGCTCCCAGGACTCTGGTTGCATCAGGGTAGGTCCATGTGTCTTCTCCACAGGGATGTCTCACAAGGAGTGAGCAGAGAGAGAGAGTGTCTCCCGCCTCCAAGGAGGAAATACGGGAGTTCCCAGAATCCTCAGGAGAAGGCTATGCCTACACAGAGGCCTCTGGCTATATCCTGATTGACAGGATAAACTCCAACCCTTCACTCTTAATCCTCAAATCGACATCAGATTATGTAACTACCAGAGAGGGAGAGAGAGGGGGAAGGAATAGGGCAGAAAGGAGGATGGCCTAGGAAACACTGGGCCCCTTGGCAGCTTGAGCTGTTGTTAGATGTTGTGGAGTCGATTTCTGATTCAGAGCCTTGCCCACCCCCCACCCTCCACGTGACAGAGTAGAATTGCCCCATAGGGTTTCTAGGTTGTAATCTTTAGGGGAAGCAGATGCTCTTTCAGCTGTTGTCTCACTAGGGCCCCTGGCTGGAGTTTACAAACGATCATCCATCTACATCAGGGGTTGGTAAACTGTGTCTCGAGAGCCATATGTGGCTCTTGTGGTATGCACAAGTAGTTAAGGTAAAATTGAAAAGATTTAAAGGATATTATTTAGATAAGGGTGATTTCATTTGTTTGTAAAATATATTTATGATTGAAATAATTTTTAAATTTTTGTGAGGGGCAGGATTCGTTCTTCTGTCTCAAAAGTTTGCTGACCCCTGATCTAGAGGAATGACCAGGTACTTCAGGTATGATTCAAGTTCTTATTTAACCTTCTCTCTTTTGTGCCATAGGGTCTCTGAAACTGTAGATATTTACAGGGGCTAACAGACCAATGACTTACCTCACAGCACTGCCCGGGCCCCTTGTTCTACAAGCAAGTACAATTAAGCTCATAACAATTAAATCCCTCTACTGAAAGAGGGTACCCTTAGGAGCGTAATGATTACATTTTGCACTGCTAATCCCAACGCCAGCAGTTTGAAACCATGAGACGTTCTAAGGGAGAAAGTAGAGGCTTTCTACTTCTGTAAAGAATTATTGTCTTGGAAACCTACAGGGTCAGTTCTACTCTGTCCTATAGGGTCACTATGAGTCACATCAACTTTATAGCAGTGAGTTTTCTTTCCTTTTTTTCCCCCCAAACCATTTTATTGGGAGCTAGTACAGATATCATATCATTCCATAGTTCAATCACATCAAGTACTATTGAACAATTGCTACCACAACCAATTTCAGAACAATCGCTTACTTCTTGAACTCCTTGACATCAGTTCTCTTTTTCTGCATGCCCCGCCCCCCTCACTCCCACTGTACCCCCCAGAAACCCTTATTCTACTTCCTGTCTCTATAGGTTCATCAAGCCTGATTTCATAC
>NW_022111369.1:6828894-6830403 GCF_000313985.2 Echinops telfairi
TTAAGACCCCAGACATTATTTTATCTGATAGCCAGGCACCATCTAATTTCTTTACCACAGTTTGCTACAGCACCCATGTTTTCTGCGTTCCCTTCCTGAGGGTGAGTATTGAGCAGGGTCATGATGTGAGAACTGTTTGTTCTTAAATTGGAGTTAGGGTTAAGTGTAAGCCCCAAACTGCTTCCTGGATCTGTGTTTTTCAATCAGCCTCTGGCTCCCTTTAGAGACCTCCTTGTTAATTTATGGGAGGGAGTCTGATTGATCATCTCCCTGGGGCATAAAGATCTTCCATTAATATTGTTGATTAGCCCCTGGTACTAATTTGAGAGAGGGATATTGGGTCAATTTAGGTTAATTCCATATGGCAATACCTGAATTATTCACTTGTACAGAATACATCTTTTCATGGCTGGATGCTATTTATACCAACAATGGGATTTGGTTGTCAGGAAAAATTTACTATACTATTCACTGAGAATGTCTGTTATAGTTTTGCCAGAATAACACATATCTTAATACAGCATACAGGGTGTTGATGTGGTAAGTCCAGGATTTTCTGCTTCCTGACAGTTCAATAACCTTGGTAATGCTGTCTTCTGCTTCTTCAAGCACCATGGATTTTCAGGTTGTAAGTCCTCAGGTTACAGGTGTGTTTGAGCTGGAGTTTAGTTCACCTACTGGAGTTTACTGAGAGAGGAATCAGCGTGTAGGTGTCTGATCAGTGAAGGTAGAGAGTAGTTTGGAGGTAAGCAGTTGTTAAAAACCAGTGTAACTCAATATAAGATGGGGGGGGACATTTCCAATGTTCTGGCTAGGTCTTCAAAGGCTGAGAATAAAAACAGTGCCAAGGGAGAGGCAGTATTACTTTGTCAGGGCATGCTACATGACCATGAAGCAGGTCCTCTGAGTGCTGGCAACCCCCTCACCGAGGATGCATGAATTTGCCTTTGAAATAAGTGAATTCACAAGGGCTCAGTATAAGGAAGTGGACCCAGCCTGGAGCCCATTAGACAGTAATCTTGCCAAGAGGACTGCTTGGATGGTGACGGGATTTCACAGAGAGACTCTGGAGCAGATTGCTAAATGCTTAGGGAGTGAGGGTTGGAAGTATTATGAAGTAAGCAACAAACAAAACCAAAAAAAAAAAGACCCATTTTCAATGAGTTGCTTCAGACTCATAGTAACCCTCTAGCGCAGACTAGAATTGTTTTGTCGGGTTTCTGTGCACGTCAACAGGCCACTCAGGGAACAGACAGCTTCAACTTTCTCATGTAGAGCTGCTGCGTTTTGAGCTGCCGATTGAGTAGTTAGCAACCTACCGCTTAGCCCCCTGTGCCACTAGGTCTCCTTTATTAACGACTCGTCTGAGAAATGGTCCCGTCCTTGAAAAAGAATGTGTAGACTTCTGAGAAAACTCTCCAAAACACTTCACTAGAGGAAGTGCCGCCTCTAAGCAACTACCAAGCGCAGACTGCTTCAATGCTAGATGCCAACAGCACCTGTCCTTAC
>NW_022111369.1:6831835-6834455 GCF_000313985.2 Echinops telfairi
CTTAAGTGGAGAGCAAATGTTTTGAGAATGATGAGGGCAATGAATATACAAATGTGCTTTACACAATTGATGTATGTATGGATTGTGATAAGAGTCGTATGAGCCCCTAATAAAACGATTAACAAACAAACAAAAAACCAAAGGTACGATGGGACTCATGACCCAAGAGTTGGTGAATAAGCAAGGTAGAGCACTGATCTGGAAATAGCAGCTCTACAGTAGGCCAAGGCCACCGTATTACACAGCAGGAGGAAGCTCTGAGTGGAAACTGAAAGTGAGGTTGTTCTGGGCTAGTGTCGCTCTTTGGCTCCCAGAGGATTTTGCGCACATCTCGATGGTGAGCGGCCACTATTGCCAGAAGCGAGGACAGCTTAGAGATGAATCGCTGAGGGTCTTCTTTTTAATATTACCGAATCTGCTGTTTCCTTGTCGAGTTCTCCTGCTTTCGCCCTGGCCCCCCTACCTGTTTCACCTCCTGGGCCTTCAAGGGACAAACGATATCACCTATTATTTAATTATGGTCCTCTTTTAACTCCAAGATGACAGTGCATTGAACCTAAGCGTTTTGATTAAGCGAGTACCCAGTACCGTATTTTATGCATAATGCTCACCTTGGTATTTAAGGACTCCAGACATCACAGCTCCAGAAATGTGCTCAAAACTCTTTGATATGATTAATTATTCAAATAAAGACTAGATTTCCATAATAAATTAGACATAACGGAGAATATGTTAATGGGGAAAAATGTGTGGACATATTATTGCCTAGAGTTAAAATTTTCCAACCTTGAAAGAGAATATAAAGTCATGTTTCTCATGAACTTCATCACCTTGTCACACTTTTAACATCACCATACCACAGTATAATGGAAGTTATTTTACTGCATGAATGCAAAACTTAATGCTGAAATAATGAGGTCGGATTGAGATTTTAGAGCAGAACATTTAAGGAAGTTGAATGTTTTTTTCTTGTCCTGTTCAGTCTGGCCAAACCACCTAAATGAAGTAGCCTCCCTCAGCCTGCCTGTCTGTTGGGAGAAGCAGGTCGATGGAGAGAGTGAGGGCTCCCAGGAGGCCAGGAGAGGTTGGGGAGCACAGTGCTACTTCGGTTGTCCAACTCAATTCATTCCAAAGCCGGGTTCGAACCCCGAAAAGTTCATATTTTCCTGTAAGAAATAATGGAAAACCACACAGTTGGTTCTGAAGCCCCCAAATTACATGTACAACCCCATTTTTCCAGGACTTTAACACAGAGTTAACAGCCCTACATTGTGGAAATACGCATAAAACATTGAAACACAAGAAATACAGTCCACTGAGTATCAAAACACAATGCAGTAAATAAAACGATGGCATTTCCCACAAAGAAAGCACCCGCAGGAAGGAGCACATGGTGAAAGGTTCCGCTTCCTGCCAAGAGCACTCGCGGCCTGTTGTCTGGGCGAGAGTGGGTCTGAGGCAAGAGGTGGTGCGTGCGGCATGTGGCTGACCAGGCCTATACAGGTTTTCTCAAGTCAGAGTTTCAGTTTGATGTTCGACCAAAGTTATGAACACTGAGCAGATATTTTTAAAAATGTTTCTGTTCAAGTACTGGAACATTCGAACTTGGAGCCATTCACGAACCCAGGTGTCACTGTAGAGTTAAAGTCATCCAGCAGCATCCAGAATCCACACCTTTCTCACTACAACCTCTCACCTTCCATCTTGGAATTGAATGGTAAAAGAGTAAACCTTGGGCTCATGGTAGAGAAAGCTGTGGCTTATGCGGGCAGCCAGGTGCATCTTGGGTTTCCTCCTCTGACTCATGACTCTCCTTTGCTGCTTCTGGTGGGTGGAGACCAACTGATGTATCTGGAATGGATGCTTGCCGGTTCTTAGATCCAAGCCACTGTATGATGAAGTAGAAGGTGGCACATGTGTTCTGAAAAACAATATGAGGCTGATTGAATGGGCTTTCCCTCAAAATCCTGACCCTAAACCTCCAAGCCAAGAAAGCAACTTTAAAGAATTAACTGTGTGAGATCAAATTCATAATGGCCCTCAGAGGTTGGTTAGGAAGTGTAGGGGCACTGAGTTGAATATGATGGTGGTGGAATAATAGGGAAAATGATAGCGAGAATGGCAGCCCAATGTCAAGACTATAATCAATGGCGTGTGTAATGAATGAGACGTGAAGAAAGTGTTGAAGTGGTGTATCTTTGACTCTATGTACCTTTACCAAGGGGGGGGGGAGATTTTAAATTCTAAGTGAAAGAAAAAGCAAAATTTGACTAGTAAAATATAAAATTCAAGTTTTTAAAAATGTACATTTTAATCACATTACTATAGGCACATAGTTATAATTCAAATTACATAAGAGTCCTCATAACATTTTAAATTGGGTCAAAGAATTCAATTGGTTATAATACAAGGTTGCGATCGATAGATAGATAGATAGATCGGTCCGAAGCAACTCAGCCTTATGGAGCCCATGCCGCTTCATAACAACCCCATGTGACAGGGTAAGACAACTCCTGGGGTTTCCAAAACTGTGCCTCTTTCCAGGAGTAGAAAGCTTTATCTTTCTCCTGAGCAGTGGCTGGTGGTTTTGACCTACTGACACTGGTTAGCAGTCCATCTC
>NW_022111369.1:6836746-6849421 GCF_000313985.2 Echinops telfairi
GTTTTTTTAAAACAACTGTTTGGAGTAGATATTTTCAACACACATTCAAGTGTTCTGATCAAACAAAATGGCAGTTTCTTGAGATTTAATTTAGTCCCCATCATCTGGCACCGTTAGTCACTTTGCCATAATAGTCTTATCTTGACCCCCATTTGCAATTAAGAAAGAAAAAACAAAACTGATTGTAAAGTCCATTCCTCAAGATATTATAATAAACAATACACAAGAGCTCACAAAAAACAGGATCACTAGCATACCTATTGGCAGCGGAGTTTTCTTCCTGATGGTTTATGGTGACCATTTCTTGTCTTCTGCCTTTACTGTTCTAAATTTGAACACATTGCTGGAATCCTACATGATAGGTACTTTAGGAGGAACACAATCACTCACACGCTGACAGCCACTGAGTCCCTGTTGACTCATAGTGATCCTACAGGGCAGAGTAGAACCAACCCCGTGAGTTTCTGAGCCTGAAACTGTTTATGGGAGTAGAGGGCCCCGTCTTTCTCCCACAGAGCAGCTGGTGGTTTTGAACGGCCAACCTTGTGGAATTGCAGACTAACGCGCAACCACGATGCCACCAGGGCTCCTGCAGGAAGTAAAAGTAAGTAAAAACATTCGGCGTGAGTGAGTCTGCAAGCATGTCTATTTATTTTCATGCTAACATGGAAAAATCTTTAGCCTCCTGGGTAACATATTCATTATCTTAATTCACTTCTGGTTAGTCAATTCTTCAGGAGGATGAAAAGCCATCTGTGGAGTATAGATATTTGCTACATGAAGGAGTGGATTGAAAGCAAAATCGAATACAGTAGTGATGATTTAGGCCTGCTGCCTTTCTTGAGAATGATCAATAAAAGAGGGGAAGTCAAGCCTTACTGGAGCCCTGGAGTTCACTCAAGAACAGAGTGTAATAGCTGAAAAAGAAATCAGAGCGACATTATTTGGAAGCACATCTTGGAAAAAGAAAGTCCACCCAGGAGGGTGACGAGGACTGGAAAGAAACAAAACGGTTCCATTAAAAGGGTGTTTAAGGGGCTTATTCTCTCCCAGTGTGCGCATATATATAAATTCCATTAGTGTTAATAGGACCTAAATGCACGACTCAAGGGGATTATAGAGTAGCTTGTGTATGTGCCGTTCAATGAAGTCTGGGAAAAGTCCATTAAAAACCACAAATGGTAGTTTAGGAGTCTAATGGGTTTACAGGTATATTCAAGAGAGGCATTTAATTTTAATTAATGGAATAATGTGTTATTCTTCTGCTGAAGACAAAATCATAGAAATGGCTGAGGGAAAATAATTTTAAATGATCCCAAATTTAGCCCTCAAAAATCACAGTTTGAAATTAGGAAATCTATTCTTGAATGCCAGATGGTAAAATTGGCCCTTGGTGCGAAGTTTATAATTTCCATTCAACTTGGAATATTGAGTTATATAAAGAAATTAAATACACCGTTTTCCCTTTACAGAGAGAGAGGAGAGACAGGAGATTCATTTATATAGAAACAACAAAATCCCATTTGTTATTTACAAAAGGGAATGCATTCAAAGCAGGGTTTACAAAAGAGAAGGAAGAGTGGTACACTCACTGGTAGACAGAAATCTTTTCATCTGGGAGGAAATTTGTTTCTGGAAGAATGATTGCAGGATGCCTGACTATAGTGAATATATGTAGCTTTGCAAGTGAGAAATAAGGTTCTTTGTCTAGAAGGGATGAGACGCTAAGGGTGCTTCTCCTCATAGGTGTCACTGGTTTTCTTTCTCCAGATAGCCTAGCTTAGCATAATTCCAAATTTAGGAAAAGCCAGATATGAGCATTCTAAAGAGGAGCTATCGCATATGCCATTCATTTACTGCTAGTGCGTATAAGGGAATGCCTGCCCCACGGGGCTGGACTCCCTTGTAAGGCAAATATACAAATCAGTCCAAGTCGGTTCCAGGTTACAAATGAGATCAGTGTCTTTCAGCGTTTGTAGATAAACCAGAACAGGCACATAGGTTCTGATTTAGCCTTCTTTAGTGCAAAGATGGACCCTGCTGGCAGAGTGGTTATGTGTTGGGCTGCTAACTACAAGGTCAGATGGGAGACAGATGAGGTTTTCTCCTCCCGTAAAGAGTTACAGTCTCAGAAAACCACAGGGGGCAGTAGGGTCTTGTCCTAAAAGGCTGCTATGAGTTGTCATGCACTCGACGGCAGTGAGCTCAGTGCAAGGAGCTCTGGTGGGTGGCCCTGTTGGGTAAGGGTTGGACAGCTAACACAAAGTTGGTGGTTCAAAGATGAGGCTGCCTGTCTCCGTACAGATTTGCAAAGCCTCGGATCAAGTTGAGAAATCAACTTGAGTGCCCTGGGTTGCTTTTTGGTTACATGCAGCAAAGGCTGGGACCCATTTCAATGACTTTAAAGCAGCTGGGCAGCAAGTGATGGTGATTGTTAAGAGTCTGTCATGCACAGGGGTTGGTCCAACCCTTTCAAACTCCAAATATAAACCCACTGCCATCGAATTGATTCCAACTCATCACCACCCTCTAGGACAGAGTCGAATTGCTCTGTGGAGTTTCCAAGGCGTTCAGTCTTTATAGGAGCAAAGAGCTGCATCTTTCTCCCCCAAAGAGATTGGTGGGTTTGAACAGCTGACCTTATGTTAGCAGCCCAATGCCAAGGGCACAGCAACACCAGGGCTACTTCATCTGGTCAAAGTGAGGGCAGATTTACATAACAGTAAAGGGCAAGCAGGAGGTGTCCTTGAGCCAGACATTTGTGATCCTGGGTGAGTGCTTGCTGCCAGGAGTCCCTGGTTAGACGGGAGGGGTGGAAAGCAGTGAGAGATGAATGAGTTGTGCAGTTAAAATGAAGGAATCAAAAATGGCACTACAATAGCTAGTAGTGATAGGAGCAACTGGAGTGCCCTCATACACTGTTGTGGGAGTACAAATCAGTGCAGCCACTTGGAACAACTATGTGGCCCAATCTACTAATGCTTAACACTCGCAACTAGCATGAGCCATCTCACTTCTAGTTGCATAGGATGCAGAAACTTACAGATGTTTACTCAAAGACTCAAACAGGTACGTTTTTAACATTATTTGTACTAGTCAGAAAATGGGAAGCAACTCAAATTTCCCTCAGTAGCAAAATGACCAAATAAACTGCATTATATTCAAGCAATGAGATCAATGCAGCGACAGGAATAAAAGCATATGTAATAATATGAATAAATCTTTCAAACTTTGTGCCGGGCCAAGGAAATTAGGCACAAACAAGTATGTATTGTTCAAGTCGATTTAGAGAGAGTTAAAAAGAAGTGGGCAAACTGAGCTGGGAGGTTCTCGGCTGGGGAGAGAAAGCGGGTATTTGTGAATGTTGTCATGTGTTGCACAGGAAGATTCCTTTTGTAAAAAAATGACCGAGTTGCGCTCTTATAACGTGTGCACTTCCTGTGTCTGTATATCACCTCCGGTAGTCATCATCATAAATTACCCTCCTTCTTACATAAGCACTGAGTCCTGTGGAAACAGGGAAACCCAAGCCATAAGGAAAGGGTTTTAGGAAGAAAGAGTGTGGGGCAGAACTTTCCGGAGGAGAGTTGAGGGAGGTATGGGCAGTCCGTGTGCACAGCCTGTCATCACTTGGAGAAGTAGAGGTAGCACTTAAACAGACAGATAACAATCTAGATGGGTCATTGTTATTGAGAAGACCTAAGGAGACCAAAGCTTACGTCAGAATAGACACAAATATGGAAATCAGGAGCAGAGATGGGACATATCATGAGTTCATGAGTTCAAAACACAAAGCTGTTCAGACTGAGCATGTGCCACACAGTAGTTTGGAATGTCCAGCCTACCCCTGCTTGGGTTTAAAGGACGCTTGCCTGGAAATGATAAAGGAGGAAAAATCCAACAACAAACAAATGTCATGATTGGCCATTTTATTTATAAACCACTTACTGATAGATTCTGAGTCATGTGGTAAGAGTGCACTCAATGTGTTCTGTAATTAAATGCCAAGGATATGCTCAATCTGTTGGGAACAAAGAAAGAAACAAAAGAAAAAGAGCAAACCTGGGGGTATTCTCTTATATATAAACAAACAAACAAACAAACAAACAAACAAACAAACCACAAAAAAGCTAGGAGATTACTCTATTCTATAGGGTTGATGTTACTTTATGGACTAAGGTGTGCCTGACCCAAGTCATGGTATTTCCAATTGCCTCATGTGCATGTGAAAGTTGGACACTGGGTAAGGAAGAGCACAGAGGAATCGACGTTTGCATCGCGGTGCCGGGGGAAGGATCTAGAAAGCACCACGGACTGCTCAAAGGACCAACAATTTGTCTTGGAAGAAGCAGAGCCCTAGTGCCCCTCAGAGGCAAGGGTGGTGAGACTTTGCCTTTCGTACTTTGCACAGGTTGGCAGGAGAGACCCATCCTTGGAGAAGGACGCCATGCTTGGTAAAGTACCTGGGTATGGAAGAAGAGGCAAGCCCTCCAGGAGATGGATGGACACGGAGACGGCTGCAACATGGGCTCAAGCACGAGGACAACTGTGAGGATGGCGCAGGACTGGCCAGTGTTCGTGCAGTTGTGCATACAGCCGCTATGGGTCGGGACTGACTTGATGGTTCACAGCAACAACTTAAGAGATAGGATTGTTCAAACCCAATTTCCCTGTCATTGAGTCGATTCCAACTCATAGCTATTCCATAGGACAGAGTTGAACTGCCCCTGTCGGTTTCTAAGGCTATAAACCGTGTCCTCACCTCCCCGCCCCCCCCAAACATTTTATTGGCACATAATTTACATATGCAATTCAATAGTTCAGTTGTTCAGTCATATCAAGAAGAATTATACAATCATTACCACATTAATTACCACATCTCTCCCTACTCCCATGATTAAATTGTCTTTAAAATGAGTTGTGCAATCGCAATCAGTTCTAGTGCTCCCTTCCCCCTCCTCCTTCATGGTTTACTCTTGAAATCCCCTTTCCCTCCCTATCAACCCTCTACTCCCTCCCATAAATCCTCATATCAGTTATTATCACTATGCATCCACTCCTCCTGTGCTTCACAAACTGGGAAACCCAACAGAAACAATAAAAAATGAAATCAAAATAAGGTGGTAAGGATAAAATAATAATAATATAAAGATAAAAATACAAATAATGAGTAAGAAAGGAAAGAACCCCATTAATCTTTAAAAAGCCATGGAAGAAATTTCTGCCATGGAACAAGTAAGCGATAGTTGCACCCAGAGCCAACTCAGGTGGGGTCTCTAGGGAGGTCATCTGGCCAAGTATCAAGTTCGATCCAGCATAATGAAGCAGACCAGAGTCTCTGCCCGATAGCACGACTGTGCCAGGCTCTTGTGAGACTAGAAAGCCCCGGTTTTCTCCTGCAGAATGGCTGCTAGTTTCAAAATGCTGATCTTGTGTTCGGCAACTCAACAAGTAACTCAACAAGTAACTCGCTATGTCACTAGGGCTCTAACTACGCTTACAAGTCACACATTTCCATTTTGTCTATTTTGCCTCACTCTCAGCCTCCAAAACCCTTTCCTCCTTATGATTTTTACTGGCTGATGCAATAGCCACGGTGTATCCATTGGCCTCTCTGATCTCCTAGAGCTGTTTTTTCCTTGTGTGTTACTGAACTAGACTGAAAAAGGTCCTTCCCTTTAAAATGGTTAGAGGATGACCGTGGGGCTGATAGGAATCCCGTGTGTGTGTGTGTGTGTGTGTGTGTGTGTGTATGGTTAATGTACTGGTACTTAACTGTTAACCTGAAAGGTTGGCTTTTTGAGTCCACTCAGAGGCACCTCAGAAGAAAGGCCTGGTAATCTATTTCTCAAAAAACAAAGCAAAACAACATAAAACAGAAGCACAGTCATTGGAAGTCCTATGTAGTACAGCTCTTCTCTGACATATACATGTATGGAGTTGCCACGAATCAGAACTGACTTGATTGAAACTGGCTTTGAGGGCTGATGCAAGGATGTGAGAAGCCGAGGCTCGACACTCACTGGTTGTGAGCACTAGCACCGCCGTTCTCAACACTTCTCTGAATCAGAACATTCGGAGGTGATGCTTCTGCGGAGGCCACCGGTAGCGAGGTGCTGTGAGAGCTCTTTCAGGGTCTGACTCTCCCTCTGACCAACTGGACCAACGTGGACATTTAAATGATGGAAAGTGGCGGTGGCAAGGATCTGTGGTCGAAAATTTCTGATGAAAAAAATCGGGTCAACCATGTGTACGTGTGAGCCTGGGGAGGGGTGGATTCAAATGTCTAAAATTGACTATCTGATTCCAGAGAGAGGAGCTGGGAGTTGCATTTCTGCAGTGATTTTCATTAGACAGTGAAACAGAGAGAAAGAGTCTAAAGGAGGATGGTGGGGGACGGCTGGGAAATGTGGCAAATTGTAGAAATCAGGCCCTCCCGCAGGAGACAACCTCCACTTCCCCCCTGCTGATTATTGCCAGTTGGCAATGAGGACAGTTGCCAGAACTTCTGAGTTTTCAGAAGATGGAAATCCAGGTTTTTTTTAAATGGGAAATCTCCTATTTTTAAAACACTGTGTGGGCCAAACAAAACACGGCTGTGGGCTGCATCCAGTCTGCAGCCTACCATTCCGAAACCCTTGATTTATAGTCCTCACAAAACATGACATTTCTGTTCCAATTTGAAATCTCAAGGCTTGTTACTTCCAGACGCAGGTCATTTTCTGCACTTCACTTTCCCCCTGCACGCCTTTATTATTTACACACGTCTGCTTCCCCTCACAGATCATACCGTGTTCTGGCGGCAGGGCTTGCATCTTTCTCCTTGCAGCAGTCAGTGCGCGCTGGCTAAACAAGTGTTTGTTAAACAGAGCATTTCCAAATCTCGTCAAAGGAAACGCGAAGCTCCACTTGGGCTCAACTGAAATTTCATTTGCCAAAAATTAAAATATCGGAGAGTCATCTTGGGATTTTTATTTCCAGTAATAGTCAACTATATTTTAGCCCAACTTTTGTACAAAATGAACTATAACATTAAAAAAAAATCTTACGAATAATATCAAAGATAATCACAGATTTAATTAAAACAGACCCAACCTCACTGCCATAGAGTTGATGCCAACCCATAGTGACCCTCTAGGAGAGGACAGGACTGGCCCCATGGGAGTTTCTGATGGGTGTACAAAACCTCATCTTTCTCCCATGCAGCTGCTGACAGTTTTGAACTGCTGACCCTTTGGTTAGCAGTGCAACCCGTAACTATTACATCACCAGGACTCCTACAGAGTTAATTGGGTGTCCCCAAAATATGTGTAGAAATCCTAACCCCTATACCTGCAGGTGGATAGATCCCTGTTTGGAAATAAGATCTCTTATGTTATGTTAATTATATTGCATTGGAGTTGGATGGGTTCTAAATCTAATTCTGAGTGATAAAGTGAGCAGATAAGACACAGAGATAAGCAGACATGGGGTAAGACATATGTCATATGAGAGTTACTGAGTCAAAGAATCGACATTGGACTTTCAGCTTCTAGAATTGTGAAAAAATTAATATCTGTCCATAAAGCCACCTACTTGTGGTATTTCTGTTATGACAGCACAAAGAAATGAAGATAAAGACCTTGAGAGAACAGGGAACATATGAGACAGTTAGCAATCTGGTAAGTCTTTTTCCTGGGGGCATTGGTTACTCAAAAGAGGTGACAAGATGAACTCACTGCCATTAAGTCCATTCCGACTCAGAGAGATTGTGATAGGTTTATTGTGCCAACTACGTCAATAGGAACATGTGGGCAGAGTTTAATCAGATCCTAGCTTGATTTGAGGATGACTGAAATAAATAAAGACAGCTGGCATTCCATTTCCCTCTTGCTCCCTGGTGATTGGACCAGCGTGCTGCTGCTTTAGCTAGATCCCTGCCTCAACCTGTGTGCTGTACTACCTGTGAGCCAAGCCAACTTGCGGATCATGTCACTAGAGCTGGAGGCTCCTTTGAGACCTGCTTCACCATGCTGCTGGTGCGTACACTGCTTGAGCTTGAGGCTGGTGGATCCTGTCACATTGATTGATTTTGAGATCCCAGCAGGGCCTGCTTCAATAAAACCCCCCTGCTACTGACTGTTGCTGACTCACCCTGCTGTCTGCTGTCCGCAGGATTACTCTGCCTGCCTTGCCTGAAGGAATACTCTGATGTCTGCTTCCTTGATCTCAGCAGCCCACTTAAGTTGAAGGTCTCCAGTATATTAACTGTTCCATGTAAGTGAGTTGAACTGAGCCCTCTGTATTGCTGTTTGGACTAATTAGCTGTTATATTCTTTCTTACTGTATAAACTTATCCATATATATATGTATATATTAAAAGTAATAATTGTCTTGGTTTTGTTTCTGTAAAGAATCCTGCCTAACACAACGATTCTATGTGGCAGAGTAGAACTACCCCTTTGGGTTTTGGGGGCTAAATCTTTTCAGGAGCAGAAAACCTCATCTTTCTCTCTCAGAGCAGCTGGTGGTTTTGAACTGCTGATCTTGCCATTACTAGCTCAACATCTAATGCACTATGTCACCAGGGCTCCTGAGAGGATGAATAGGAAATGCCTATGTGCGATGGGACTGAAGAATGAGACGGAGACCTTGGAAACTCCCACCAGCTCCATGCGGTTGGTTATGACTCTCTTCATATTCTCGCTCATGCCCTTAACAACTGGATAATTACACTTTGGAGGAAACAGCTTATCCTTCTGGGCTTTAGAGAGGTCGGTTGGTCAGAATCATCCAAGTTAGAATCTCATGTGACATACCTTTTATCCCAGGACAGGTTGATAATGTGGCTTTCCCACTCAGTCACCCATCCTTGTAGCTCACCTTGCCCTGGACTTCACCCTCTGCTGCACCCGTGTGGACTTTAACCAGCTTTTCTTTTCTTCATGGAATGGAGGGAGGGCCCACTAGGCTACGGGCCTGTGCATAATACCCAGTGCAGCTGCTAAACTCTCCCAACCCAAAACAGTCTCTGGATACTAAGTAGTGAAATTCCCCACAAAATGGTGTCCAGGCTTCCCTGGCCGTGATTCTCCAGGCTCATCTCCCAAAGGGCACCCATGGCTAATGGGCTGTACATCCCTGGGTCCCAAGGGACAGGTTCTATAAGTATGTTTATGGGCATAGGGATGGATACAGTTTGGATATGAGATTGGATGCCCACAAGACTCCATATGTTGCTTGATTTGAGGACTCAAAACATGTTACTAGAAAGAAACGAATTATTTGCCACTGTAGGGATTTTGTGACACAGAAGCTATGTAATTGGTTGCTATTGATTTGATTTTGACTCAGCAATTCTGTAGGACAGAGTAGAACTACTCCATAAGGTTTTCAGGATTGTAATCTTAAAAAAAAATATTGTGAACTAGGTGAAGGCTTACAGAGAGCATCAGTGCTACATACATCAGTTCTAGTTCATCATCTCAGGAGCCCAGGTGGCACAGTGGATAATACGTTGAGTTACTAATGGCAAGGTCAGCAGTTCAAATCCACTAGCTGCTCCCAGGGAGAAAGACGAGGTTACCTGCTCCTGTAAAGATTTAGGTTTGCTATAAGTCAGACTTTACTCAATAGCAGTTAGTTCATCATCTCATCTCCTTTGAGTAACCAATGCCCCCAAAAGAAAAGATTTACCAGATTGCTAAGGGTCATACATGTCCCTTGCTCTCTCAACATCTTTATCCTGGTTTCCTAGTGCTGCCCAAACAGAAAAAACACAAGCAGGTGACTTTCAGGGACAGAAGTTAATTTTTCCCCACAATTCTAGAAGCTGACAGTTCAATGTCAATACTTTGGTTTCTTAGTGACTCTCATATGTCATATATATATTGTTTCAAATCATACATCACAATCACCTCAACTCATTCCACTTTCTTCCTGTCTTTTCTGATTCCATTCCTCCTTTCTTCCTAACCCTCTGAACTTTGCTGCTGGGTAAATGCTGCCCTTTTGATCTCAAATGGTTGATTATTCTGCCACAGGGGTGAATTCCGTTCCCATCCTGAAGGATGACTAAGAGCCATTGTCTTGCGGGCCCCAACTATCTCTGCCACCCAGCAAGCCTGGTCTCATGTATGCTTTTGAGTTCTGTTCCACATGGTTCTCTCACTCTCTCTAGGACCTGCCCCTGTGCTCCTTTTCCAAGAGTTGGTAGTGGGAGCCAGGCACTATCTAGTCTGCTCTCACGTCTGTGGGGACTGATATTCGTGTGCTCCATGAGTCCATTGGATGAATTTTTTCCCACAAGTCTTTAGATTTTTATCTCTAGTATTGCCTTTGGAGAAACCAGTCACTGGACCTTGGGTGGCTGGCTGCTCGTGCCAAGGCTATACTTTTCATGGAAGTGGACTGTCATGTTTTTTTACCCATGGAAGAGTTGGTGGCTTCTAGTTGCTTGCATTTCTGTTAGCAGCCTGGTGTTTAAGCACTGCACCATGAGGGCGTCTTTGGGGTTTTTCTAAGGTTCTTTCTATTAGATGCGTTACCATGATAACATGAAAGGAGTCAGCTCATGATGAATAAATGCTACCTAACACCAGTGTTGTAAGACTTGGATTCTCCTATCTGGGAAAATCCTCATCAGGTGCCATATAGCTAACAGGTGCCCATAGAGTGGGTGGGCTTAATGAGGTGGCTCAATGTGCACCTTGCCAGGGTCTCTGTCCACAGCCACAGCGAGACCACCCGGATGCCACCCACCACCCACTTGGAAAGATTGCTGGCCAGTGCTAACTGCTAAGAATTTACTTAATTACCTGTCTTGGATCCAGACTCATCAATGACAGGAGGAAGGATATGTATACCATGTTGGCAAAAAGCTAAACATCCCCTATTAATTATAATAGGTGACATTTTAAGAAGGGAGACTTCAAATAGTGCCTGAGAAGTGAACCTGTGCCTGAAAAATCACATTCTTTGTGCACTTTGCCTTGGATAATAATTACTTTGGTCTGTTGGAACATCATGCCAAACACATATTTTTTTGAAGAACTAAATAAAATATATTTTTAAAAGCTCCCCTCCCACCCTGAAAAGCTATAATGTAAGTTTTTGCTTCATTTTGTATACACGTTTGAAGCAGTTATATGGGTGAAATGAAAAACTTTAGTGTATTTTTAAAGCAGTCTCATTGTTAGGTGGCTTAATAACTGGGTTTTATATATTCTGTATGATTACCTTTGAATTTTAAACGGCACATTGAATCTCTCTCTCGCAAAACTTTGAGATATAAATCAAATATCAATTTATTCACCAATTCAGTGTACTATTTGCTGCTTCTTAGTATCTTCACAGTATCTTAGTATCTTCACAGGATTGTGCAATTTGAAGTGTAATACATTTTGGAATATTTTCATCACATCCAAAAGAAACAGCATACATTTTAACCGTCATTCTCTGTTGCACACAGACCTCCTCAAGCACCGCCCCGGAGTTGATTCTGACTCTCTTCCAGCCTATAGAACAGAGTAGTGCCGCTCCGGTTCCTTTCCGAGCTCGTAACTCCGTATGGGAGTAGGAAGTCACATCTTTCTCCACCAGATTTACACAGCCATTCATCTATTTTCTGACTCTCTCTGTTTGCTTATTCTGGATATTTGTTAAAACGGGATCATATACTATGTGGTCTTTTGTGACTGGTTCCTTTTCATTAGTATAATGTTTAAAAGGCTCATCAATGCTGCAGCATATATCAATACTCCATCCTTTTTATGGCCAAAGAGCAGTCCATTGTATGCATAAAAAACCCAGACTCTAACCTTTGCTGTCTAGCTGAATCTAACTCACAGCTGCAGAGGAGAACTTATCTATATGATCTTCTTGGTTGTATATTCCAAAATTGTTATAATTTATCAAAAACATTTATCAAACCTTAAACATGACAAAGATGCAGACACATCATCTGGACAGGGAGACCATTAGCCCAAGGCCATAACGGAGTCCAAGGATCCATTGGCTGTAAACTTTTATGGAAGCGACAGACATACCTTTGTTCTGCAGAGCCTTTAAGTGAGCACTCAAGTACAAATTTTTGGAACTACTCAGGGACCGACTTGTTTGTTCATTCATTAGTTGATGACCATTTGGGCTGTGTCCATTTTGGAGGGGGTATTATGAATAAAGCAGTTATGGACATTTGTGCATACATTTTTACATGGTTACATGATTTCAGTTCTATTGTGTAGATACCTAGTAGTGTAATTGCTGGGCCATATGGTAATTCTATGTCGAGGCTTTTGAGGATTTGCTGGACTGTGTTCCTAAATCCCTGGACCATTTTAAATTCCTAAAAACAACACAGGAAGGTTCTAATTTCTCTATAGCCTTGCCAAACCATCTTTACTGAAGTCAACTAGGGTGGTTATGGCTGTGATCCGAAAGGCAGCAGTTCGAAGCTTTTCACAGCTGTGGCAGGTGTCTTGCAACACCAGCCAATCTTCAGGAGAAAGATGGGCTTTCTTTGCCCATGTAGAGTTAGTCTCAGAAACTCACTGGGGTAGTTCTACCCAGTCCTATGAGGTCGCTAGGAGTCGGCATGAACTCGATGGCAATGAGTTTGGTTTGATTTGCTGAAGATAAGTGAACTGTAAAAAAAAGTTTCAATGCCAATTGTTGGTGAGTGTGTTAGTCTGGGTA
>NW_022111369.1:6849753-6854563 GCF_000313985.2 Echinops telfairi
GAGCCTTGCCGGCTAAGGCAGGGAACTGGCTAAAGCAACAGCACCCTGGTCCGACCATCAGAAAGCAAGAGACCTGAGAACTAGAAAGGTGAGGCTCACTTAGCCATTTATCCCTCCACCCTTCAATTAACCCCACCAGTGTTTATCGGCCAGGTTGGCACAATAAACTAACTACCTCAGTGAGGATTTGGAGAAGGGGAAATATATACCTTTGTCTTGTTAGTGGTTGTGTAAGTTGATATAACAAATTGGAAAGGAATTGGGATTATCTATCAAAGTTAATCATACTTGATAAGTAAAGGGGTAGAGAAACAGAGAAAGACCCTCAATAAGATGAATTGACTGAGTGGCCAATGATGGGCTTGAACATAACAACACTCGTTTTTTGTTCTGTTGTACATAGGGTGGCTGTGAGTTGGAATCGACTTGATGGCATCCAACAACAACAACAACAACCAAAGTTAATGATTTACATACATATATGTATATATATATCCATCCAATGACTTAGGAAGCCTATACTGTCACTAGCTGATCTTCAATTATGTTCATGAATTGATATTTCTCCCCTCCAGAAGTAGAGCTTGGTCCTCCTTCCCTTAATTGGGGGATGGACATCTTTCTAATGAATAAAATATTGTGGCCATTAGTGTGTGACATTTCAGACCAGGTCCTAAATAGCACTGTGGCATCCTCTTTGCTCTCACTCTTTGACTGGTGGCTCTGTCGGGAAGTCAGATGCCATGTCATAAGGTCATTCCTGAAGCCATTTGGAAAAACTCACGGAACGAAAAACTGAGTCTCCTACCAACAGCCAGAGGGAAACTGTGGCTTTCTACCAAGGACCTTGTGAATGAGTCATCTGGAGGAAGGTCCTTCCATTCCAGTGAAGCCTTCAGATGAGTGCAACCCTTGCCAGTCTCTTGACCAAAACTTTGTGAGATACTTTGAGCCATTGAAGTCATTCCTTCATGCTTCCCTCAACCCACCCCCACCCCTGGAAATGGCAAAATAACATTTTTCTTTTTTAGTTGCTAAGTTTGGGGATTTGAAATTTGAACATTGAATAAGGAACACTGAGAAGAATCAATGCATTTGAATTATGGTGCTGGAAAACAATATTCAAAGTATCATAGATTGTCAAAAGAACAAAGAAATATGTCTTGAAAGAGATATAACCCACAATGCCCCTTAGAGGCAAGGATGGCAAGATTTCATCTCATATTGTGGACATTTTGTCAGGAGAGAGCGGTCCCTGGAGAAGGACATCATACTTGATAAAGTAGAGGGGCCGTGACAATGAGGAAGGCCCTCAACAAGTGGATTGACACAGTGATTCCAAAAATGGGCTTAAACATAAGAACCATGTTGAGGATGGTGAAGGACCAGGCAGTCTTTCGCTCTGTGGTTCACAGGGTTCATGAGTCGGAACTGAATGGCACCGACCAACAACACAAGTCTTGGGATAATGAGTTAAGCGTACAAACAGGAAAGCTCTTGCACTCACGTAGAGGCAGAAACAGAGACAACTCGAAGGCCCATTAGCAGGAGCACGGATACATCTAATGTGGTATAGTCATACAACCGTATATGTAGAGCAGCAAAAATGTTTGCACAGAGTTAGAACCTGATAAACAAACGGAACTTTTGCTGTTGAGCTGCTTCTGTCTCATAGTGACCCTATAGAGCACAGTGGAATTTTCCACAGGGTTTTCAAGGTTGTATGTATTTACAGAGCCATACTATCACATCTTGCTCCTCTGCAGCAGCTGGTGGGTTTGAACAGCTGATCTTGTGAATAGCAGTGGGGTGCTTTAACCATTGCATCACCTGGGCTCCTACAACCTGAATAGATTCATTAAATACAAATGTTGACCAAAAAAGGGGTACCTTTATATGAAGGTTAAAAACAATATATGAAGGCAAGTTCAAAAGTATTGCTGTGAAATTAAGTTGTTGTTTGGTGCTATGACACACTGTCGGAGGCAGCACCATCTTCACAGTTGTGCTTCTGTTGGCTCTCATTATTGCAGCCACTGTGTCAGTCTATCTTGTTGAGGGTCTTCCCTTTTTCATACCAAGTATGATGTCCTTTCCTAAGGACTTATCTCTGCTGATAACATACCCAAAGTATGTATGATGAAGTCTTAGCATCTTTGCTTCTAAGAAGCATTCTGGCTGTACTTCTTCAAAAGCTGATTTGTTTGTTCTTTTGGCAATCCATGGTATTTCGATAGTTGTCACCAGCACCACAATTCAAGTGCATGGATTCTTCTTCAGTTTTCCTTATTTAATGTCCAACTTACATATGCATATGAGGCAACTGAAATGATCCTCGGCATGGAAAGTAACATCCTTGCTCTTCAATCCTTTAAAGAACTCTTGTGCAGCAGATTTACCCAATGCAATATGTGGTTTGAACTCTTGACTGCTGCTTCCATGAGCACTGATTTTGAATCCAAGTAAGATAAAATCTTTGACAACATCAATCTTGTCTCCATTTATTATGATGTTACTTATTGGTCTAGTTGCGAGGATTTTTGTTTCTTTACACGACATTGAGTTGTGATCCATGGTGAAGGCTGCAGACATTGATCTGCATCAGCTAGTGCTTCAAGTGCTCACTGTAGTAAGTAAGGGTGGGTCATCTGCATTGCGAAAGTTGCTAATAAGCCTTCCTCCAATCTTGATGCCATGTCTTTCTTCATAGGATCCAGCTGACTATTTGCTCTGCAAACACTTGAATAAGTATTGTTAAAGGATACAACCTTGGCATAATTTGTGTATGTGAAGTTTGAAAGATAGTGCTAAATCCTCTTTTCAAAGTACTTGTACAAATTTGCATTCCAGTCAGCAGTGTGTGAGAATTCCACATGTTCCACATTCTCAGTGATGTTTGTTTTTGTCTTTTCCATATTAGCTGTTCTGGTAGGTGAGTGATGGTGTCAGATGTTCATTTTAATTAGCATTTTCTTGATTACTTATATGATTAATCCCCAAACCAAAGCTGCTGCCACTGAGTGGATTCTGGTTCACAGTAACCCTATAGAACAGAGTAAGGTTTCCAAGGTGATAAATCTTTACCGAAGGGGACTCTCATGTCTTTCTCCTGAGACGTTGCTAGTAGGTTCAAAATGCCGACCTTTCAATTGGCATCCAAGCTCTTTAACCATTGCAGTACCAGGCCTCTACTTATATGGTTGAAAACCAAAATCAAACCCATTGTTCCTGGGTCAATTCTGGCTCACAGAGACCCTACAGGACAGAATAGGACAGCCCTATAGAATTTCTGAGACTGGGAATCTTCATGGGAGCAAATGGTCTCATCTTTCCTGGTGAGTTTGAACTACTGACTTTGTGGTAACACTTCACCCACTACACTCCCAGTGTGCCATATATTTTTGACTATGTTTTATTTGTATTTTGTGAATGAACTTGAGTTTTTTCTCACCTTCTTTTGGGCTGCCTGCCTTTTTTACATTGGTTTGAAACTCCTATACACTAAAAACTCAACTCTCTGCCATCAAGTGGATTCCAACTCATGTTGACTCTATAGGACAAAGTAGAACTGTCCCTGTGGGTTCCAAGATTGTAACTCTTTATGGAAGTAGAAAGTCTCATCTTTCTCCTGTGGGAGCAACCGGCGGTTTTGAACTGCTGATCTTTTAGTTAACAGCTAACACATAACCACTCAGGTCTCTATTTTGCAAATATTGTTCCCTATTCTTTCACTTTTAAAAAGGTTTTCTTTGAAAACTGACAGCAGTTCTTGGTTTAATGTATTCCAATTTGTCAATCATTTCCCCTATGAGCAGATATGTCTTGATTAAAAAATCCTTCTTTAATCCAAGGTCAGTCTCCTATGCTATTTTCTGAATACTTTATATCATTATCTCTGTTTGCCTTTTGTTTATTCTATGAATAAAGGGTTCAATTTCTTTTTTCTGGGTGAATATTCAGTTATCTCAGAATTATTGATGGAAAGATCCATTCTGTCCTCACTGCTCTGCAGTGTCCTTTCCACTCTGTGTCTCTGGCTGTTTCCAGGTTTTGTATTCTGCTTCTATGGTTTGAATTCTTTCCACACTGGGTTGAGTTTAGGATATCATTTGATCTATCTGTGGAATAAAGAATTTAGCTTTAAAAAAAAAAAGAATTTAGCTTTAACAAAGAAGACCTTTGTCCTTGATTCCTGAGGAAAAACGCATGGCGTATAGGGGCTTCACAGTCATCTCTGTGGATTTGTGTGGCTGAGTGGTGGCTAACCAGACCAGAAAATACTCACCTGAGAGCTGAAAATCAGCTAGTCCCAGGAGGCATGATTTAGCCTATCATGCAGGACTGATTGGCAAAAGAACTTCCTCAACATGGCAGCTCAGAGAGCTTCCTGGTTGGTGAAGGGAGTGTGCTATGCTCTCTGACACATGGAAGTGCTGTGGTGGGGTCTATCCTAGACCTTGCCCATCCACCTGTGCTTTATGATGATCAATAAGAGTGTCCTTTTGCTATAATTAAATATAATGTTCTCTGTAGGTTCTCTGAATCATTATAGCAAATCATCAAACCCAAAGGAGAATGGGGAGTCAACAAGTAAAAGTGAAGGTGTTGGGTGGACTCCCAACCTGGCAGCTAGTGTCTGTTCAGTTGGCAGTCTAAAGGATGGCCGACTGACAGGTAGGAATGTGAGGACGGAATCATCTCCACACTTTGTGGATTGGATTCATGCAATTCTTGTCCACAAAGTTATCTATGAAGCATCTGAAAGTCAAGTTGTCCTATTTGATTCTTCTGTGTGTGTGTGTGTGTGTGT
>NW_022111369.1:6856606-6858013 GCF_000313985.2 Echinops telfairi
AACTAGGACTCCAGTCAATAAACACCATAAGAGCTAAACTTTATATTTTACATTATATGTGACATCCACTAGAATACTTTATATATATGTGTGTCACCTGTGGGTTTTTTTAAACCACAGAAGATCCTATGAACTAAGTACTATTATCTTTGTTTTGTAGATGAGAAAACTAAGGCCCCAAAAGGTTAAGTGATTTGTCTAAAATCACACAAGTTAGAGGCAGAACTGAATTATGAGTCCAGGCAGACTGGACATAGAAGCTGTGCTCGTAACTATGCCTGGAATCAATGCCATGACTGTTCTGCTTATACAGCATTGTGACAAACACTTGATTTGGTAAGTGTAGTGAAAAATTAACTCTTGTTTGAGTTAGCAATTGGTGACTCAGTTTGTAACTCAAAAGTGGGGGGAAACCTCTTCATTGGAGTTATTTGAGGTTTAACTTTGCTTCAAAACTCTGACTCTGTACTGAGAAATGAGATTTTGGATGGCTTGTATTATCCTGATTATTGGAATCCTACATTGTAAACCTGTTGCTTAACCAGCTTGTGTGCATGAGATCATTTTCTTGATCTGTCCGAAAGGGAATTTTTCAGTCTGCCACTCAGAGCCAAATCCTCCTTTTTAGCTCTTCAGCTTCCAAAGATATTTATAAATTGTTTATGATTTCTTGAAATTTGCCTGGCCAGGGGAGACCTGCATCTTTTTACGTTTCAGTGCACTTAACTGTTCGCTGCCTGCTTCATTCCCTTCAGGAAACTTTGCCTTGGCTAACCTCATTCTCATCTCAAGCTTATGATATAATATGTTCTATGTAGCATACGATTTATTCTACCCTTTTATTACAGTTCTCAGTGCACATAACTGGCAGGGATGGGTATATAAAGATGGTCACGATGCCCTCCTATATTTGCCTCTGTTTGATAACTTGGATGGTGAACTTTGGTTAAAACCAACATTTTAGGAAAATAATGATTAATTAGCTTGAAAAATGAATGATGCTAGGAGATATTTTGTCACCAAAGTGAACTATACACACACACACACATTGTGTTAGGCAGGGTTCTTTAGAGAAACAAAATCAGGACACGTATGAATGAATATATACATATGGAATATAACAGCTAATTAGTCCACACAGTAGTACAGAGGGCTCAGTTCAGCTCACCTTCATGGAATAGTTAATACACTGGAAGTCCTTCAACTCACATGGGCTGCCAGTCCAAGGTCAAGGAAGCAGACAACTGAGTGTTCCCTCAGGCAAGACAGGCAGAGTCTACACAAAGGCAGCAGACATCGGGTGGGTCAGCAACAGTCAGTAGTGCAGGAGCTTAGTGAAGCAGACCCCAATGGGATCTTGAACTCAAGTGATGCATGGCGACAGGATCCACCAGCCTCAAGCTCCAG
>NW_022111369.1:6858850-6860086 GCF_000313985.2 Echinops telfairi
ATACTTTAAAGAGGTCTTATGCAGCAGATTTACCCAATGCAACGTATCATTTGATCTCTTGACCGCTATCTGACAGTTTTGATACTATGCATAAAGTTTCCTCAAGTGTGGACAGCCAATTCCTGTTTCATAGTCTGTTCTTAATTTGGAAGCTCCGTAGAAACCTGTTTACTTTGGGTGACCCTGCTGGCATTTGAAATACTGATGATATGGCTTCCAGCATCACAACAGCACACAAGCCACCACAGGACAACAAACTGACAGTTAAACATTTAAAAACCACATAAGATGATTGGTTTGGTTATTTACTTTGGTCAGAGAAGCTTTCTAAAGGCCCAGAAGACATAAGAATGTAAGAATGTGTTTATTCTTCACCTCTGGGCTATATCCACCCCTCCTCTGTCTATTTGTTATACTGTGGTGGCTTGCTTGTTGCTGTGATACTGGAAGCTATACCACCGGCATTTCAAATACCAGTAGGCTCGCTGATGATAAACAGATTTCAGGATAAGACAGACTATGGGAAAAAGAATAGGCAGGCTACTTCTGAGGGACGGCCACTGAAAACCACTGGCCACTGTTATTAATAACAGTGGGACACTGTCTGCTATAGTGCCTGAAGATGAGCCTTTCGGGTTGGAAGGCACTCAAAATATGATTCGGAAGAAGTAGCATGGGCCTTTAATGATGTGGATGAAAAGCAAAGCTCTTGGGATATTCGTTTGCTATTGGAGCACAACTCAAAATGAGAAGCAGCAGCTGTAAACCTCCAATAATAATCACAATAAAGAATATCTGAATTTCCTATATGTAGGAAAATTGGACATCATCGATAATGAAATGGAACGCATAATGATCACTTTTCTAGGCACCCATGAGCTGAAATAGCCTGGATTGGGCCATTTAGAATCAGACATTCATACGGTTTACTGTGCCGGCAGTACTTACTCAAGAAGAATGGCATCATCCCCTTACAGAAGGGTCACTGGGAAGAGACCAGCCAGTCAGGGTGCGGTGTAGCAATGATGAAGCATACAACTTTCCTCTAGTTCCTAAATGCTTCCTCTCCCCACTATCATGATCCCAATTCTACCTTACAAATATGGCTAGACCAGAGGATATACACTGGTACAGATAGGAACTGGAATCACAGGGAATCCAGGGCGGATGATCCCTTCAGGACCAGTGGTGAGAGTGGCGATACCGGAAGGTGGAGGGAAGGTGGGGTAGAAAGGG
>NW_022111369.1:6862112-6863870 GCF_000313985.2 Echinops telfairi
GAAAGGAATTCTTATTCTAGTTCTAGCAATGTTCTGCCAGTGATCTGGAGGCCTCACCAACCGCAGATTTATTTTTAAATGCCTCTATGAGCATATAACCGATATGTGAAGATCGACATATGAGGGGGTATGCCCCAAACCCAGAATTCTTTTTTTTCTCAAAGCTAAGTACTTGAAACTTGTTTTGTAATCCCCCCCGACAAAACAACCTTATCATCTTCAAAGTACTCTCAAACTCATCTGTTTCGATGGTTGACAGCACCTCCTTTTCTTCACCTCTTCTATGTCCTCAAATCACTGTCCTTTCATGTTCCTCTTCATTGACAGAAACAAAAAGAAGTTGCACAGAGTGAGTTCAGGTGAGTAAAGTGCATCAAGTGAGTCAGGTGCGTGGGACAAGAGAGGCATACTGTTTTTTGCCAAAAACTGGTGCACTGAGATGACTGTGTGAACAGGGGCATTATCGTGGTGGCAAAACTATTTCCCCGTCTGCTACAAATCAGGCCTTTTTTGTCGCACACTGTTCTTCAATCTTTTCAGAACCTGTAAATAGAAAGCTTGAATAACAGTCTGACTTGGTGGAATGAACTCCAAATGCACTATCCCCCTCCCATCAAAGAGTAAATGAGCATCATCTTGATCTTTGATTCCACTTGATGAGCTTTTTTGGTGGGGGAGTGGTAAGGTGACAATGTCACCTTCAATGATGTTTGCTTTTGGGGTTGTAAGAATAGCACCATGTCTCCTCACCAGTAATGACCATGGAAAAAAACCTGGGTCATTTGGGGGCTGTTTTTTCAGAGCACAACATGTTTCTACTCGATGCTCCTTTTCCTCGTCAGTCAGAACCTGAAGCATAAATTTTGCAGCGACCCTTCTCTTTCTCAAATCTTATTTTGCTGAACCCAGAGCATGAATTTTGCTGACTTTTTTGTGGGTTCAGGAACTAGACAGACGCCGCTACCAGGTTTGTCATCAACCAAAGTTTCACCTTTTTTGAAAGGAGAAAACCATTCATGCACTTGAGTTTTTCCCATAGCACTGTCCTTGTAAACTGTGTTCAACATCACAACCATTTCTGCAGCATTTTCCCCTGAGCAGGAAACAAAACTTCACAGCCGAATGCTATTCTCTTAAATCAGCCATCACAAAAAATGAGGTTCAAGCAAAAGTGTTTACAAAAACAAAACAAAACAAAAAAACCACCACTGTGACCAGAGAGAGACCACTGGATGTACTCAGAGTGAGTTGCTTGATGCTTGCCGAGGGGGAAAAATGCATGACTTGCTTGACCCCACCCGTGGTATTTTCACTTGTCTCATCTGCATGTGAGATCTGGAAAATGAATAAAGAAGACTGGAGAAGAACTGGTGCACTTCAATTATGATGTTGGTGAAGAATATTGAAAGGCTCATGACCTGCCAGAGGAAGAAACCCATCAGTTCGGAAGAAGTAGAACCAGCATGCTTTTTATTTTTTATTTTTTTCCAGCATGCTTTTTAGAAGTGAGGATGGAAAACCTTTTTCCCATCTTGTGTGCTTTGAATATTAGAAGAGGTTAGGGTTGGGGGAGGGAGGGGAAAAAGAGGACCTGATACCAAGGGCTCAAGGAGAAACAGAATGTTTTAGAAATGATTGCAACATGCGTACAAGTGTGCTTAATACAATTCAATGATGGATTGTCCTGATTTGTAAGCGCCCCCCACCAATAAAATGATTAATAAAAAGAATAACAGGAACTTTATATAACAACAACAA
>NW_022111369.1:6864370-6866694 GCF_000313985.2 Echinops telfairi
TTCCATCTCTCTTTTTCTGATGACCCAGAGATTGTTAACTGAAGAGTTACTGTCATGCTGAGCGTGGGTTGGCTAGTTTTAGTAGTGAGGAGAAATGTAGAAATGTAGAGGGGATGTGGATGTCACATGACGTGGGGGACACAAGAAGCCCTGGTGGCACAGTGGGGTGGGTGTTTGTGTTAGTCTGGGTAGACTGGAGAAACAAATCCAGAGAGACTCATATGTGTAAGAGAGAACTTTATATCAAAGAGCAATTGCACATTAAGAAAACATTCCAGTCCAGATCAAGTCCATAAGTCTGATATTATCCCATAAGTCAATACTAGTCCATAAATTCTTCTCTAGACTCACGCAGCCACGCACTGACACTGAATGCAGCAAGATCACAAGCCAGTGACTGGAAAGTCTTGAGGATCCAGTGGTGATGGAAGCATCTTAGCGCTGGTGTTGGTCTCCATGTGGCTCCTCTAGGTCCAGAGCTTTGGGTTCATCTTCCTGGCTTATCAGCAGGAAGACAAGCAGAGAGAGTGTGTGCATCTGGCCTCTAGTGAGCTATTTATCTCTGTGGCGCCTCCAAATGAGGTCATCCAGTTGCAACCTGATTGACAGGCTAGACTCCACCCCTTCGCAAGGTGACACCAGATTATGTAACTACCACAGTGTTGTACTGGTAATTGCAAGCTGCTCGGTGAAGGAGGCAATCTGTACCTGTGACGAGTTTCAGCCTCAGAAACCCTATGGCACAGTTCTCGTCTGTCCTGTACCATCACTGTGGGTCAGAATGTAGTCCACAGCAGAGATTTGGTTTGCCAGCGAGTTGGGAGAAGGCCCGTCTCTTCACGTCCTTCCTAGTCAGCATGCTAACGAAAGGGACATTTACAAACATTTGTTTTTCTTGTTGTTAGGCACCATTGTAGCAGCTCTAGCTCAGAGTAATCCTATGAATAACAGATCGAACCCCTGCCTGGGCCTGCACCATCCCCACACTTGTCATGTGTGAGCCAGCACTCTGGTTGTAGTCCCTGTGTCCAATATTTGGAGTGTCTTCCAATCAGAAGGGCTCATCTTCTGGCATTATGCCAGACAATGACACCCCATCTCCCCACCTGCCAATGGCTGTTTTTTATCTCTTCCTTGTTCCTCATCTGTCTTTGTCTGGGTGCTCTACCTGAAGCCTGTTCACCATGAGTGAGCCCTACTGGCATTTGAAATACTGGTGGCATAATTTCCAGCATCACAGTCACACGGAAGCCACCACAGCAGGACAAACTGATAGATGAATGCTAAGGATTTTAAAAAATAACATCTGTTGAAGTTTAGGGCATTCATGATGTTGTAGCAGATGAAGTCTGATTTCTTGTGATGCTGATTATATTAGTTTCCTATAGCTGCTTTCACAAATTACCATAGACTTGGTGGCTGGAAAGGCACATATTTATTAGAGTCTGGTGGTCAGAAGTCCTCAAACCAAGGACTGGGTTCCCCCTGGAGGCTCTTGGGGAGAATCAAAGGCCTCCCATTTTCCTTTTGTAGCCTTCTTCCACCTTCAAAACTAGCGTCTGTGACACTCTGATCCCTGCTTCCATCATTACATCTTCTTTGACTTTGACAGCCTCCCTCTTGTAAGGATAGCCCTTGAGCTCACATTAGTCCCACACAGACAACCCAAAAGCTCCCTCTCAAGATCCTTAATTCAATCACACCTGCAAAATCTCCTTTGTCATCAAAGGTAACATTCATAGGTTTGGGGGATTAAGATGAGGACATCTTTGGGGATCCATTATTCTTCCAATCACACATCTGCTTTGTGACCAGTTTCATGCTTCTTATTATTTGTCTTATTTACCAGATATACCACAAGTGAATGGCTTTAACACCCAGACATCTCTCCCTGTTTGGGTGTTAGAAATCTGAATTCTGGGTGCTGACTCGAGGGGAGGGGTTTTCTCTCTGTCAGCTCCCAAGCAAAGTCCTTATCTTTGAAGTTCTGCTCCTGGGTGATTTTTTATGTGGCTTGGCATCTTTTTCTCTCCAATCTCTGCTTCTCTTATGTGTTTTTCAAATCTCTTTCTCTTTTTTGAGTTTAAATGTAACAAATATTTATTCTACTTCCTTTTTTCCTCCAACAGTTTTATTGGCACGTAGTTTACATATTACACAATTCGATAGTTCAATCATCCAATCACATCAAGGAGAATTTACAATCATTACCACATCAACTTAAGAACGTTCTATACCCACTCTCCCCCCATGGGTACATTATCGTTAAATCAATCTTTTTTATATCTCACCCAACAATAGTCCTTCCTCATTCACTTAACAAA
>NW_022111369.1:6868774-6879080 GCF_000313985.2 Echinops telfairi
TATATACAGATAGATAGATATAAAATACAAGAAATGAACAGTTGAATTATAAAGCAGTACAAATGGCTCAGTGCAACTCACTCCCGTGAGAGAGTTGTGAGACACTGGCAGTCCTTCAAGTCTTGAGGGCCGCCAGGTAGTCCTCTGTAGAGAGATTCAGGCTATCCCGGCACAGGAGCAAACAGCAAGGCAGGTCACCAACAGTCAGCCAGGTCACCAACAGTCAGTCCCCAGCTCAAGAGATGTAAATTCCACTTGTGTGGTGAAGCAGGTCTTAAAGGGACCTCAAATTACAGCGACACAGTCCACAGGTTAGGTGTCCCACAGGTAGTGTAGCCTGCAAACTGAGGCACAGAACACGCAAGGCAGCCACACACTGGTACAATGATCAAAGAGCGAGAGACAAGAAAGGCGAGACTCGCCGAGCCATTTATCTCTCCGCCCTTCACTTAATCCCACATGTGTTTATTGGCCAGGCTGGCACAATAAACTAACCATCTCACAAACTCACTGCTATCAAGTTGATGCTGACTCATAGTGACCCTGTAGGACAGGGTAGAACTGCCCCTGAGGCTAGTCCTTGGAGAAGGACATCGTACTTGGTAAAGTAGAAAGGCAGTGAAAAAGAGGAAGACCCTTAACTAGATAGATTGACACAATAGCTGCAATAACAGGTTCAAACATAAGAACAATTGTGAACATGGCGCAGGACTGGGCAGTGTTGAACATAGGACCACAGGTCACTGTGAGTTAGAACACAATTGGTGGCACCTAACAACAACACAACAACAATATCCCTCTACTAAGATATAATAGTTCTGAGAACTTTCAAGACTTGCTAATGTACTTTCTCATGGCGCATTTCCATAAAGCATACAATATAAACATTGCATTCTTTAAATTATATGTGTAATTGATGTTATTATTAGCCAGGACAGAAAATAGACTTTCTATCCAAATTCTAAGAGAGTGGCATCTTGTCAGAAAGACAAGCTCATCCTTTTCTTTCTCCATAATTTTTTAAAGAAGCCCACGTGGCAAAATGGTTAACTGAGTGCTAACTGAGCTTCTAGCCACAGGTTTGAGCAGCTGGGAGGTTCAAGGGAAAAGACCAGGCAACCTGTAAAGATTTCAGCCCAAGAAACCTTCTTGGGGCAGTTCTGTTTCCACATAGGGTCACTATGAGTTGAACTCGATTCTTCCAGGGCACATAACACCAGCACCACACCTTTCATGAAAGAAACTGACATGGGCAGTTCAAGAGGGAGGAATGAGCAATATGAGTCTGGTCAGATGTCAGATGATAATGGGTGTTGTAAGACACAAATATCTTCAGTCTAAGGCCACTAGGAAATACTGGGGGAATTTGGGTAGAATAAGAAAGGAGGGTCAGGGAGAAGTCAAAGCTGATTCCTGGGTGTTTTGACTTGGGAAGACTGGATAGGTGGTACTTCATTTGTTGAGATGGCAAATAAAGGGGGGGAAAAGTAGAGCTTGAAGGTAAGATGCTAGTTATGTTATAATTGATTGTGCAACACCCAGGTAGAGATGGCAAAGAGGCAATTGACCCTATGGGTGTAAGACGAAGGCTAGACTTCTGGGCTTGGAGTCCTGGTGGCATACTGGTTATGTGTTGGGCTGCTAACCTCAGGGTCAGCAGTTCGAAGTCACCAGCTGCTCCTTGGGAGAAAGAGTAGGCTTTCTATTCCTGTAAGGAGTTAGTTTCTGAAACTAACAGGGGCAGTTCTGCCCTGTCCACAGACTAGCTGAGTCTGAATTAATGGCACGGAGGCTGGGATGAGGAAAACGGAAGGAAGGTGAATGAGTTTTGAATTTTTAAAATGCGTATGGTGGTTATGAGTGGGAATCAGCTTGATGACCGGGAGTTTTTTTGAGTTGAATGTGAGGATTAATTAGGATTTCTAATGGAGACAGTGCACAGAGTTAAGAAAAGACAGAACAAAACAGGGACTCCACGAGTATTAATGTGCAAGGGACATGCAGAGGAAAGACTTGCAAAGAAAAGGAAGGAATGAGGCAGAGGAAGGCAAGGGGGGAGGGGGAAGCAGGAGAAAAAAAGAAAAGAAAAGGAAGGAATGCTTAGTGTGGTAACTGGAAAATTAAAAATAATTCATATTCTTGCCTTGAGTTCTATTGTTGGGAATAATTTCGATCATAATTATGTGACTTGAACATTGTTTCATTATGCAAACACATATAAAATTGGGTCAATAATTCCTTACTGCATCACAGTATTATGAGGTTCAAACGAAAAAGAAATATTTGTGAAAATACTTTGTCCATTGTCACACCAGTGGTAATCTAACATTGATTCTTCTGGAAACCTTGATAAACACTGGGTGACTTGAGGCATGGGGCTGCTAACCACAAGGTTTGTGCTTCAAACCTACCACTTGCTTCTGGGGAGGAGGATCAGGCTTTCTGGCTCTCTAATGATTTGTTGTTAGGTGCCATTGAAGAGGTTCCAACTCCTATCAACCCCAGTGCTTTGACATCCTCACAACTGTTCTTGTGCTTGAGCCCTTCCACGCAGCCTTTATGTCAACCCATCTCAATGGAGCCCTTCCTCTTTTTTGCTGCTCCACCGCTTCGAAACACGATTGTACTTCTCCAGGGACTGGTGTCGCCTGACAACATGTCCAAAGGACAGATTTACATTCTGGGAAATCTACAGTGGCAATTCTATGAGTCAGAATCAACTCAGTGAAGTTTATTTTTTTTGTTTGTTTGTTTTTAAATCTCTACTCCTGCTCTAGTTTCTGATTAAGTAAACGGAGCTAGGGGGAAAAGGAGTCCTAGTGGAATAGTGCTTAAGCACTAGGCTGTAACCGGAAGGTCAATGGTTCGAACCCACCAATGACTTCAGGGGAGAAAGATGTGGCAGTCTTCTACCATAAAGGATTCCAGCCTAGGAAACCCTAGTAGCTCCGTTCTACTTGAGCAGTGGGTAGGCAGGAGCTCCAGCATTTGAATTTTGCATAAATTCTCAGGGAATGTAATGTTGCTGGGTCTGGGCCATTCTTTGAGAATCGTGGTGTCATACAAATGGGAGGTATTATGCCTTTGATTTTATAGCAGCATTCAATGAATTTTTCTAATTTCCGCCCGCCCCCATCCTGTATCCTTCATCAATAGATGCTGTTTAAACTTTTATACACAGTCTCACAGCTAGCACTATCTTCGTTTGTAATAATGAGTAAAGACTTTTAATCATGGATCAAAAAGAGTTGATAGGCTCGTATTTCATGGGGATGAGGGCATGAGGAATCCAGCGGTACAGAGGTGTGTGTGTGTGCGTGTGTGTGTGTGTGTGTGTGTGTGTGTGTGTGTGTGTTTCTTTCTTGGTAAATCAGTTAGATGTAGAATGCTACTAGTTACCAATGTTCAAAAATCCTGTAGTTTGATCCAGAGGGAACAAGTTCAGGAGAGTGAGGTGAGAGGAAAAGTTGACCTCATTCTTTAGCCCTTCTCTGAATCCTGAGAAACGTGTGCACCTCAGCGTTCCCCTCCACAATCCCACGAAACAGGGAATCATCCGGAAAACGCATTAGCACCCCCAGTCCAGCCGAGGAACACAGACCAGGGAGGAGACGGCACCGCCGAGACAGAAGGAAACTGGGGGAGGGGAGAGAGACCTTGCACTGGACGGAGGATTTGCTGCGCGGCCGTGGGAAGAGGAGACGAGCAGGGAAGTGCGTCTCCCGAGTCAGTCAGACACTCGGCGGCCTCCGGGCACGTGGGAAGGCGGGCGGGGGCGGATGCGAGGTACCCGAGCTGGAGAGCCCCGAGTTCCCGCCGCGGCTTGGGAGCGGAGATCTGGGGAACTCTGGCCCTCGGCTTCACTTCGTCCTTCTCGCAGGCCATTGCTCTGTTCTTACCCAAGACCCAGAGGGAGGCGGTGGGCCGAGTGGGTCTCAGCAAAGTTTCCCCGGGCCCCACCGCGGACCCCTCCGCGGCCCCAGACCCGGGCGGGAGTGGTAGCTCCAGGGAAGCCCAAGTTACGGGAGGGGCGGGGCTGGTGGAGGTAGGGGCGGGGCCTCTAAGACGCCTCTCCAATCCCTTAGGCCGCTCCAGCGATTTGCATACAGTATGCTAATCACAGACCTCCAGCCCGGCTCCCCGCCTCCTCGGGGGTCTCGAGGGCGGCCCGCGGGCTGGGTGAAGGTGAATACATTATGCTAATGAGGCGGGCTCGCGCTCCCGCGGCGGCCCCGAGAAGGGGGCGCCCTGCAGCCGGAGAGGCCCGCCGCCGGGCGCCGGGAGGGGGTCGGGGGAGGGACGTCGCGCTCGGGGCGCGCGCGCACTCACACACGCGTTCACACACACTCACCCCCTGAGCATCCCGCAGGGTATTTAAGGCTCGCACGCGCCGGGCTGCGGAGACGCTCCGGGCAGCCGGGACTCGGGCCTCGCGACTCGACTCGCTGGAGCTCTTGGGCTGCTGTGGTGGGCTGTGTCCGTCGGCCGCGCCGTCCGCACTGCGCCCTCGCCGGCTCGCTCCGCCTGAATTCAGGTGGGAAGCAGGAAAACTAGGCGAGAGACGCAACAGGTCCGGTGCTCCGCGGCCGGGGCGAGCGGCGACCCCCCTCTTCACGCCTCGCCCGGGGCCCCCCCGGACCCTGCCCCGCCGCTCTCGGAAGGTGTCTGAGCTCGGGGGAGCGCGAGGGCCAGCCTTTCACGCCCCTGCCACCCAGTCCCCGGGCCGCCTCCCCGCAGCCGGGACGAGGCGAGACAGCCTGCGGAGGGTGGTCCACGAAACCGGGGGTCTCCCTCCTCGCGCCGCCAACTAGTTGCGCAGCCACAGTGACTGAACTTTGGAGGAGCCATCCTTTTTTCTTGCTTAAAAAAAGAGAACAGAAAAAAGTGGCAGAGGGTGGGAGACGCAGCCGAGGCGGCCGACCCACCCCTCCACCACGATGCTGGTGAAGAAGCACGCAGGGAAAGGAGGCAGCCGCGAGCCGAGCCCCCTGGACCGGAGCCCCGCGGCGCAGCGATGTGCCCGGACCTGGCCCCCGGGTGCTACCCTGGCGGCCCTCCTGTCAGTGGTGGCCGTGGGGTCCTGCCTGTACCTAGGGGTGAAGACCAACGATCTCCAGGCCAGGATCGCCGCCCTGGAATCCGCCAAAGGCGACCCTTCCTTCCGTCTGCTGCCAGATTCACTGGACCAGCTCAAGGCGATGGTGCAAGAGAAAGTGGAGGGACTTCTCGCTCAGGTGTGGAAGGCCGGGGTATTTTGCACGTGCATACCATCTCAAAAAGGCGTCATTCCGTGTGGCCTCTTCATGGGCCGTGCTAAGTGTGCTGTATGCGTGTAGGTGACGATCTACTCGCACGGTAGCATATATTTTTGTATGTGCACCACCGGTGCTATGGCCTCTCTGTATCACGTTCCCTCACTCTTCCGTCATGTTTGCATGCTAATCATATATGGAAATCTGGAAGGGTGGCCAGGACAGTGGGGTGGCACGTGATACATATATACATATACCGCTGTGTGTGTATATATATATATATAAATTTCCTGGGATCCCAGGAGATTCTTATCCAAATTTGCGGTGATTATTCCTTGGAGAGAGAACGTGTTGTTTTCTTCACACCTGTAACACCTTTAACAGCTGCGGCTAGGGCTGTAGGTGTTGCTAATCAATATATGAGAGGTAATCACTCTGGAATGAGAAATATTTCTATCTAGGTATGATTCAAAGAAAACAGTTCTGACGTTTCACGTTTCCATCTATAAATGTTTGAAAGGAAAAAAAATAGTAAAGACTGCAGTGCCGCGGTATTTATGGATGTCAGTTCTAGGAATTGGGAGTTGAAAGGAACCTGCAATCTATTTATTAAAACCAGGAGCACTTTAACCAGAGTTAAGGGGCTCACTGAAACTTGCTCTTCAAACAGATGGTCTTTGCTCCATTGCAATTACAAGCACAACGGGATAAAACAGTTCACCTGGTTCTATAAACTATTGGCTGTTTTAAAATCTTGCCCAGGAAAATAGTGGACTCAGAAGTGCAACATGTTAGTGCCAGGTTTTTGGATTGGCTGTCCCTGCTTGAGAGTGGGAGAAAGATGTTACACAACTGCCCAGCAGTCTTTTCCTATGTCCCTGGTCTTTTTCTTTTTCCAGTGCTTGAGCACTGTGACCTTTCGCCTAAAGTCTTACGTTCATATGGAGATATTAGTTATGCAGCCTCTGAAATGCTGAGGGCCAGAGATTTCCCCAAAGAGTCAATGTCTCGACATTGCCACTGCTGATTATAGCATAATAATTATTAATCTCCCCTCTTCTTCCACAGAAATCCTATGAACATATGGCTAAAATCAGAATCGCAAGAGACATACCCTCAGAATGCAACTGCCCAGCAGGTAAAGTGGAACTATTTAACAAGGTTTCCTCTGTAGCAGAACATTTTAGAACAAAGGTCCTGTGTCTGTCAGATCTACCTGTAATAATAGCGAAGAAAGAATGCAGACCCAGGTTGCTTTAATAAAATCAACATGTCTCCGTCAAAAGAATGGCAAATAAAGCCCCAAATATTATTGTAAGCCGAGGCGCAAGGTCAGATAGGAAAGTGAAGGAGATAGATAATCTCCAGGGAAAATAACAGCAAGATGATGTACAAAGATGATGTTCTTATAGATTCACAGATTGAAAAATAGTCTTCCATTTTATTGCATTATTTTAATATCTGTGGCGAAAAGGACTGTAGAACATGTGAGACTCTGAATTCTTTGGTGGCTGATGCTGCATTAGAACAGATTTCTATTTCCTTTCCTTTGGCATATGATTATATTAGAGGCCACCTTTTCTTCCTCTCCCACTCCCCTTTTGGCCTTAAGGTTCACTCTGCTATCTTATAGCTCAAGATGAGGATTTTGAAGAGGTTTGTTCTTGATCTTGACCTTTGGTTACAGAGTGTAGCATTCTCAGGGGAAAGCCTATAGATGCATATGTTTAGCCCTGGTCTGTTCAACTTTAAGGAATGACAGTAATGAAAGCATATTAGCGGAATGACGGAAAAGGGAGACATTAATGAGATAAAAGTCTCCGAGCAACCATTCCATTGTCATTCACAGACTTCTGAGGGTTCGTGGTCACCCTTGGAATTTTACCTTTGTACAGTGTCCAGCGACGTCAGTGGATACAAACCACAAAAAACTCTATCGAGTCTTGAGATGTTCATTTCAGATGGACTCTGTTGTTGCCTTTTGAACCTGTCTTTTAGTTTCTGGAATCATCACTCACTAAAAAGTGAGTCTCTTGGGTTTTTCTCCATATTCAGGCACATGAAACACAGATAGAGCTTTCTCGATATGGAAAGATACGTTCCTATAGTTTTATATATTCTGAGGTTCCTCCCCCTAAGTCCATGATGATTGGGTTTTGACCCAACTGAACCAGACACCATGTTTATTTAGAAAAATTTAATTGGATTTTTAACATCAGGTTGTACGTCATGAAAACATTAGCTATTTATGTTCTGCCGTGTTGTGGACAACATTGAAACCATATTTTAAAAACGACATCTTTTGACTGAGAAAACAGATGAGGGAGCTTCAAAAAAGTTCATGGAAAAGTGGAATGAAAAGATCATAAGAGTTTTCCATGAACTTTTTGAAGCCCCCTGGTATGGTAGGTAACAGATAACACGGTGGGTTACAATTGGACTGCGTCAATTCCCTTCTGAGTTGATTTAAGTTGGGAAAAACCTCAGAAATCAGAAATGCCCAGAAGGCTCTTTTTTAGAATAGGAATGAGTCCCAGCCCCCCCTCAACAGTCTGTGGGGGATGATTTAAATTCTTAGGACAGTTGCTGCAGGACTCCAGGGATCACACACTTTAGAGGTCAGCATGCTCTGTTTGCAGTATTCTCGCTAGGTGTGAGAGCCATAATTAGTATTGAGTGAAGGGGACTCTTGACAAAAGTAGACCGATGACAATCCCAGCAATGAGTTCTGTTTCCTGCCATGTAACAGCTTCATGGTGCTTAATGTAGGCTGCTTTTGAAGTCTAATTTGCAAGCTGGGAAACGAATAAAAAAGGGAAGTTACTAAATGTAGAGTTCATTTTATATCCTCCTAGCAGATCAATTGGAAACACTCTGAAGCACATTTCTTCCTACGTGTTACTTTAACGTTCCGGGTGCCTTCCTTGAGATTTTTTTTTTTTGGGTGAACTCTCACTAATGGCTGCTTTACTTCTTTGCCACCACTAGAGCTCCACATTACATCACTTCTTTCATGGGCTTTGCTTGGGAGGTTAGCATTTGAAGGCACACATTCCAATACACACACTCAAACCGGATGTTCGCTGAAAGATCGAAGTTTTAGACACACTCTTTGCTGTTGGTAAAATAATCAGACACCAACGAAATCCAAGCATTCTGTTGTGAGTTATAATTCCAGGAAATCTAGTCAGTGAGGTATTATTGCAGAAAATGAATGGGCTGGTCAAGAGGATGAGAAAGGAGGTCCAGAACGTTCCACCTTGTTTGGCTGGAACTCTGGTCTGCAGTGATAAAGAGTTGTCACCCAGACATCTGTTGGCGGGGCAGAGTGAGGCAAGTCTGTGACCTCAGCTCAGTTCCTGTGGACGGATGCCCACCTCTTGAAGTTGACACTCTTGTTGACAGCCTCTGCCACAGCCCTAAGGCCTGCTAGCAAATGATAGATGCAGTGTTGTTTGTGTTCACTTGAATCGTCTTTGATGGCACTCAGCTCCAGTGAGATTGATCCTGGTAGACTACAACTCAGTCCTAGAATCTGTGGAGTTTTTTTTTATCCCTCTGGAGACAAGAATGGCCCTTTTTAGGAGAGGGATGAGAAAGATGATTAATGACTTTGACCGCTAGGAGTGGTACAGCCTACTTTAGATGCACACTCTTGCTTAGTTGCCACAACTGGGAAAGTCCAGCACTTGTAATCTTATTTCACAGATGAGGAAATTGGGATCTTGGAGAAGAGAATAACTTAATATAGTAACTGCAAGGGCAAAACTCCTGCCCATGTGAGACCCAATCGAAGCCCTAAGTCTATGAAGAATAGAATGAGTATAAACTTTGGAGCAGGACTGGATAGACCGTTCTGGGTTAAAATCTTTTGCTGCCTCTAAAAAACAGTGTGACCTGGGTCAAACTAATGGACTTCTCTAGATTCCAGTTTTCTCATCAATAAAAAATGGCTGGTAATAGTTGCCTTGCAGGGAGATAATGGACCCAAACTGTGTGGTGTATTTGTAGCTCTTTATTTGATGGCAGCAATGACGATTCCTTGTGCTCTATCATATGTCACTCAACCCTAATCTGGGCCACCTGGAGATGAAGCATAACTTGTTCAAAACTCAGTGACTAGTTAACCCTCATGTTTGGTAAGGGACGGAGGAGCATCGAGAAAGAAGAAGGCCCTCAGCAAGAAGGATGGACACCGTGCGCAATGATCAGCTCAAAAATGCAAAATTGTGAGGATGACGCAGGACCGGGCAGTGCTCGCCATGTAGGGTCGCTGTGGGTGGGAGCTGACTCAATCGGACCTAACAACAACAACAACAATAGTTAATGGCAGGATTTTGAATGAAAATACAAGGCTCAATTGAACAAAAATTTCTGTAGATCATTCATGCAGATAATCAGACCATTTTCTAACTCTTGGTGTCTTAGTGAAAGTTGACTCTTTATAGATCTGTTTTTTAAAATAATCATTTTATTGGGGGCTCGTACAGCTCTTGTCACAATCCACAGATACATACATTGTGTCAAGCACATTTGTACATTTGTTGCCATCTTCATTCTCGATATATATTTATATTAGTGTCCTAAATTGCTTTTATGCTTTTAAATGCATCTTTTTAATTGTGGGAAAGATTTGTGGTCTTTTAGTTAAATAATGATTGAAGTAGCTAGGAACTGGACTTAGATAGGGGTATAGAGATTGGTTAGAACAGTGGTTCTCAACCTTCCTAATGCCGCTGCACTTTAATACAGTTCCTTGTGTTGTGATCACCCCCTAACAATAAAATTATTGTCGTTGCTACTTCATAACTGTAATTTTCCTAGTGTTATAAATCAGGTGACCTCTGTGAAAGGGTCCTTAGATTCCCCCAAAGGGGTCGCGACCCACAGGTTGAGAAACCCTGGTTTAAGAGGGTCTTTGCAGTTTCCAGCCAGATGTTTACAAAGATGTTTTACAAAAAGTAGTTGAACTACTTTGACTCACTTTCCTGTTTACTCTTAAAAAGTTTTTTGATATATAAGTTACAAAGTACTTATTTTAGGTGAGCCATTCA
>NW_022111369.1:6879180-6898359 GCF_000313985.2 Echinops telfairi
TAATGACATCGTCTCCTTTTCTTGCGAAAATAGGGACATTTCAATTAAAAGGAGAAACTCCCAGTTTGGTGGTAGTGGAAAGTACTGATGGGCCTACATTACATCACTTCTTTCATGGGCTTTGCTTGGGAGGTTAGCATTTGAAGGCACACATCCCAATACACACACTCAAACCGGATGTTCGCTGAAAGATCGAAGTTTTAGACACACTCTTTGCTGTTGGTAAAATAATCAGACACCAACGAAATCCAAGCATTCTGTTGTGAGTTATAATTCCAGGAAATCTAGTCAGTGAGGTATTATTGCAGAAAATGAATGGGCTGGTCAAGAGGATGAGAAAGGAGGTCCAGAACGTTCCACCTTGTTTGGCTGGAACTCTGGTCTGCAGTGATAAAGAGTTGTCACCCAGACATCTGTTGGCGGGGCAGAGTGAGGCAAGTCTGTGACCTCAGCTCAGTTCCTGTGGACGGATGCCCACCTCTTGAAGTTGACACTCTTGTTGACAGCCTCTGCCACAGCCCTAAGGCCTGCTAGCAAATGATAGATGCAGTGTTGTTTGTGTTCACTTGAATCGTCTTTGATGGCACTCAGCTCCAGTGAGATTGATCCTGGTAGACTACAACTCAGTCCTAGAATCTGTGGAGTTTTTTTTTATCCCTCTGGAGACAAGAATGGCCCTTTTTAGGAGAGGGATGAGAAAGATGATTAATGACTTTGACCGCTAGGAGTGGTACAGCCTACTTTAGATGCACACTCTTGCTTAGTTGCCACAACTGGGAAAGTCCAGCACTTGTAATCTTATTTCACAGATGAGGAAATTGGGATCTTGGAGAAGAGAATAACTTAATATAGTAACTGCAAGGGCAAAACTCCTGCCCATGTGAGACCCAATCGAAGCCCTAAGTCTATGAAGAATAGAATGAGTATAAACTTTGGAGCAGGACTGGATAGACCGTTCTGGGTTAAAATCTTTTGCTGCCTCTAAAAAACAGTGTGACCTGGGTCAAACTAATGGACTTCTCTAGATTCCAGTTTTCTCATCAATAAAAAATGGCTGGTAATAGTTGCCTTGCAGGGAGATAATGGACCCAAACTGTGTGGTGTATTTGTAGCTCTTTATTTGATGGCAGCAATGACGATTCCTTGTGCTCTATCATATGTCACTCAACCCTAATCTGGGCCACCTGGAGATGAAGCATAACTTGTTCAAAACTCAGTGACTAGTTAACCCTCATGTTTGGTAAGGGACGGAGGAGCATCGAGAAAGAAGAAGGCCCTCAGCAAGAAGGATGGACACCGTGCGCAATGATCAGCTCAAAAATGCAAAATTGTGAGGATGACGCAGGACCGGGCAGTGCTCGCCATGTAGGGTCGCTGTGGGTGGGAGCTGACTCAATCGGACCTAACAACAACAACAACAATAGTTAATGGCAGGATTTTGAATGAAAATACAAGGCTCAATTGAACAAAAATTTCTGTAGATCATTCATGCAGATAATCAGACCATTTTCTAACTCTTGGTGTCTTAGTGAAAGTTGACTCTTTATAGATCTGTTTTTTAAAATAATCATTTTATTGGGGGCTCGTACAGCTCTTGTCACAATCCACAGATACATACATTGTGTCAAGCACATTTGTACATTTGTTGCCATCTTCATTCTCGATATATATTTATATTAGTGTCCTAAATTGCTTTTATGCTTTTAAATGCATCTTTTTAATTGTGGGAAAGATTTGTGGTCTTTTAGTTAAATAATGATTGAAGTAGCTAGGAACTGGACTTAGATAGGGGTATAGAGATTGGTTAGAACAGTGGTTCTCAACCTTCCTAATGCCGCTGCACTTTAATACAGTTCCTTGTGTTGTGATCACCCCCTAACAATAAAATTATTGTCGTTGCTACTTCATAACTGTAATTTTCCTAGTGTTATAAATCAGGTGACCTCTGTGAAAGGGTCCTTAGATTCCCCCAAAGGGGTCGCGACCCACAGGTTGAGAAACCCTGGTTTAAGAGGGTCTTTGCAGTTTCCAGCCAGATGTTTACAAAGATGTTTTACAAAAAGTAGTTGAACTACTTTGACTCACTTTCCTGTTTACTCTTAAAAAGTTTTTTGATATATAAGTTACAAAGTACTTATTTTAGGTGAGCCATTCAGTTTTCTTCATGTGCGTTGATGACTCAGAGTTGGATAATAATCACTATCATATAGTTTTAGATTATCCTCATCAATCCTCAAAAGCCATATTTACATTTTCCTTATGCTCACGAGAAGCTTTAGTATCTACCCTCAGGAAGCTCTAATATTTGCACTAAAGAAACCTGAGTTATAAGCAGCCACAACAAACAGAATAAAAACAACCACATAACCCATACAAAATTGAAGCAATGTGGGGGAAATTCTGTCAGCATCGTGGCTTGGCCTCGAGAGGTAAAACTTGACCTTCGGAGGCAGAAGTAAATTGGCTCTTCGTGGTGGCTGTGGAATTCTTTTTCGGGTTCTGCTCTTAGAGACCTAATACAAAATGCATAAGCCAGTCATATTTATGAGAGCACTTCCACATGTCAGCTGAGAAAGCACAGGAGAGGCCAGGCAGACGACCAAGAGATAATGCGATCACAAATGTTTCTGTACCTGGGTCGTCAGCGCTGTTACCTGCTCATGTATTTGGCATAAGAACCTGTGGGCTGTCGTAGACCAGAGAAGGCAAACGGGGCATAATCTCAAGTCCTCATTCTGGTTTTGTCATTAGCTAGTCCTAGGCTCCTGGGCGAGTCATTTCCAACAATGACTTTTCCAGACTCGATTTTCATATCCCCCAAATAAGGACTGTGAGATGAGACCAATTTCAAAGGGTGCTGTGGGTTTTCCAGGTAGGCCGTATCCTGTGCAAGCTCCTAGGAATAGGCTCACAGACAAGCAGACTTGGTGTCTGTCTCACGGAGCTTGCGTTTCAGTGGAGGTGACAGACATTAATTTAAAAATGACTTGAATTTGCAGGTGTGACAGTGCAACCAAGTGCAGCATGCTTTGGAGCCTACAGCCAGAATCTCTATGTTGGACATAATGAAAAAAAAAGTTTTTTTCTCTTCTCTTGAATACCTCTCTTTTAGAAATTCACACTAGGAGAAAACTTGGCTTCTGATGAGAAACAACAGCTCTAGCAGTGAGTGAAGAAAGTGAATTCCCTGGTTTTTGGGGTTTCCAAGAATTTGTGGGGAGGTAAAGATGCACAGTGCTCTCTGGTATACCTCCGCTTGTGCTTACCTCAGCTTGCCGGGCACCGAGCAGAGGGTGGTAATGACATCGTCTCCTTTTCTTGCGAAAATAGGGACATTTCAATTAAAAGGAGAAACTCCCAGTTTGGTGGTAGTGGAAAGTACTGATGGGCCTGGGATTTCAACCTTCACTAACAAGCATTTCTATATAGGACAACCAAGGGTCTGCTTCGAGAGCTGAGTGATAAAAAGGGTTGGAGATGACGTCTAAGGTCTTACTGCACTCTCCAGATCTGTAAGACTGAATGTATATAAAAGAAGAATAAGTGAAGGCAAGTTCAAGTGCACTAGCTCCCAGTGACTGACTCTGTGGCAACTTCTCCACAGTTAGGGTAGAAATAAATGTTCTTCTTAACCTTTAGGATATGTGTCTTTTCCCATGGAACTGGAAGAACTTGTGACTTACCTCACCCGATGTAAGTTTCACCCCATCATATGAGACTTGTATTTCCTTCACGCGTTTTCATTCATGCTGCCCCTTTCCCCCCTTTAACCATCACACCATGAATGGAAGGAAAGGTAAGGGGATAGTCATGTGTAGATGGTCAGGAAGGCAAAGAATTGTAGGTAAGAAAAACAGTGTAGGTAAAAATAGCTGTAAGATAAAATAATGGATAGATCTTTTGGAAGGTAAAGAATGATCAGCAACTGTGTGTGGAAAGGATGCAAATCAAATGCTGTCATTGTGGTTCAAGTGGGAACCGTGGCGTGCCCTTCCTCTTGTAGGGCCACCGTGTGCAGTGTGACCCCTGCATGCCTTGGAGCACGTACGTAGTTAAGTGTTTCCATCGTAATGGGTACAATGAGGGTGTGACTAAGTTGGTTGGGTGATCCCGCTTAGTTGGCCTGGCGGGGACAGTTGGAATCTTGGTGGTATAGTTAGTGGTGATGCGTTGAGCTAAAGACCCCAAAGGACAGCAGTTTGGAACCACCTTCAAGGGGCTCTCTTCTCTGCTGAGGAGTTACTCACAGGGCGGCTCCACCCTGTCTCGTGAGTCACCACGAGCTGGCAGCATTGATTATATGGCAGTGAGCAGAGAGTGACGGTTGGCAAAATGTGCTGTCACCCAAGGAACCAGAGGCAAATTGCCTCTTGACAGAGCATTCTTTTTTTTTAAATAAAGCATTTCTTTGGCTTCCTTTGTTATAAGTTATGAAAAAGCCAGTCCCCCTGAGTGTTCATTTCTTACATATCCTCCTCCCCATGACTGGGAGTTATTTACGAGAAGGGAATGTAAGTTCTACATACATTCAAGGTGAGCTCTTTCTAGTTCAGTTGAAGAAGTTGTAGTGCCGTCTGTCTCCGAGGGCAATGAAAACCAACTGTGCTTCCGGTTGGTTCGTACTGTGCACAGGCTACTATGTGACCTTGAGGAACACCCCAGTATCTGAGCATCACAATTAGGTCTGTCTCCGAGACCAATGAAAACCAACTGTGCTTCCAGTTGGTTCGTACTGTGCACAGGCTACTATGTGACCTTGAGGAACACCCCAGTATCTGAGCATGACAATTAGGTCTAGGAGTAGAGCGGGGCTGGGGGTGGGGGGACATACTCCCATCTACTGGGTTAGATGAATGGAGAGCCGTTGGGGAAACGTGCCAGCATCTAAGTTATCCAAACTCAATCATGTTAACCATCCAAAATCAATCATGAAAAATGGTGTGTATTCCCTCCTACTACTTTATAAACATGACTTGGTGGTTTTGATGGAAGCTGAGAATGTGAACACCATGCATGAGCCAGTGGGGCTGCAGTATGTGGTCATGAAACATGGATGTGCCCTGGCTTGTCTGTATGGGTGATGGCTGATATTCCGTGCAGTGGTTTAGAGCACCATGTTTAACACACACACCCCACCCTTCAGTTTGTGTTAAAAATGACTATTGCATAGCCAGTTCTTAGACATGGAGAGTCACAGTTTTATTTGGGATATGCTAAGCAGGCTTGTAATGAAAAATCACAACAAAACAAAAAGAGAAAGAAACTCTTCATACAAGAAGTTCTTTCTATTCCCCGAAAGAGTTCCAGTCTTGGAAACCCACAGGGACAGTTCTACCCTGCCCTATGGGGTGGCTTGGAGTCGGAATCCACTCAAGGGCAGTGGGTTTGATTGGTGGTTTTTAAAAAAGGAGAGACCACCTGAGACATGGGATGCAGAAATGGGAACTACCTCCAAATGAAAATCAAGCACTTTTCATTGGCATCGTGTATTCCTTCAGATGAGGCCTGTGGAAGCCCCTCAAATGCTAAGATTCCCCGAGGAAGAGCCGCCAGATGGTAGGCGTCTTCCCTTCTGTCCACAAGGAGGAGGAACTGAGCTGAGTAGCAGGACTGCCTGGATTCTGCCAATGCTTTCCCTGTCAACGCCCTGACTGACTTCTACCTTCGGACACGTTTGCTCAGGAAAAATGTATAGAGGAAGCAAGTCATTTCTTTCATGTGTATTTGAAAAGTGTGTTCTGTTGGTTTTAAGATATTTAAGTGCACCTAGTAAATGTCCCTTTTTTATGGCTTGAACAGTTTGGTCATTTGGTAGATATATTTACAGATACAAATTGGAGGCTAGTATGAACGAATTCCGTTAGGTTTACAGGTTGGGGCTTCTGTGCGTCCACATTGCTATTTCGCAGAATTCTTTGCAATCACGTTGGCTGCATGATTTTCTAGTCTCTCCTTGTTAATTGGCAGCTGCCACACGACTTCCAGAACTGGAATTTGTTTTTCCTTGTTTCCTGTGGTGTTCCTCAGCTTCCTCGTAACATTTGTCTTTTTGTAATAGAGGCATGTTTGGTGGTATATCAGACCTCGCTTTTCAGGAATGACCAAAGCTATGCCTGTTCCTGGGGATATTAATCGTTTGGATTTTTTTGGAGTCGTCGGTATCTGGATTATGTACACAAAGTTGTTTTTCTTGTACTTGAAATGTGGTCAGCACATTTTAAAACACAATTTTCCCATTTAGGCTAAGTGACTGAGGAATTCAATGAATGAAAGCCAGCTCTAGTTGGCCTGTCAGGGTGGTATTGAGAGTCGGACTATGTCTAACTAGAAGTAACCTTGTTGGGTATGAGGTAGAGTCTAGTTCTTGTTTTCCCAAAATTTCCACATGAAAGGAGATGAGGAGGGGGTGGGGTGGGGAAGTCACCCTGATCCCCTAATCTCTCAGAATCATATTTCTTCCATACTTGGACAGCATGGTACCTTAGAGTTCCCATTATACTGTTATTTTGAACAATAATTAAGGAGCCTGGGGAATTTATACTTACTGTTTCTAGATAACCACTTTGAGTCTTTTTAGTAGTTAAGGGAGAGAGAAATAGAGGGGTTTCTCCAAGTTTTTTACAGGGCCGAATAGTGTTCTTATTTTTGATCCTTCACATGCCAGGGGAATTCCCACATTTCTTAACCAATATTTCTATATCTCCATTTCTAAATCTATATCTTCAGTTCTGGTAGCTATGAAGGGCGATCTGGTTGTACTATCCTTGTATTATAAAACTCCAGATCATGGTCTCAGGCTCTAGAATATACCAGAACATTAGACATTCTTTAGATGTACATGATATGATCATAGAGCAAAGTTGATGTCTGCAAACTAGGCACACATAGCAACCTTTTGGTTTTGCTCGATATTCATGCCAGAAAACGACCAAGCGAACCTTGGGATATGTAGGCCCTTCCCCCTGATCGAATCAAGCACAAGATCAGAGCAGACTGTGTGGGAATGGAAAAGAGCTGCTGAAGTAACTTTTGTTCTGGGATGGTTATCAACTGGCCAAGGATCGAGTGACCCTCGTAGGCAGATCCTGACCCACTAGATCCTAACTTACTAGTGATCTTACAGCACAGTTGTCTGTCACTTTCTGAGGGAGTGGGTTGAAGGCTCAGTTCTTCCGGTCTCATTTACGGGTTCCTTCTTGTCAGGGGCTGCAGTTCACATCATTGTCTCCAGGGCTTTTTGTGGAACGTTCTACGGAAAGTTTGCTATAAAATTCTCCATGGAATAGAGTGAAACTCTGTCAATTTGTCTCGGTGGAGGGACTTTTATGGTGATTGACTCCCTCATATACACTGTATTCCCATCTCATGCCTTTTAAATATAATCTCTGAGAATTTTGTGAGCCATAAGATAGATAGTGAAACTAGTATAAATCTTGGAGATCAAGTATTTCAGGAATTTCCAAGCATTTCTTAAAGAATCTGAATCTTAAAATAATAATAAATAATACAATAAAACAAAGACATCTTACAAGGTGCTGCAGTATGTGACATCAGATGTGATGTTAGCAGACCAGAGACAAAGGAAGGAGCCCTGGGGCACTGTGGGTTACCTGGTGAATTGCAAGGTGAGCAGTTCAAACCCATCCTCTGCGCTGTAGGAGGGCGATGAAAGAGCTGCCTGCTCCCCTAAAGATATACCTTCTTGGGGACCCTTGGGGCAGTCTTTCCTTACCCTTTTGTCTCTCTGTGGGTCATAAACAGCCCGATGGTAGTGGGTTGGATTTTTCTGGTTTGGGCCAAAGGAGTCTTGGGTATGCCAGACTGCTAACAGAGTCAGTTCAAACCTGTTAGCCGCTCTGAGGGACAAAGAGGAGGTTGTCTATGCCTATGGAGAGTTAAAGTTTCCAAAGACCTTAAGGAGCACTCTCTCCCATAGAGTTGCTAGGAGCCAGGTTTGACTTGAAGGCAGTAGGTTTGAGTTTTCTTTTTGGACATGGGCTACTGAGGGGAGGACAGAGAGGACAAGGGCCATTATGTTCTTCCTTTCTGCTGCCCCTCACCCTACTGGTGGCCCTGAAGCATTTCCAGAGAAACTTTAGACTCCATAGGACGCTGTTAGACAATCACTGACAGTCCGCAGTGTAAGCCAGGTTTCCCTGTCGATAGATGTCGTACATCTATACTTAATATAGAACTCATCTATAACTAGAGGCATTACTGGAAATGATGAATACAATTATTTACTAAGATACATCTTCAAAATTCACAAATGACTGTTCATGTACTGTTGTTTTTAATGGGTGGCGGCATTCAATTGAAGAAAACAATCCAAACTCAGAGGAACACCTGGTAGGGTTGAAATAGCCGACTTCCCAGGCAGCAGTCCCACACATCACCCGTCACGCCACCAAAGAAGGAGATGTCACGAGAGTGCTAGCACTGAGAACCTGGGTACATGCACCTTGTAAGCAGCCTGGGGCCATTCATTAGAAAGCCAGCATCTCACCTCAGCCTTCTTCTTAAAGTCATTTTTAAGTTAAGGCTCCGAGTCACACTGCTCTTGTTTTATGACAGTGCCCCCTGCCCATTTCTTCTTTTTTATTTTTACTTGTGCTTTACGTCTTGATATTAATATGGGGTTTTATCATCCTGTTAGGGCAATCACTGCCTTTTAAAACATGTCTATTTAAAGTAGCTGCTTTACAAAAAACAAACTAATCATTGATCCTGAGTTTACAAAGCGGTGCATGAAAACAACTTCCAAAGTATGTTCTTTATAGACCATCAGATGCCGTTTTGCAAGCAAGCTGTTACTAAAGATGCTGCTAAGGTCTGGGGGCCTCTCTCTCGATTGCACTTGGTTGGACGTAAAACTGATGATAGGAAGACTGACCGAGCCATAGAGATGTCTTGAACTTGAACTTGACAGTGAATCAGGATATATGAATCATGCACATATGTTTAAATACTAATAGGAAGAACATCTAGAAATTAAGTGCACTTTGACCAATCGTGAACGAGCGATGCATTTCACAGAGCAAGTGTAAATCTGGCTACAATCATACTGTTAGAAGTACTGAAAACGGAAATTTGAGAGACAATACCCAACCTCCCATTGAAATGAACGTCCACTGTCATCGCCGTTGCTATTTACCGGATGACTAGCTAGTTGTGGACAGTTGTTTGGCCAAGTGTGGCATCTTCCTCAGGTGTCCTCTGTTGTTGTTAAGTGCCTTCGCGTTGGCTCCGACTCATAGGGACCCTGTGTACAACAGGAGGGAACAGTGCCTGACCTTGTGCCGTCCTCACAGGAGTACCCTTGTTTGAGCCTCTTGTTGCAGCCACTGTGTCCATCCATCTCCTTGAGAGCGGTCCTTTTTTCTGCAGAATGACACTGCATCTCTACAGGCTATTGAACTTTGATAAGCAACTTTTGCTCGGTCTCAGTGGCCGTCCAGGAAGTCTGAGAGAGAAAGCCAGCAGAGACGGGAAAACCGGCTAGAAAGATGTTATATGCCAACTAAAGCTATTGCTAGCTGTAAAAAGGAGATTTAGCCGACCAAACTTTGTCCCCTAAATTTGCTTCCCAAACCCAGCAAACATATTGACAGCTCCCCAGGAGTTTATGAAGCAAGCCTGACAGTGTAGCTTAGGACCACTAGACATGTTATGCATCTGGAATTTTTTAATGAAAGAAAAACTCTAGTGTTGAGAAATTACATCCGCCAAGAAACCAGGACTTTTATGCTTGCGTATATAATTCCCTTCCGTGCAAAGTTATTCCATGCCCTGCATTTCAGCCACTTCTGAAGAATGTGTGCCTGGAAATTGGTTGGGTTCTGCAACCAAGCTGTGTGTGCGGGGTGTTGGTGGTGAAATTTATGTTACCATTTTTTGGGGGGAATAGAACAACAAAAAAGTTACTTTATTTCTCTGGCTACAGGTGCCCTTGAATTGAGAGATATGCACTATACTTTCTGTCTTCTATGGGTGAGCCCATGACACATGAGATTTGCAGTGCATCTTACTCTTTGAAGTCTTCATCTGGTTTTGAATAGAGAGCCCTTGCTTCCAGCCCCAGTCCTCAAGGGGAAGTCCCCAGATGGAGGGATTTCGTAATCAGTCAAACTTATCCCTTGCACATGTGTATCATACATCAGTTTTTCTTTTTTTGCACCAATTTCAGCCCCGCCCCCGCCAAGTCTCTGCTTTTAATTGTAATCACACACCACTGCTCACTTAACATTGTGAACATTCTCCCTGTTTGAGGTTATGGGAGGTGATAGCCCAACACAGCAAACAGCAAACACCCCCAAGGACAGACACATGATGTTCTTTCATGGATTCACAGAGCGAGGGCCACCCTCATTGGATCGGATGTGGATAACAGTAGGAATGTTGCCATTTAGTGGTAAAGCAGATAAATTCTGAAAAGCAGACTTTTCTCTACTTCAAAAGAGCCCTCTGCTCCAGCCAGGGCATTCTTCTATTCTCCCTTCCCTCTGTGTTGTTCCCAAACTAACCGAACTCACCCACATCCAGTTGATTCCAACTCATAGCTACCTTACATGCTGTCAAATCAGCACCTGATTTGCAACCGTTGCATTGTGTGAGCCTGTTGTTGGCAGCCAGTGGGGAGCCCTGTGCACACTGGAAGGCATCTCTGCCCTAGTGCTGCACCATCCCCATGACCCGGTGTGGATTAGACCTTTACCCTCCAATCCAGAGTGTTCACTGGCTAGTTTTCAGAAGTGGATCACCAGGCCTTTCTAGCATTTCTTGATTGGGAAGCTCTACTGAAATCTGTTCAGCATCCTAGCTACATGGATACCTCCAGTGATAGATGGATGGTGACTATGTATGAGACTCACTGGCTGGGGTTCAGCCCAGGTCGCCAGCACAAAGCAAACTAAACTCACTGCTGTAGAGTCAATTCTGACTCATAGCAACCCCATTGGACAGGGTAGAACTGCCCCTGTGAGTTTCTGAGACTGTAACTCTCTCTAGGAGTGGAAAGCCCCACCTTTCTCCCACAGAGCTGACTGGTGGTTTCAAACTGCTGACCTTGGGGTTTGTAGCTCAACAAGCAACCACTATACTACCATTAGGTCCAGGCAAATTTTTTATCTTGTTTCTCTTGTGTGGACTTACAGGAAACCATCTTGACTAGTAACACTAGTCCTTGTGAAAGTCGCATTTGAAGTAACCAGAAAAATGAGACAGAATAAAATAAGACAATCTTTAATCATAACAGATTTTGAAAGGGACCATATTGTGATTTGCAAAACAATATTTTTGAATAAATTAATTCCATCCTCTTGTTTCCCATAATTTTATGTATATTTAGCAACAGAGGATGTTTGTGCCAATTCTATTAATACATTTTAGAATCTAAGCCATGATCAAGATGATATTTGTTCTGTAATCTACAGATACCTAGTGTCTACCCTTTGCAATGGGTGTAGACTGGTTTCCTCTGGCACAGAACACCCTGAATGACTCACTCCTGGGCTGCTGGCGAAGGAGATGCTGACAGCCCTTCTCTCCAGGGCATTGTTAGTAGGGGTCAAAAGAAAGCCCGGCTGGCCTTCGTCCCTAAACACCTTTGAAAATGCTGTGGCGCACAGCTCTGCTTGGACATGGGAAAGAATTCCATGGTTTATGGAATCATTCTCTGGTTTGGGCTCTGACTTCAGATAGCTAGCTATATCACCTAGCCCATCTTTTCTTCCCACACAGACGTGTCCATCCGGTTCTCCTCTATTCATTTACACATTGATTCATTTACAAGTCTCTTGCCTTTTGGCTATACTTCCCATGATTTGTTCCCTCATTCTTGGCTTGCTGATTGATTGATGCTTCCACTGCAACCTGGTTCATTTTATTAGCACTTCAAACTGCTTAGCCCTCAGTGTCTTGGATGTATGTATGACTAGTAACTAGTATGCATCTGTGCACCTACCTGGCTCAGTTGCTGCCACTGTTGTTTAGCTAAGCTCTCTCTAGCAGAAGAATCACTTGCTTGCTCGCTCACTGCTCCCGAGTCTATAATGAGTCTGTAGAATGGCCCCTGTGACTGTGGTGGTTTTGAACTTCGGACCTTGTGAATCAGCCCAATGTGTAACCACTACGCCACCAGGGGTCCTAGCAGAAGAATGGATGTAGGTACATTATAACTCTATGTATCCTAGGAAGAAAGTATGTCCGAACTGCAGGGAAGGGAGCTCAAGAGTGTAGTAATATTGAAACTGCATGGTGATTGATTGTTTTTGCAGTAAAATTCTTACCTTCATTCAGAAGCACATGATGTTTTGGTAATCTTACTTTACTAGGTCAAATGCAACTAACTTACTGCCACTGAGCTGATTCCAATTCTTAGCCATTCTGGAGGAAAGAGCAGAGTTTTGAGCTTCCGAGGCTGTAAGTCTTTACTGGAGCTGACAGCCTCATCTTTCTCCCGTGGAGCTGCTGGTGGGCTCCAATCACCGACGTTGTGATTAGACACTCACCAAGGCTCATTATTACTGGGTAGAAGGAAGAGTTAATTTCAAATATCAAACACTTTGCATATTACTATTATATAAGAGGGCTTCAAAAAGTTAGTGGATGCTCTAAAATTTATTTTAGTGATGATTGCACAACTATTATGTTTAAACTATTGAACCGTGTGATGTACACCATATGCTAATAAAACTGTTAAAATAAAAAAAGTGGAAAAGTTCCATTTTTATGCAGTCGCATGTTTCCATAAACTTGCTGAAATTTGCTGATACACTGTTGGGTGGCTTCTGACTGCTGCCATGACCTGAGACCAGTCTGCTCCAGTAAAGGTGAAACAGCCCTGTGTGTCGCAGTCTTCAAAAAACAATCTCCTATTGAAAGCCTTAACATTTAAATCGATGAAATACCTACTGTGTGCAAAGTCCTGTAGCATAGGCATGAATATTTAAAGAATTCGTAGACTGCTAAACTTGTAGGAAAGAGTAATAGTGGAAAGAGAAATTTCAGAAGCATGGCCTGGAGTCGCTTGTATCCAGTTTTAATGGGTTTAAAATTACACGATAATTGGTATTTGAACTCATAATTCCAGTTCATTTATTTTCACTATTTTAAAAATAGCAACATTATTAGAGTAGTTGGTATTTGAAGTTACATATCTATAATTTTTTCCCCTCAAATTTGTAAAGTTCTCTACTGAGTATTATGATGCTTTGAAGAAATTCTGGTGACACCTCAATTAGATGTTTTTTTTACCCGCCTGAGGATAAATTATCTGTCAGTGGGTAGGTCAATTGTAACATTTTTAACCTCTCTCAAGGCAATTATTTTTAAGAGTTTCCATGGCAGTTAATTTTAAGGAGCTTCACAGGGTCTCTTAAATGTTCTTTCAGATTCTAGGAGCATGCCTTCCAGTGAAAAATCCATTGCTGGGTCTTGGTGAGAGAGACTCTCTTGACTTACACAGAACAGAGACCCACTCAGGTGGCTGTCACAGTGTGATGCAGGGTTTCTTAGTGTTGTCACTATGGAAATTTGGGGCTGTGCAGTTCTTTGTTGTGGGGAGTTGTCCTGTGCACTATGTCTAGCCGCATCCCTGGCCTCTATCTACTGGATGCTATTTGCACCCTTCAGTTGTGACACCCCAAAATATCTCCAGACATTTCCAGCTATTTCTCACCCAGTTGAAAACCACTCCTCGGTCTAGGAGGATGCTGTAGGTGTTAGCTACCTGAGAGCCAGCTCTTGTCTCTTAGTGATGCCATAAACAACTGAAGGAAATACTGCTCGGTCCTTTACGTGGACAGCTGTGATCAGCTGGGCGATTTTCAGAAACAGATCACCAGGCCTTTCTACCTCACCGCCTTAGCCTGGAAGCACCACCGAAACCTATGTGTTCTTGTCAAAATAAAACTTGCACAATATTAGGTTTGTATCAGAATGGATTAGTATTCTTTTTCAGATCATGAACTATGGAACTGGAAGTCATACCGGAGTTCTGACGATGAAATGCTCCCCAGAGATTCTTCTTCCCTCCCTTCTCAAATGATGATGGAAATAGGCTCAGAACAATGCTTCTGGAAGAGTGTTTTACTCTAAAACACAGTGTCTTCTCAGACCCTGCAATTCCTGTGTCTGGAAACTACGTTGCATATCGATAATTGTTCCGAACCAGCAACCAACCAACAAAACCCCAATGTCTAACACAAAAGATCTCTGCTACGTTGCTTACCAGGCTTTTGTTGGACTTCAAGGTGACTTTAGGAAACTTGTTTAAGACTCAAGGCTCAAAGAGATGCCTAAGGGCAAATGGTCTGGGTGCTCCCCCAACTTGCTGGACCCAGAAGTCTAGATTCTGGTGTATTTGGATGGTTTCTCAGTGTCCTAGCACCACACTAGCCTCTACCTGTAATGGGTGGAGGCTGCACAGGAGATGCGTTTGTTGGGCATTTAGCACAGGTCTTCTTCATGGGAGACGAGCGTTATGCTGCTGAACCTCACAGGTCCTCCTCTTGAGGATAATCAGTGAAAAGGTGAACAGGAGTATCAGCTCTGCAGGCAGTTCTCCTGGGAAAACAGGAGATGGACAGTGGGCAGAACAATCAGGATGCATGCCCATCCCCTTAGCCCCAGTGCCCACCTTAAAATAGCATAAAAGCCCTGGCTTCTTGGCAGATGTAATGTTTTTGGGGTGGGAGGACTAATTCAAAGCTTTATATTTACTTTCACTAAGTTTTCATAGAACTCTACTCCAGCCTTATCATGATGGGTTAGAAAGGAGGGGTTCGAATCTTGAGCTTGCCATCTAACACATTTCCTTTGTTCGTAGCATCACAAAAATGCCTGAGTATGAGAGCTGAGGACAGGGCCCAGTGACTCATTCTTTGTTCTTCCTTTTCTTGTGTGTGCAGTACATTGATGTATCGGCACCCTTGGACTTGTCTTTCCACCACTGGGTCTCTGCTCTCGTGTCTTTCATGTATTGCCATTCTTCCAACTGTGCTCGTCAGGACAGAAGTGCTTTCTCTGGGCTCACAAATGCTCCCAAGAAGAAGGGTGTCAAGAGCAAATGAATTAGAGGCATGTTGAGTTAAACAAATAACACATTGATTTCCTGTAGGATTTGTATATTGTGAATCTATGAACTTCTATTCCTAAACTTGGATGGTTGTGGAACTCCACCCTACCCACTTTGGGATCAATGAACAAGGCTTTCGGCAAGGTGTCTAAGGGGTAAGATGAGAAAGATACAGGAATGGAGCTTAGGGGCCTGTAGAACATCAGCTGTTGTTGCTCAGGATGAATAAGGAACGTATTCCCCATCTTGCAGAATTAGAGCGTCATGGACTTGGTTCTAGAAAGGAAGAGAGGGGGCAGGGAACAAAGAGTATAACTGGGAGTACTTTGGGTAGAACAAGAGTCTAAAAGCAAGAAAGGCATGCTCTAGTGTCAGACAACAATATGTATGAAATAGGTTAGATAATAGAAACAAGAGCCCTGCTGGTGTAGTGGGTTATGGGTTGGGATGCTAACTGCAAGATTGACAGTTCAAATTCATCAGCCACTCTGCAGGAGAAAGGTGAGGCTTTCTACTCCCATAAAGATGTGGTAGTCCAGAAGGACTAGAGAAAGAAATCCAGAGACACTCATATATGTATATGAGAGAATTTTATATCAAGAAGTAATTATGAATCAATAAAACATGCCAGGGCAGCCCAGATCAAGTCCATAAGTTTGATATGAGCCCATAAGTCCGATATTATCCCATGAATTCCTCTTCAGATTCACACAGCACGTGCAATGATGCCGAATGCAGGAAGATCACAGGCCAGCGGGTGGAAAGTCCTGTGGGTCCAGTGGCGGTGGAAGCATCTCCAGGACTCTGGTTGCTATCAGCAGGGCTCCATGTGGCTTGCCATCAGGACTGTGAAGCAGAGAGAGAGAGAAAGAGAGAGAGAGGAGACCGACCCACATCTAGGGAGGAAGAGAGGCAGCAGAAAGCCCTGCCCCTAAGGAGGCATCAGGCTGTGACTTGATTGACAAGCTAGCCTCCACCCCTTCATTCTTATTTATCAAGTTGACATGAAATTGTGTAACGACCACAAAGATTTCTAGTCTTGGAAGCCCACATGGCCGCTCTGGCCTGACCTTGAGGGTCGCTATGACTGAGTTGCAGAGTGAAGCCGTGAAAAATCCACTGCCATTGAGTCAGCTCGGCATTGAGTCATAGCGACTCTACAGGACAGTCTGATGGCTCTTAGGGTTTCGGAGACTGTAGATCTTTATGTGAGCAGACAGACTAATTTTTCTCTTGTGGAGTGGTTGGTAGATTTGAATTGCCAGCCTTGTAGTTAGCAGCTCATGCCTACAACTGAGTGCCACCAGGGCTCCTAATTGGAGAGTAAGACCCACCTAAAAGCATTCAAACTATTTTTAAAAGTATTTTGCCCAATAAGGTGTTCCTGAGTCTAGTCTAAGGCCAAATTTCATACTAGTAGATACCTAACTGCTCCTAGGGCTACTCCTTTTTTTTTTTTTTTTTTGGAAAAACGGAATGATGCATATTTCATATCATTTCTTCTTTTTCAGTATTCTTTTTTATGAATTAATCATTTTATTGGGTGGCTCTTACAAATCTCCTGACAATTCATCATTCATTTGTATTAAGCGTTCTTGTACATATGTTTCCATCAACATTTCTAAGACATTTTCTTTCCACTTGAGCCCTTGGTATCAGCTCCTCTTTTGTCACCACCCTCCTCACCTTGTGAATCATTGATCAATTAGATTTTATTGTTGTTAGTTCTTGTCTCACAGTTCTCTTGTCTCCCTTCACCCACATCTCTGTTATTTGTCCCCTGGGGGGTGGGGTGGGGTTGTTATATATCCAATCTTGTGATGGGTTCTCCCTTTCTTTTTCAGTATCCTTAGCCTCCCTAATTAGTGCTGCTTATTTTTATTTCTGAAATGTTTCCAAGAATGTAGCCTACTAATGTATTAAGAATATTATACAATTTTTCTTTCCTGGAAGTATCATCTTCATTCTTTGTTTCTTCAGTGCTCCACTGAGATTAGAACAATAGTAATCTAATTTAAGTGGTAATCAGACATCATTAGGCACAATACGTTTTAAAATTATATCCCAGCCTTTATGTGGAGTCCTGTCAATAAACCTAATAACATCTAGCTCAAAAGAATGCTATCAAGATTTCAAGGTATATCTAGAACATGACAGACTTAAAATAATTTTCTAATAAAGATAGGAAAAAACATTTCTTGTAAAGATTTATTTTCTTATAAAGGTAATAAAAAATACCAACCAAAATCACTGCTGCTGGGTCTATTTTGAATGATCGTGACCTTGTAGGACAGAGTAGAAGTGCCCTTTTGGATTTCTGAGGTTGCTAACCTTTATGGGAGCAGACAGCTGCATCTCTCTCCTGGGGAGCCGGGGTGGGTCCACACTGCTGACCCTGCGAGGAGCAGCCCCAGTGTGACCCACTCTGCCCCCAGTGCATCCTCCCTGTGAAATCCTGTGATGCTTCATCAGTTCACCCCGATTAAACACGGAGCCTTGTTTTATACACGTCCACTATGTTCAATACAATTACACACGGAAATACATTTGTAATGGATTGTATGAGCTGTGGCATTGTGTGCATCCCCGGTCATTTTCAACAGGCTTACCATTTCAAATCTCACCAACCTTTGTGCAGACAGCAAAAAGAACGGTATGAAGCGATTGAACATGCGGATCTCACGGCACCCTCACTGCAGTGTGGCAAACTCTAGAAACAGGGTGGCATAGATGGATTTTCGGGACCCTGAGTGACGCAAATGCTTAAATGCTCAACTACTAGCCAAAAGGCAGTTCGATCCCACCCAGAAGTGCCTTTGCAGAAAGGCCTGGTGAGCTCTTCTGAAAGGCCGGTCACTACCTTGAAAACCCTATAAACTGCTCTACTCCACACGCATGTGGTCCTCGTGTGTCTGCATCGACTTGGAAGCTACTACAACCACTGCCACGGCCATCTGAGCCCACCGTCACCGAGTCAAGGCGGACTCATAGGACAGGATAGAATGGACCGCCCCCGAGGGTTTCCGAGACTGGAACTCTTTACAGTAGAAAGCCTCACCTTTCTTTCTCCCAGCAGCTGGTGCTTTTGAACTGTTGACCTTGCAGTTAGCAGCCCAATACGTGACCACTGCACCACCAGGGCTCTTAGGAGAAATTAACAAATTATATTTAAATATATTTTAAAACAGCTCTTGGTTCTGTCAGTTGATCAGAAAAATCTGTTCAGAATTCCTGCCAAAATCTGTTCCATTTTCACCTTTTATCTCAAATGAGCCATATTTTGGTGAGTCTAGTCTTTACTGTCATTTAAAAATGAGTTTGTAATCAGTGAGGAAGATTTTCATTCCTTTCCACTTAGGACTTCAGTCCACTCTTTCAGTCCACAGCTGAAGAGGAAAGTTTATTGTAGTCATCTTAGCATAAAAGGATGTTTTAATTACAATATTGTACTTCAGCTTTTGTCCTGAAGACTTTTAAGGAACTTTAGTTTCTGTTGTTTTTATTCTTTGGGGAGTTAGATTTCAGATCCAGCCAGAAATCCATCAATGTTCTACTGCTTTTTTGGAGTAGCTCAAAAGTTGCTTAGTTTGATCTTTAATTTCATATCAAGAAATGATTTCATTGAGAGATGAACTAGTTGTGAAAACATCCTTGAAGCAAAAATATAATTTAGTATGTGAGATTCATTAGTTTCCTCATGAGTTTGGTTTTCTGCTGCCCGCAGACTGGCATGTTGATATATCCCATAGGCTTCGTTAGGAGAATGTATGGTTATGTTGACACAAGTGCATTTGATGGTAACTTACAGAGAGCAGTCACTGTTCTAAAGGGGAAAGTATTTTGAAGGCAAAAAATTAAGTAGAATGACTAGCACAAGAACCTATATCCCCATAAATTAAAGAAATAATCTTAAAAATAACAACAGTAACGATACCCTTGGTTATGCTTTGCTTTAGTGCTATTCTTGATTAATTATCCGGGTGTAATCTTTTCATTTATTTTTATTTATCTATTTATTTTTAAACATTTTATTAGGGGCTCATACAACTCTTATCACAATCCATACACCCATCAATTGTGTAAAGCGCATTTGTACATTCATT
>NW_022111369.1:6898772-6900721 GCF_000313985.2 Echinops telfairi
TACAGACCCCAGCCGTGGAAACCCCTAGAGGAGCTCTACTCTATCCTACCGGATCTTCACCCACCAGGTTAGGCTTTCCAGCAGTACAAAACAATAACAACAGCAGCCGGTTCTTAAAACCGTTTTTCTTGGAAGTTAACGGACAGCACCAAATCGAAACTCACTGTCAGCCAGTCTATTCCAACTCATTAGGATTTCTGAGACTGTAAATATTTACGGGAGCAAAATGGCCTCATCTTTTGTCATTTTGAGTGGTTGGTAGGTTTGAACTGTTGGCCTTTTGGGTAGCTGCCGACTGCTTAAGCCATTGTGGCACCAGGGCTCTGTTGTTAGGTGCTGTTGAGTCATTTCGACTCCTAGCGACCCTGTGTATAAGAGAAAGGAAATCTGCCAGGTCTTGGGCCATCTTCACACTGTCACTAGCCATTTCGGAGCCTGGAAATGGCTTTTTCTGTTCTTGACTGCTATTGAGCTCCCTACATGTAAAATAAGGGGTTGAGTAGATTGTTTAGTACAGCTCGCTGTCTATCCCTGGGTTCATCAACAGATTCAATCAACCCTGGATCAAACATATTTGTGGCAAATAAAAGGGCTCCTAGAAGCAATTCAGTGGCCGAAGCATCGCTCCCAGGCCAAGAGGGAGCCTCCTTAGAGTACATTGACGTGGTATGAAAAGTAATCCCGAGGTGATTAAGTATCCAGGGGGAGGTATGTAAGCTACGTGTGCATCCACCGGTTATCTGCTTGACTCCTGAAACCAGTACCACACGGATACTGAGGGACAAGTATACTTCACAACTCTTTAGCTCAAATCAGTTCATATCCAGATGCCTTCCAGAAGGGACCATATTGTCATCTAACCCTTCAAAAGGCAGTTTGGGAGGTTAAGTGCTAGTCCATCTTTGCGAAATCAGAATTTCTTTTCTTTGATTAAAATAGAACCTAAAATGTCAAATAAATCTTCTTCAGTGCTCTACTTATCCTTCCTCTTCTTTTAAGGAAAAACATCATTGTATTGGAGCTCTTACAGCTCTTATAACAATCCATACGTCAATTTTTTAAAGCATATTTGTACATATGTTGCCATCATTTTCTCAACATTTACTGTCCATTTGAGCCCTTGCTGTCAGCTCCCCCCTTTTCCTTCCCCACCTCCGACCTTCATGATCCCATGATAAATTATACATTTTTATTGTTTTCATATCTTACACTGACTGCTGTCTCCCTCCACCCATGTTTTTGTTATTTATTCCCCTGGGAGGTGGTGGGTATGCGTCCAATATTGCGATCAGTTCCCCCTTCCTCCCATCCTCTCCCCACCTTTCCTCACCCTCCTGGTATTGCTACTCCCAATTCTGTTCCTGAGGGGTTTCTCTGACCTGGATCCCCTGGATCCTGAGTTCTTTTCTGTATCTGTGTACATGCTCAGGTCTAGCACACAGTGAAAGGCAAGATTGGGGTCATGATAGTGTGTGTGTGTGTGAAGAAGCCTCAAGGAACCAGAGGAATATTGTGTGTTTCATAAGTGCTATACTTCACCCTGGTTGACTCATCTCTTCCTTGTGACCTTTCTGTGAGGGGATGTTGCATTGTCTAACAGATGGGTTTTGGGGTCTCTGCTCTGACACCCTCCCCCAACCCTCCCACTCCATTCTCAACAATATGTTTTTTGTTTGTTTGTTTTGGGATCTTCTGATGTCTGTTACCTGCTCCCGTTGAAACCTCATGATCTCACAGGCTGGTGTGCTTCTTCCATGTGGCTTGGTGCTTTTCTGCTAAGTGGCCGCTTGTTTAACTTCAAGTCTATATGATCCCAGACACTATATCTTTTGATAGCTGGGCACCCTCAGCTTTCTTCACCACATTTGCTTGTGCACCCATTTTATCTTCAGCAATTGTGCAAGGAGGGTGAGCATCACAGAATGCCAGGTTGTTAGAACAAAGTGTTC
>NW_022111369.1:6901700-6918649 GCF_000313985.2 Echinops telfairi
GTTCATAAGTTGCTCCAAGTGGTTATGTGTGGCCCTCGAGGTTTGGTGCACATTTGGTAGGGCCTGCACTCACACGCCCATTTCTGTGGAGACATAAATGATACCCTCCCCTATTTGTGCCCTACTCCCCAGTGCCATTGTCTCCCTTTTCTCCCTGACCACCTCCACTTCCCTATATTTGTGTTGGAATGACATGTACATCTCTGGGTTTGGTCTGTCCCCTGCCCGACTGCCTGTACCTCCACCCACAGTGTGGCTTTTTTTCTAGACCTCTGTGCTGATTATACTTACCTCAGGGGACTCATGTTGTACTTGGCCTTTTGTGATTGGCTGACTTCACTTAGCATCATTTCCTCCAACTCTTCCCCTGAGACGATGTGCTTCATGCGATCATCAGTGCTTCTTAGTGATGCGTAGGACTCCACTGTGTGTATGTGCTAGCGCTATCTAATCCACTCGTCTACTGATAGAAATGTAGGTTGTTTCCAATTCTTTGCAATTGTGAATTGAGCGCCACAGTTAACATTGGCGTGCACCCAGCCTCCCAATATTTGCCTCCTTACCTCTTAATTTTCTGATCTAACAATGGGAGCACTGGGCGGGTGATTCTACCTGGATGCCCTCTTGACTCCTTTTTTTGGTTTTTAACTTATGTATTTGGAATGTAAATTTTTGTTTTTGGAAAAAGAGAGGTTTTAGAAAGCCAGCAAGCTAATGTGGGGGATTTGTTTAAGGATGCAATGTGCAGAGTATGACAGAGTCAGTTCACAACCAAAGAAATGTTATGTAGCATCTTGAAAATTTTAGTTTTATTGGTAATTTCCTTGCTTGGAAACTAGTGAATGGTGATGAGTAGGAATTGGTAGTGTATTTGCGTATTGCTGAATTGAGAAGAGCCCATATGTACACCATTTTGGATCATAGCGGAGTGGTGTTTTCGTCTCATTGCCTCTAGTTTGAATTCCTTGATGAGAACATCCTTTGAAGCTAGAGATGCAGCTATTATGGAGGGGCTCTGGGGTCCTGGCTTTCTCATAAGACAATGTGAACCCTTTGCTAGATCCTTGACCTTTTCTCATTTTCAAGGGCAGTTAGGTTCATTAGACTGGGATTTTTTTTTATTCCAGCAGACTGTTCAGTTATTATAGGGTATGGCTAATCAACAAAATTAATCAATAAACTTGATAAAAATTTACCAATGTATCTGTTTGGGTGGGTATTTGCATCTTTATGTTAGGTTATTTGCCTTCATGATATTTTACTTTTCAGAAACACATAGTTTGCTTTTAATTATGAGAGATAGTTATTAAACACCATCAAAAAAAGTCATTTTTTAAAACTGATTGAACAAGAAACCTGTTGCCTACTTTGGACCTTGACTCTGAAAACCTTTCAGTAGAAATGGAAGTGTAGCATTGAACCTGTTTTAATACATTGGAGCACTAATTTACTTGTTAAAATGAAATCATGTGTCAAGAGAGAGCATTTCAAGGGACGTGAATGTCATGTCCGAGGCACCAAATTCTTCATAAACAGAATCGAAACTAGAAGGGGACAGTATTCTTATTTTAATAGCTGGAAGACAGTTTCTCATAATCAGCCAGACCTAACTATTCAGTGTAACAGTGGGCATTTTCATAACAGCTACATCTGTTATCTATTTGGTTGTCCGTCTAGTTCTTTGGATTATTGTGGTGGTTGTTAAGATGCCATTAAGTCGTTTCCAGCTCATAGCCGACATACAGCAGAATGAAACAGTTCCAGGCCCGGTAACATCCTGATAATTTTGCTATGTTTGAGCCCATTGTTGAAAGCACGGTGTTAATCTATCTTGTTGAGGGTTTTCACTGACCTCTGCTTTGCCAAACATAGTGTCCTTTTTCCGGGACTGCTCTCTCCCGGTAACACATTAAGACGAAGTCTTATAGTTTTCCATTCTAAGGAGCACTTCTAACAAGACAATTTTTTTTCCGTTATTTTGATATCTATGGTATAGTCAGTATATTTATTTGTTTATTTTTATTCAGTATATTTAATAGCATCAATTATGCCCCTCCCCAGTCTTCCTTATTCATTGTCTCTAGCTTTCACATGCATATGAGGCAATTGAAAATATCAGAACTTAGATTACTGTAGGAATTGTTAAATGTACCTTTAGTTCTATAAATAGACTTTGCAGAGAAAAAGCTTTTATAACATTTCTCAAAGAATTATGGGACTAAATTCAATAAAAATAGTTTAAAGAATCCAGCCTTATTTTTGATGATGCTGCCAAATATTTCTTACATTAATAAATCATTTCAACATATAAAAAATATAAATGCTAGAAAGAAGATCTAATCACTCATTGTAAATTTGTGAAACTATAAATATGAAGTGATTATAGAGATAGAATCACTCATTATAAATTTATCAAGCACATAGTTACTTCCTGTCTGGCTAGTAGATTACAGTGAAGATGAAACGACATCGATCAACAGCTTCTTTCATTGAGCTTCAGAGTGCTAGTCCAAAGTGATGCTCTGATCCGGCTCAAGCTTATTAAAAGAATAACACATATTGCCACTCTAGAAATGAGAGATAATTTTCAGATGGGAGAAAATGTGTTAACTGGACCAGAAAGCTCAACTATTGCACTGATTATAAATTCTAAGCTAGAGAACTAGAAATGCTGTAAAATGTAAGTTAGCAAAAAGAATTTGAAGGTATTTCCTATTCCTGCAATTTATTTGTTTAGTGTACATATACTTAACAACCTTTTATTTATTGTTCGACGTGGAGGAAAGCATGCAACCTCTTGGGTCATGTTTCTGATATTGACATGCAGAACTAATCCAAATGTCTGTTTAGAGACGGAAGCACAGAAGGAAACCTTCTCCGACCTCCATCCTGCCTCCTCCTTTTCAAACAAATTCGTTTTTTGTGATTGTGAGCTTTTTAGAATTAATCTGAATTTGTAGCCTGATGGTGCATTTTAAATCAGGGATAAACTTTCCATGTTGCTGAATTCAGTGGTCCCTAAGCAAAGAGAGACCCTAATCCTATTGCATTTTTCAGTCATCCCTTTTGGAAGATTGAGTGGAGAGATCCCAAGGAGAGGGCCAGAGGAACGCATGCCCAGTACTTCATGAATAACAGCACTGTGTCTGGAACAAAATCACTGGTAGTTCTGTGTGACATACAGGGTGAACCATGTTTACAGTATGATGGTGATTATTTTTATTTGAGATAAATATAGACAAATTAGAACAGTTGTGATCCAAAAGGCCAGTTGTTTAAAACCACCAGTTGATACTTGGGAGAAAGATGGGGCTTTTTACTCTCGTTAACAGTTACAACCCCCCAAACTCACAGGGGCAGTTCTACCCCATCCAAAGAGGTGCTAGGAGTTGGCATCAGCTGCATGGTAGTGAGGAGCAGTTTCAGAAGGAGTCCTGGCGGTGTAGTGCGTTACGAGCTGGATTGCTAACCACAAGGTCAGCAGTTCGAAACCACCAGCCTCTCTGAGGGAAAGAGATGACGCTATCTACTTCTGTAATGACTTACAGCCTTTGAATCCCACAGGGGCAGTTCTACTCTGCCCTGTATGGTCTCTCTACGAGACAGAATCAACTCAATGGCAGTAAGTTTGAGAGCAGTTTCAGAGGCAAGTAGATAGGATGAAAATGCATCTAAAATGTGTCTTGTAGGTTAATTGCAGAAGAAAACAGAAAGGACAAGAGTGATTTAAAATAAAGCAGGATGACTGTCTTCAAATGTTTGATAGAGCATTTCTGCTTAATGCAAAAGGACAGGACTTAGATCATGGGGTAGATTTTAATGCAGAACACATTTCTGTTAAAATAAGGGAGGGTTGCTATTTTTTCTCCTAGTAAATTAAAAAACAAAAAGCTCTCTTTGCTTGTGGTGGGCTCCCTGCCACTGGAGAAATTCAACAATTGCATTGTCAACCACAACAAACTAAAAGTTCTTACATGCATACTATATATTAAGCAAGGAACCTTGGGGGCATAGCGATTAAGTCTTTGGATGTTAACCAAAAGGCTAGTTGTTTGAACTCATTAGGATTTGGAGGAAAATATGCACATTTGGAAATTCTGTAGGACAGTTAGTTCTACTCCGTCCTACAGGGTCACTATGAGTCAGGATTGACTTGGCCACAGAGATTTTTTTCCCTTAAATTTATCAAGGCCTGTGTGAAATGTATGAACAAATGAGGCATAACCTTTACACTTGAGAGTTTGTCATTCGGTAAGAGGAGACACACGTGTGATAAGAATCAGAATTGCTCTACAACAGCAGTAGATATGAAGAAGAGTCCGCGAGGGAAGAGACTGCCTTTGAGTTTACGCTGAGCAACCCCGTAGGTTGTCTGAGAAGGAAAGACGTCCACGCCTTCCGGTCAGAATGTCGTAGATGGCCCCATGCTAATTTGGCACTAGGAGTGTGGTTAGAAGAACCACTACAATCTTTTACAATATGCAGTCCTACTAAGTGACTGTTTTCTAAAGACACTATAAAAAGAGAAACCTAACCTTGCATTCAATTTCTGAATTTTGCTGGTAGATGACTAGACATTGTCATCTCTGTGAATACTTCTTGGCTACAGAGTTTGGAGATAAGATCCTCAGAACTCTTGGGAAAGTGCCTCTTGGCATTAAAGAGCACTTGTTTCCCAGTGAAGACAGATTCTCCACCCCTCCCCTCTCCTTTTCCCCTCAGGCGCCTGTGCGTGCTCTATAGCTGACTGCTTTCAGTGTTCTCTCTTCTCTGTGTGGCAGGATGTTACAAAGAGGGTCACTCACATTGCGGTCTAGCTCTGTGCCCAGACACACTAATCTTTTTGTTAGGCCATGGATGGTCACCTCAGACTAAACCCTATGAAACCTCTGGGGAGAAGTGGCTTGAGATGAGTTTTGTGACCGACAGCCATCAGTTCAAAGAATGTTTAGTGTCAGGGTTGAAGGAAACTATAGTGGTCCACGAAAAGAGGCTCACAGGGGGTCCTTTTTCAGGGCAAAAGACAGATGGTTTTTCTTCACTTGAGATTGTACACAATATACAATAGACCCAGCCCTTGCTTACCAGCCGTGCTATGTGCACGCCTTCTCCATGATGGGAACACACACTTTTTATAGGCCCAGTGGGAGGACATTTATCTGTTGCTACTGTTCTTTTCAGCGGTTTGTCGGTAAGCTAAGACTGTCTTTTGTAGGGTGACAAAGGGGCTTTAGTAAACCACGGGGTTCATCAAGAGAGTCATTGTGTACACATGCACCTTCTGTGTAAAAACTAATTTTATGTTTTAAACACAATCAAAGGGAAGTTCAACAACCAGTTACTCTGGTCTGCATTATTTGCCGTTAGATAGACGCGGTGGCTTTCACCATGTTAGACCACGTGTGTCTCACCTAGGAACAAGCACAGTATACATTTTTCCTAGACAATTTGGAAGTAACGACAGCCCTGTGTCCTGTACTAAGCTACTTAAGTATTCACTATATCAGTTTAAATGACTCAATTTGGTAGTTATTTTCCAATTATATTGAAAATAGGACATTTTTCCCCTGGGTATTTTAGGCATTGTTTAAGTATAATTTTGCATATTTCTCTGAATTATTAAATTGTTTATTTCAATGTATGTTAATCATCAAGATGCTTCTTAACATATTAAAGTGACTCCACCCGTTCACTAGGATATTTTGGTACCTTACTTACATATTCAAATATTATCAATAAAACATATTAGCTGGAATAGCACTTGTTAATCATTTGTCTCATGGAAGACAATAACTGGTTTTCCAGACCTATTGATTATTTTGTTGAACTGGTTTCTCCATTTGTAAATGAGGGTGAAGTTAGAAAGAGTAGTTGTTGATTCATTAAATGTCACATTTTTATTTTCATCTATTTCTCTTATGACCAATGTACATTGCTTGAGAAACTTACACCGGAATTTCAGGTATCTTGAGTTAGAGAATCAGAAAAGTAGAATTTAAATTGAGCTTACAGGATCTACATATAATTTTACAAAGAAAAAGACACATAGAACATTGGATTAACAGGAGAATAAAAGACACTTGAAAAATTTGAGACGGTGCAATTAATGCATTTACAAGGAGATATCATATAAAACGTGATTCTTCGTAAAGTGTATGCTACAACCTGTACATGCTGCTAATTCAGAGGAGAGATGATTGAGGTTTGTGTATCTGCTAATACTGTATTTTGCAATGAACATAAGAAATGCCTTTTAAGACCTTATGCTTATTATTTATTTATTTGAAGGATTCCTTTCACTTTATTTTACTTAAGAAATAATAGTAAGGTACATATAAACCATTTGCCAATTCAGTGTTTTTGTATGGTTAATGCAGTGACCAGTGAAATCATGATTACTAGTCTTGTTCTGAATTACTCCAATCTCACAGTGCCTCATGAGTTGTGTTAGGCTGGGTTGACCAGAGAAACAAATCAGTGATGCTCATATAGTGACAGAAAGAGCTTTATGTCAAGAAGTAATTGTATATCAGGAAAACATCCCAGTCCAGTCCAGTTCAAGTCCATAAGCCCAGTATTAGAGTATTATGTCTCTCTACAGACTCACACAGCCACATGTAATGATGCCGAGTACAGGACGATCACAGGCTGGTGGGTGCAAAGTCGTATGGATCCAAGGTCCGTGGAAACATAGCAGAACTCTGGCAGCTCTCTGGATGGTGAGCAAACTTGAAGATGAAGGCAGTGAGGGAAGTCCCCAGGCTCCTCTTTATGAGAAGACCACGCCCACAGGGAGGCACTATCAGGCTGTGACCTGATCAACAGGGTGGATAATACCCCTACACTTTATAAATCTTCAAGTTGACATAAAACGATCTAAGGAAAAAAATCAAAAAGTGATCTAAGGATCACAGAAGCCTTATATTTATTTTGACCTCCCCCCCTTCAGTTTAGAATGAATCCCATATTATTTAGTTCACTTGCTTCCTGGTATCCCCTGGGCAGTAGTGATGACAGGTGTTACTAACTAGCCCAGTGTGCATTTACAAAAACTGAGACCCAGGGGTAATGCAAGTTGCCCAAAATGACAGCCCCAGCCTTTACTGTTTCTAGTGGGAGGATGGATTTGCTGCTGATGCACAGAATGATTATTACACTTAAAAGAGGGTCACTGAAGAACTGACACAGATGGCCTTTTGTGCATTTGGTAATATTGGAAACCATTGGGTCAATTATAATTGCTTTTAGAGGAATAATTATGTCTATTCCAAAGTAATTATCATATCAGAACATATTATTTGGACAACTTGGCATTTTATTATCTTCTAGCAAATTGGAATTGTAAAGGTTACATTAATTTTCAGTATATTAATAATTATTCAACAGCCAGATTTGCTGATGTAAATTTGGTGCCAATTTGGTCCTTCTGTAATACTGCTACATAGCACTATGTGGGCAGTTGGTTAATTTGAGCTAAATTAAAGATTTCATTATTAGTTTAATAAAATATTGGGCACTCATTTCTTACAGATTTAATTAATTTTTAGTGAAAAATATCATGACCTCTTACTGGGAGACTTCTACTTAGTCACCCAGACAGTGGCTGTAATCTTCGCCTGTGTAAATCAAGATCTAGGAAGCAGAAGGTATTATAGCTGGTCTGTGGCTATCGAGGGTTGCAAACAATGTCCCCTTCCTCTTTTCCATGGACTTAGTTCAGGCGTCCCTTTTCTATTCGCCCCCTTCAGGTTGTTCTTCACCAACTGTGTATTTGGGCCATTTCTGAAATGCAGATCGGTTATTCTACTTTCAAACCCCCCTGCTCTTAGGATGGAGTACAAGTTGATCCCAACCTACTTTCTCTGTTCCCTGACATAGCGCTTAGTTCCCAGATCTAGGAACTCTGTCCTCCTGCAGACATGCTGTTCCTACTTGGTGTCTTTGCTCAGCCTTCTTAGCCTGGAATGCCCTCTGCTCTTCTCTGCCTGGTAAATGCCGGCCCACCTTTTAAAAGCCACTCAAATGTTACTTCAGATGACACGCTTCTCCCCAGATGTTCTAGTCCGAGTGTAAGCACTTTGCAGCTCCCTGTCTCTCTCTCTGTTTGTGTGTAGACATCTAGAGACACATATATATCTCACTTTTCATCTCAATGATTTATTTCTAAGATGTTTAGCCTGCTAGTGCCTCACCCACAGCACATACTCCTTATCCAGCTTCCGCTTTCATATAGCTTCATGAAGACGTTGGGTGATACATCCAAACATCAGTAAGCACATATTATAATATGAATGCTGTTGCTGTCATAAGGGGTTGCCCAGTGGTTCGAACTTAGTGACCATCTGTACAGCAGAAGGAACTACTTCCTACTGCTGAGTCATCCTCACAGTGGTCGTTATGAGTCAGCCCAGTGCTGCAGTCACTACGTCAGTCCATCTGGTTGAGGATCTCCCTATCTTTTACTGACCCTTTACTAAGCATGCTGGCCTTCTCCAGGGCCTGATTTCCCCTGATAACATCCTCAAAGTCCGTATGATGATGTCCTGCCCTCTCTACTTTTAAGGAGCATTCTGGCTGTCTATCTTCCAAGACAGATTTGTTTGTTCTTCTAGAAGTCCATCATCATTGCCAATATCATAATTCAGATCCATGGATTCTTCTTTGGTCTAACTTATTCATTATCTAGTTCCCCCATACATATGAGATGATTAAAAATACCATGATTTGGGTGGTGTACTTTAGTCCTCACAGTGGTATCTTTGTTCTTAAGAACGTTAAGAAGAAGTCTCTTATAGCAGGTACTCGATGCAATTCATTGTTTGATTTCTTGACTGTTTCTTCTGTGGGTGTTGATTGTGGACCCAGGTAAACTAAATTCCTTGAAAACTTCAGTCTTTATTCCTCACAATATTGCTCATTGGTCCAGCTGTGAAGATTTTTGTTTTGTGTAGATTGACTTTTAATCTAGATGGAGGGCTGTAGCCTTGGATCATTGTCAGTAAGCACTTCAGGTTCTCTTTAGTCTCAGCTGCATCATCTGCATATTAATTGTGACTGCTGTGTCTTCTTCCAGTCCTGCTATGGCATTCTTCTTCCTGGAGCTTCTCACTGAAAGGATACAGCCCTGATGCACACAGTGCCTCACGTTAAAGCAGTATCTCCTTGTTCTGTTGACTGATTGCCCCTTGGTCTGTGTGCGGGTTCTACATGCCCACAATGCAGGGGACTGGAATTTCCATTCTTCACAATGTTAGCCATAGTTTGCTAGGATCCACATAGTTGAATGGCTTTATAAACTCACTAAAACACAGGCAGATTATCTGGCTAATCATTTCAGTTTTGAAATCTATTAAGTGACAAAATTGGATTAAGGGAATTTTCAGACCTTATTTTTCTTTAATATTTGGTGACATAAATGCAGTAGGCTGTAGGACTTTTTTTCTCCTTCTAATATTTGTAAAAGTTTTGCATGGATACTGTAAAAGTTATTTTCTGTTTCAGTTCTTAACCGTGATCTTAAAATATGAAGTAAGAAGGAAATCAACAGTATGAAAAATAACTATGAGTTCCAGGGCTGGAGAGCTTTTGAAAAATAAATAACTCCCTGGAAAGATACTGGTTAAACTTTTGTTCTGTATAGTGTATATTATGTAACTGGTACTCAATAATATTTAACATTATGAATTACAGAGACTGAGAAAATGTAGGCCTCTAAAGAGCAAATCCAAGATGGTAGATGGGATTTTCACATTACTGTGAAGACAAGGTAGAAGTGGAAATAATTGTTCTCCTGAGGGTGTTTAATCATATTAGTAAAAGAACCATATTCACCTAACTTATTTTAGCAAGGGGAAAGGCCATTCTCCTTACTAGACACTTATTTAAGATTGAAGAGAAAAGGCCAAAGGGGGGGGAATTTCAGCCAAGTATAATTTAATATATACAAAACAGCGTTTTCTCTTCCAACTTACTGTAAAAGCCAACATAATTTTATTTATCTTAATTATTTTCATTTATTTTTTTTACTTTTGCTTTTCTATGTTATTAGGACATTTCACTTATATGTTTTTAATCGAAAGTAGAGATTAAAAATGAAAATTGCACTATATTCTAAATTCCTCAAAAATGAATATTGTCTAATTTTTTACCAAGGCAGAAATAAGGAAAAGAGTTCCAACTTTGGAACCAGAAAGAGCTGGTGCCAATTCTGCCACAGCTGTTTACCAACTATTTAATTTTTTTATTGATTTTTTTTGTTATCCAATTTTATTTATATAGATATTATTATTTTTAATCATTTTATTGGGGGAGCATACAGCTCTTTTCAAAATACATGCATCCATCCATTGTGTCAAGTACATTTGTACATTTGTTGTCATCATCATTTTCAAAACATTTTATTTCTATTTGAGCCCTTGGTATCAGCTCCTCATTATTTTCCCCTCCGTCCTCCACTCTCCTTCCCTCACAAACCCTTGATAATTTATAAATTATTATTATTTTTTCATGTCTTACACTGACCTATGTCTCCCTTCACCCACTTTTCTGTTGTCTGTCCCCCTGGGAGGGGATTATATATAGATCATTGTGATCAGTTCCCCCTTTCTCCCACCACCTTCCCCTTCTCCTCCTGCTATCACTACTCTCATTGTTCCTGAGGGGTATATCCGTCCTGGATTCCTTGTGTTTCCAGCTCTTATCCGTACCCGTGTATATGCTCTAGTCTAGCCAGATTTGTAAGGTAGAATTGGGGTCATGACAGTAGGAGGGTGGAGAAAGCATTAAAGAACTAGAGGATAGTTGTTTGTTTCATTGGTGCTATACTGCACCCTGACTGGCTCTTCTCTTCCTTGTGACCCTTCTGTAAGGGGTGTCCAATTGTCTACAGATGGACTTTGGGTCTCCCTTCTGCACTCCCCTCATTCACATCAATATATATTTTTTGTTCTGGGTCTTTGATGTCTGATACCTGATCCCATTGACACCTCATGATTACACAGACTGGTGTGCTTCTTCCATGTGGACTTTGTTGCTTCTCATAAACAGTGTTATTGGGACATAATCCAAGTATCATGCATTTCAGTAGTTCAGTTATATCAAGAAGATTTGTATAATCATTACCACAATCAATTTTAGGACATTTGTCTTCTTTCTTGCACTCCTTGTTATTAGCTCCCTATTTCCCCCCAGCTCCCCTGCCAGACCCCTGTGAGTCATTAGTTCAATTCCCGTCTCTCTAGATTCATCCATCCAAGATTTCAGATACTGTAAAACACAGAGAAACAAACAAAACAAGACAAAACCCAAAGAGTCACAACAGCTAACAGCAGTAATAAAATAAAACAGGAAAACTCCATTTGAAAAGAAAACAAAATGACCAACTATTTGGGCTTTGGCAAGTCATCTAAATCCTTCAAGCATCAATTTCACCATCCACACAATATGAAAATAATAATAATTTATGATTTATCATGGGTTCATGAGGGTGGGAAAGGGAGGGAAAAAAACGAGGAGCTGATACCAAGGGCTCAAGTAGAAAGAAAATGTTTTGAAAAGGATGATGGCAACAAATGTACAACTGTGCTTGGCACAATGGATGTATGGATTGTTATAAGAGCTGTGAGAGCCCCCAATAAAATGATTTAAAAATTTTTACAAAAATTCATTAGAAACTGAATAGAATTGTTTAAAGGAAAGCATCGCCAGTCTGCTTAAAGAAAACAGTGTTGTTGACACTGTTGTTGGCCTCAGCTCCGAGAATTTATTATAGAGATTGCAGATTGTAGCGTTAGCTATTGGTGAATGCTTTGCAGAGTTTCAGTTCTTAATAGATAGGTTAATAGATTAGATGATGAGAGTTGAACCAGCATAGCCTGAAACCTTGAAGATTTTCTAATTAAATACTGATGATCAGTGAGCTTTGCTGAGCTTACTAAATCATGACATTTCCATCTCGGTGACCTGGTTAAAATTGGAAATGTCGAAATGTCTGAACAGAGCATGATTCATGGACTTGGATCTGAATTTAATTTCCATTTTCTTTATTGGAAAAATACATTATAAGTAGATTAACTAGCAATTAAGATGTGCACCTCTTAGTCCTCTGCTTTGCAACAGTGTCTCTTGAAGCTGCAAAACATTTGCTTTCTTCAACCAATGTGATGTTGATCTCCATAAAAGTAGAAAGAAAAAGAAAGAAAGAAAAACCCACAAATGAATCAAGTACCTCTCATCAGAGGCATAACGACATGGTTCAAAATAATCCAAGGCAGGACTCATTAGTGGAATGTGTGGGGTTGTTGAAGATATTTGGGAACTTCGTGGTGTCAATAATATCACTGGCTGTTGGATTCCACGTGAAATTTTAGTGAGTTCATCCGCAGACCTGAGTTCTCACTGGGCAGCACACATTCAAAATGTGTCCAACTGAATGTATTGTGTCCACCTCCCCACCCACGTTGTGTCCTCTCGCAACATCCCACAGTGAATTGTTTGTTATTCAAGCCAGACGCTTGGGAATGACCTTTGATTCATCTGTGCCCCTCCCGATATCTCATTCACCCAGTCTTGTTGAGTCTCCACTTAGGTTTCCTAAATATCTCAAGGTTGCCCATTTTTCTTGCTGCTTCTGTGCAGGTGTGAGCCATCAACTGTGCTTTCAAGCAATTTTCAATTGCTTACACATTCTTGGACCCATAGTTTTGTTTTTGTTTTTTGTTTGAAATAGGGAAAGCGCTCTCTTTTTGTTTATTATTTCTCTCTGATGGTTGCAAAGACCTGGAAGCAGACTTTTGCAGCACTGGGCTGTGGGTAAGGCAGAGGACCGTGGGTTCCTGGGTTTTGTGGTGGACTAGAGGTGGCATGAGGAGGTCCTGGGCTACTCCTGCTGCTCAGACAGAAGACCACTGGGTGGGGCCGGGCTCATTTCTTCTCACTCTGCTCCCACCCTCTTCCTCTCAGCCACCTCGTTATGGTGCCTGGTCCTCAGTCCTCTGTCAGCAGCTCCAGCAGCAGCAATGACAACGAGATCTGGAAGCAGGCGCCCATAAGTTTTAATATGGTGTTCGAACCTTGTCTAAAGCACGTAACGTCCTAGCTCACAGGACGGATTGTGAGCATTTAATAACTCATGTTTGTATTTCGCTGAGGGATAGTAACAGTCTCCTAGTCGGGTGTGTTAGGGGCTGTTGTTGGTGCTGTCCAGTTGGTTCTGACCCATAGCGTCCCCATGTACAGCAGACCAAAGCCCTGCCTGGCCCTGCGCTCTCCTCACCACTGATGCTGTGCATGAGCTCAGTGTTGCAGCCACGGTGTCAGTCCATCTCCTTGAGGGCCTTCCACGTTTACCCTGCCCCTCTGCTTGACGAAGCATGATGTCCTCCCCAGGGACTGGTCTCTCCCGACAACATGTCTAAAGTATGTAAGATGGAAGTCTCGCCAGGCTTGCCTAAGGAGCCCTCCGGCCATACTTCTTCCAAACTAGTCCTTTGACTCATTTCCCCTCATCCATTATTACTCTACTCTTTTTGCCACAGTGTTGTCTCAGTGCAAATCTGTTCAATCTTAAACAAAGCCTAACTATCTGGACCCAGGTTTCCCTTGTGGAGTGGCTCCCACCAACAGCCTTTCAGCTGACCGCTGCGTGCGTAAGCCCTGTACCACAGTGCCCCTGCTAGATGCGGATCAGTGAGATGCTTGGGGTGTACTGCACGCTGCCTGTCCAAGAAAGAAAGAAAATAGATTCTTCTATGTGGATAACATTGATTTCAATCCAAGCATGATTATGGGATTTGTGATTATGGGATTATGTGTTTCGCATGTGATTATGTACTGACTTTCAGGCATTGTTGGTATTCAGGGTTACAGTGTTGTTAGCGCTGTTGAGGGATCCAGTGAACAGCAGAAAGGGACCCTACTTGGCTCACATCATGCTCATCATCAGTGCTGGGTTGGAGCCCATGTTGCAGTCATTTTTCACACTGTCACTCTAGCTCACTGAGGCACTTCCTATTTCTCCTTAAACAAAATATGTGAGATAAAGTCCCATCAGGCTCAAAAGTATATTGGTATGCTACTTGAAATAGGACTGTTTAAATACTTCTGTTAGTCACCCTGCGCCCCCCAACTTTATCGGAAACTTCCTCGGTGGTTTTATTTTTAATTTAGAAATAACAAATTTGCATCAACTTTTAAAAACAGGTTATTTTTACAAATTGCTCTCTCGGTACTGTATACCCAGTACCAGGGCTTGCTCCTTGATATTACCTCTGAAGTTAAAATTTAAAAAGCCTTTTATTTCAGGGTGATTGTTTTCTCTCTGATTTTGAAGGTAACACACTGCGTTTAGGGGAGCAAATGTAGAAGGTTAGAGCTTACAGAAAAGATAATTCTACCATCCGGAGAAGACCACTGGCAATGTCTTAAAATATTTCCTTTAGGTAATTTAAAGAATTAAAATATTTCCTTTAGGTAATTTAAAGAATTAAAATATTTCCTTTAGGTAATTTAAAGAATTAAAATATTCCCTTTAGGTAATTTAAAGAATGGCCAGTATGTTTTATAGGATCATTTTCTATATACCACATCTTATTCTATTTTAACTTACATTTCATCAGTAAACATTTCACATGTTATTAAAGACATAACCCTCCTCCTCAATATCTACGTGATAAATATATATCATAATTTGTATAACTTCTACTTGTCCTATAGATTTTTATCCTCCTATAACCATATTTTAAAAGGTGAATAATACAGCTTCCATTCAAGACTTTTTGGGAATCTATTTTATGGTTTTGTAAGTATAAATACCTATATCTTGTTTAATTTTCAAAGCTTTCCCCGTTCTGTGGTTTACCCAGATCTTTTTACTGTTCCACAGTCTCCCTTGCTCACTGTACCGTTTGGCTCTCCAAATTAAAGAACCATATTTTATGATAGAAATATTTCTTCTCTTGACTTCTTACACAAACCTCATTGAATAGAAATATAAATGAATAAAAACGCTTATAGCCTGATACCCAGGAATTTAAAGGAAATACCCTAAAAAAGTGATGCTGTGAACGGATGCAGCTTTGTAGAAGGAGCTCGTTAATGAAGGACGTGTTCTCTCCTGTTCTAACCTGCCGCTGCACCTTGGGTCTTAAATTGGAATTCCAGCTCTCCCCGTGGACAATTCAGAAACCGGACATTTTTCTTTTGTTAAACTCACTGCTGTTGAGTTGATTCTCACTCATAGCAACCCTGTAGGACAGGGTCAAACTGTCCAGGGGTTCCTGAGACTGTCACTCTGTAAGGGAGTAAAAAGCCTCCTTTTTCTCTTGTTATCCCTTTAAGGTGACCTTATTTAAAGCGGGACACCTTTGACGGGGGTGGGTGGGTGGGTGGGGTGTTCTTGATTAAAATTTGGTTTCTATGAACCAAATAGACCATTCCCTAGCTTCTCGTGCATTCTTTCCAAAAATCGGGACTTTTTTAAAGCACCAATATTCAGCGGGACGTCTGGTCACCTTATTTAAGCACACACTCTACCTTTCTTTTCAAGCCTCTTCCTGCAGTGCCTGGATGATAGGAGGATAGGCTGTGTTGCTTGTGTAATTTTCTTTTAAGGGCATTCAATGGAGAACGACGCCAGCGATGACTGTGGGCAGAATGGAAGTAGTAGCCGCATGCCTTTGCCTTTACCACGGATGGTTTATGTGAGTGCAAGCATGTAGATGGGTAAGTGTGAACATTGGTTAGCGATTCGAATCTGTGAATCCATCCTAATAGCTGTCGTGCTTGGGGGAGTGTGTGGAATAATCAGAAGACCCTGCGGTTGCAGTTTAAGACGGTTGCAGTTTAAGACGGCATCCCTCTTGCATTAGAATAATGCTGTAAGAAAGGAAATTGCTACCAGTCACAGTGATAGAAAAGTGGTTCAGTCTTCAGTCTACATTGCCACCGTGGCATTGTCACCTCTCTCTTTTTGTGTTTTTGTTTCTTACTCACAGAGTTGTTGGTAGTTAGTTGCCATCAAGTTAGTTCCGGCCCATAGCAACCCATGCACAACAGAACGAAACACTGCCTAGTCCTGCGCCATCCTCAGAGTTGTTCGCACGTTTGAGCCCATTGTTGCAGCCATGGTTTCAATCCATCTCCTTCAGGGCCTTCCTCTCTTCATTGCCCCTCTACTTTACCAAGCATGATGTCCTTCTCCAGGGACAGGTCTCTCCTGACAACACGTCCAAAGTACGTCTTGCCAGCCTTGCACTCTGGTTGTGCCAGAAGCACCAAGGGTGTATTTGAAAGACAAAAATGATAGTTTTCAGGGATAGATATTTAAATTTTATTTTTGAAAATCCAGAAAGTTATTGCTTAAGGGAGATTAGAATTGGGAATTCAAAAATCTTGATAGATTTTTCTCTTTGTGATAAGTAGTCTGGTTTCTTTTTATAATCACTGTATGGCAACTGCTTGCACATAGTTGTCAATGCCCTTCATGCTGAGTTCTGTAAGATTCTATTCTGTGTAAGGCAGTGTACTCAAAACAAAATAAAATAAAAACACACTGTACTAAGTGATACTGAAATTCTTCAGAAAGATTAAGTCGCCATCCTTGCCCTCAAAGGCCTTAGTCAGGGAAAAAGAGCACAAAGAGTTGGTCTACTAGAACAGAGGGGGGAATGTCCAGCAAAATGGACATTCATGGGCCAAAAGAGGCCAAAGAAATCATCAGTATGAGTTAACATCACACGCTGCACTAAAGAGAAGTTCCAACCACCACATTAGGGATGAGTTCATTGTTTGACCAAATATCACTGGCTAATTTTGAAGTTGATAATTTTGTATAGCCCAAGAATGATGCTAAAATATCCAAATGATCCATGGCAGAAAAGAGGTTACCCGCGTTTTGTTTTCAAATAGTTTTACTGGCATGTAAATCATACCTCTCCTCCTGTTACGCATAG
>NW_022111369.1:6918749-6929193 GCF_000313985.2 Echinops telfairi
GACAAAGACCCCTGTGCTAGAAAGAGACTTGTAAATTATAAAGTAATAATAATTGACAAACAGAAGCCAAACACTGCCATGAAGTTGATTCTGACTCTTAACTGGCCCAAGAGGACAGGGTAGACCTGCCCTTGTGAATTTTTAAAGCTTTTTTACCAGAGTAGAAAGTCTTGCTTTTCTCCCCAGGAGTAGCTGGTGGTTCAAATGGCTGACTTTGCAGTTAACTACGTCTAACTGCTGCACCACCAGGACTCCTGTACGAAATATAGTGAGTTGTAATGATAACATAAAAATGTACTGTTATCTCTTGTACCAAAGTCAAAGTGGATTCTGTCTGCCTCACGGTGACTGCTCTACCTTTAAGGATATATATGTATATATATCCTTAAATATGTATGTATATATATTCTTTAAGGATACAATTCACAGGGCTTATTGGTCTGAACTGCCAACTCTCCATGTAGTGGTCCAGAGCACCCTGCTTGTCATCCACTTAGGGGCCATTTACTATCAATAGATGATAAGTGCCAAACAAAGCAACAGAGATAAAAGCCCAGGTGGGACTCATAACTCTTGTCTGGAAAGTCCAGAGATGATGACTTGAAAAGAGTAAGACTTGATCTGAATCTGTCATGATTATATTAGTGAATTCAATCATTTAAGAATGGGAGGGTCCTCTGAGTAGATGAAACAGGAACCAGTGAATGGAGAGACATTTTGGAGACAGTCAAGCATAGTGATTAAAAGCACAAATCTAGAGCCAGCTGATGTGTTCAAATTGTGGCACCACCACTGTAGCCACCATTATTGTTATTTGTGTTGAGATCTCATCCAATATTTGGTTGCAAAGATAATGATTACAACAGCATTAATGTTTTTATTAATAGTAATATAAAATAATGATAATAATTGCTAATACCTATGGGGTACTTACTGAACTGGGTAGATGTTGTTTCAAGTATTTTATACACTATAAATTAACTTTATTCACAAAATAATTACATGAGTTAAGTACCTCATATATTATTTTCCCTTTTAAAGTCGATTTGCCCAAGCACAGATAGAGTAATCAATTTTACCAAGATTAAACAGCCAATAAAATGCTCATAGAACTTGAATGATTGATTAGGGTCATATTGGGCAGTGGTTTAAATATAAGAATGCATGCAGGTGGTGGAAAAGACTGTCAGAATAAATGTGTAGTTAGTGGAAAGCCGTTTTGATTTCTGCATAGAGGAATAATAGGGAGATTAAGCTGAAATATTCCAGTCACTGGAAAAGGACATCCTGCTTGTTGCAGTAGAGGGACAGCAACCAAGAGGAAGACCACAGGCAGGATGGATTCACGCCGTGGCTGCCACAGTGGGCTCACACCTGTGAGCGATAGTGAGGACGGCACAGGAGTGGGCAGTGATCGTTCTCTTGTTCATGGGTTACTCTAACAACAAGCTGACAATTACGGTCAATTGCCCAGGGCCTGCCTGGCTCTGATATTTGTTCAACTGTTAAATTATAAGGTTCGAAATTTAGATAGAAATCTTTGGGTGGCTAACCGTTAATGCGCTTGGCTGCCGACCAGAAGTGGGAGACTTGAGTCTACTGAGACAACGTCTTGGAGAAGGAGCCTGTGGTCTTGTCATTGTTGTTGGTGCTGTTGAGTTGCCCCTCCACCTCTCTGGGTACCCTGTGGACGACAGAACAAAACACTGTCTGGTTCTGCACCAACCTTACAGGTGTAGGTGTGTGCGTTGTTGCAGCTCTGTTAGTTCAGTTCTTGGAGGGGGTTCTTACTTGCTGACCAAGCGTGATGTCCTCTTCCGGAGACGGGCCTCCCTTGGTAACATATACAAAGTCTGTGAGATGAAGTCTCACCAGCCTCACTTCCAAGGCGCATTCTGGCAGTGCTTCTTCTGCGACAAATTGATTTGTTCTTCTGGCAGTCCTTGGCACTCTCGACACTTTACTAACATCAGAATGAAAACATATCACTTCTTCTACGGTCACCCTCATCCATGGTCCAATGTTCACAAGCGTGGGAGGCTGTTGAAAAAACCATGGCTTGGGTCAGGCGAGCCTTCAAAGTGACCTCTTTGTTGTCAGGCTGCTCAGAGGTGCTTCCGAAGAGAGGTCTGGTTATCGACTCCAGAAAACCAGCCACTGAAAATCCTATGCAGCACCATGGTGTCATCCTGAGCCTGAAACCACCCCATGGCAACTGTTGGTTGGGGTTGGGTTTTGGAAGGAAGTACTGAGATGTAGGACAAGAAAGGAAAATTTCATTGGCTGCTGTAACTATTTGGTGAGGGAGAAGCCATCAAAGATTACTTATAGGCTTTTAACTTAGTTGAATGATGGTTTTGTTAACAGATAATTAGCCTGCCTTCATATTTAATCAGCTTCCTAATGCTTAACATTATTTCTCTTGAAATGGTCTCTCTTTTTTTTAAATGTCTGTGACCATTGTTAAATATCTTTTCTTCTTGCAGAGTTCTTTCGTGTAGTGCGCTGTCTTCCAAAATCTCAGTCTAGAACGCATCTTTTTCTTTTACATGCCCCTCTATGATAGAGGTAGTAAAACCTAATGGTGAGAAACATGTCTTGCCCTGACTTCTAATTGCCAACATTATTCGTTGTGGACTAACAATGCTTTGTTCTTACTTTATCTCATTTACAAATGGGAGCAATGCTTACTGAATGGGGTGTCTACGAGCACTAACGGGGCCTTTGGTTCACTGTCCTCTACCCCAATGTTTCCCGTTAGTGTAAGTGGCTTCCCTGATGGGGGCTTTTCCTACAGTGAGAGTTGTAGTCATGACTCTCTTTTGCTGGCCAGATGTTAAACTGTACATTATCAGCTTTCATAGATAAATAGCACAATGATTGCTCCTCTACTTCAAACATGGAATGAGTTAATAGTCTAAAAACACAAGCTATGAACTACAAAGAGATGCAATAACAAACTGGCTTTCTGTGAAATTACGTTTCAGACGGGGGGTGGAAATTTATCTTCCAATTGGATTCTTTCATGCAGCATGCAGACAAGCGGTGGGAACATGATATATGAAATATAGGAATCTCCAAGTCCCTTACATATCTTGACATTTTTATTTGTACAGATGTTATGAATGATATAATGATTGATTTTTTAAATATAGCAATTAGAGCAGGAATTTTGTTTGGTTGAACAGATGTGATGGTCAAAGAGATTTATCTTACAAAATACTGACTCAGACAGAATGATGGGAAAGACCTTTTCTGTAGGTTGGTGGACCTAGATAAAATTACTGCCAACCCAGCCGGTGTGGGCAGTTAGGTAAGTTCTGGGGAAGGATTTGGACCTGATTCTCAGCAGCCATCTTTCTCCAATGAGCGCTGCTGGACTCCAGTATTTTAAAAACCCAATATTTGAAATAACCTCAGACGTTACAGGCAGAGATATTTTAAAATATGACTTCCCTTGCTTTACAGAGAAAGACACCAAAGCCTAAAGATTGATGGGGACTTGACCAGGACCCCCAGGAATGATCATGGAACGTCAGAGATCAACCTTAGGTCTCTTAATTCCGCATGGTTTCGCCATTTTGTTACACAAGTCCTGTGAGCGTTAACATAGTTTCAACCAAACACTCGTCCTGAGAAATAAAGCTTCTGTAAAATCAGAAAAAAAGCAAAACACAGCAAACCACTTGGAACTAAAACTATTAGAACCACGATTTCTTATTTTCGCACATGCAAAAATGGCTTAGTAATGCCAAGAAACATTTAGAAACCTTTCTGTTTTTAAAATAACTCCAGAGCCCTTGAAGACTCCCAACATGGAGTTGCTGCCACCGTCTGACCTTGACATGGGAGCTTCAGGAATAAGCAGCTCATTGGTGCCCTGTGCGCTGAGATCCCATGGGATGAAGTGAGTCCCAGGGCAAGGAGATGGCACCGGGCTCCTTTACCTCACAGGGTGCTTGCAGCCAAGCTGCTGAAAAGACATGCACTCTTCCAAGGCAAATGTGATCTGGAAGGATGTGAACTACACACTCATTATCTGAATGCAAGGAAATACTACTCAACTATTAGAAAACCTTTCCTTTCTTTTGAAAATAAGTAGAAATATAGTACCCATTGGCTGTATTTAAAACAGTGAATTCTTGTGCTTTCCTGTCTAGGTTAAGTCCATACCAACAGACAGACACACCAGTCTTCAAAATTACTATTGGTGGGTAGATTTTGTATAGGTTTCCTCTCTGAAAGGCTTTGGGTTCATAAGTGAGAAGGTGAGATCATCATTTGTGAACAGTGTGCGGACTCGACATGCTCTCTTCTAAATCCTCCTGGTGATTCTGTGCTATCACTAAAATCCTCTGTAAACTATTCATTTCACTTCACTATGGATAGGCACAGGCGTAGGATGGGCTTGAAACTTCAGTGTGCTCCAGACTCACAGCAACTGGTGTGGCTTTTCTTTTTAAGCTCAAAGCAAGGTTTGCTTGTGAATAGTAAGTAGTGTTACAGCCTCTTGTTGTGTGACCCAAGTTTCAATGACTTTCTCTTCTATGTCAGTTACCTGCTTATTGTGTGTGTCCCAGAAACATGAAACAAAACACCCAGACCCAATGCCATCAGGCTGATGCTGACTCATAGCAACCCTATAGGACAGGGTAGAACTGCCCCCCTGTGGGTTCCCAAGACCGAGTGGCATGGTGGTTTTGAACAGCTGACCATTTGGATCGTAGCCCAACACGTGTGTAGTAGAGTGTATAACAGTGATAATATTCATTGCGAGGTAAATGTGCATGAGTCAGAAAACACTTCTATTTAGAAATGAAGTAAACATTTCAGAGTGGAAGGTCAAAGTGGCCGCAGTGGTGCGCTCACACGTCACAGTGGGTATGAGGCTGGTGAAGGGCAGGGCTGTGCTGCTGTACTACTGAGCGGAGCTCCCTCCACTGTGGAGCACCTCATAACAGCAAGTGTTCTGATGGGAGCAATTTTGTTGTTGTTACTTTAATTGTTTTAAAGGAACACCTCATTTCTTTTTTCCTGTTTGTTGCTGTTACGGGGGATAGAGGTAGACAGAGGGGAGAGTTGGACTAGAAGAAGGTTGAGTGGTTTGAAAAACAATCTCACACTTGATGAGTACTACTTGAAGGAATGGTGAGCAGGGATCACATAAAGGAGAGAGGCAGAGTGGGAGAGAGGGGAGGGCTGCATGGAAGAATTCTCTAGGTAGCCTTTCAGACCACAACCATCCACCCCCACGCCCATTCTGAGCCACTGCCTGGGAGGGAGCCGCTGGTCGGAGCAGGGAGTTCAACAGCTTTTGGAAACGGCCCAAACCACAGGGCCTATGAGCTTTGCACGGAACTTCCAGCGTCAGTGGGGGCTGTTTGTTTCAGCCATGTGGCACCTTTTTTGGTTTCATGAGTTGAGTTTTATTTTTTACATTACTGTCGAGCATCCCATGACATATGTGAAGGTTAACATTATAATGCTGTCTTTTTGTGAGCAAAGCCAGAGTTCCTGGAAAATGGCACGAGTTCTATTCTTATTGTTGTTCCCAGGGGCAGAGCTTTTCCATCAAGGGCAAATTTCATTGAGCAGAGTCGTTTTCCCACCCAAGCAAGTTACTTGTTGTTATTATTTTAAAATCATTCAGTACTCAGCTCCCACCTCTTAGATGAAGACAGCATCTTCTTTGGCTGTTGATCCCAGTTCATCAGGTTCCAAAAGTCCTGAGACAAAGGGGTCTCAAAAAGTTTATGGAACAATTCCATTACCTTTCAATTCCATTTGTTTTACAACTTTTTGAAGCCCCCACATACAAGTACAAGGCAGATTTTTTTTCAGTTTATATTTGTATTAGTGCCTTTTGAAACTAAGGTAACCTATGAAACTCAGCACAGTGTCTGGGGCCTGCTGAAAGCTCAACCAATGGGCATTTTGTTTCCCTCGGGTTTTCTTCTTTAGGACAATCTGGAGCCATATACATTTTACTTTAAGTAATTACTATATTTATTGACTTGAAAACTGCCCCCCAAAACCTAGAACAATCCCTTTGTTGGGCATATGCCTCATTTTCAGGCATTCTGATCAAAAGCTTAGTAACAGGTAATCATATTAAAGGCATTTGTCCGATTCAGTTAAACTTAACCCACATTTATTCAATATCTACTACACCCAAGGCACGGGTCAGGGTATCATGGAGGATAAAACAAAAGGTTGACAATTCAGACCCATTCAGCACCTCCGTGGGGAGAGTGCCTGACCCAAGCCATGCTTTTCAATTGCCTTAATGAATGTGAAAGTTGTAAGACTGAAGAAGTGAGTTGTTTGAGTTGTGCTGCTGGTGAAGAATATTGAAATTTCCATGGACTGCTGAAAGAACAAACAAACCTGTCTTGGAAAATGTACAGAGTGCTTCTTTTTATTTATTTATTTATTAAAAATAATTTTATTAGGGGCTCATACAACTCTTATCACAATCCATACACACATCAATTGTGTAAAGCACATTTGTACATCATTCTCAAAACATTTTCTCTCCACTTAAACCCCCTGCATTAGGTCCTCATTTTTCCCCTCCCTCCCCGCACCCCCTCCCTCATGAGCCCTTGATAGTTTATAAATTGTTATTTTGTCATATCTTGCCCTGTCCGACGTCTCCCTTCACCCACTTTTCGGTTGTCCGTCCCCCAGGGAGGAGGTCACATATAGTTCCTTGTAATTGGTTCCCTCTTTCCTACCCATTCTTGCTCTACCCTCCCTGTTTCGTCACTCACACCACTGGACCTGTAGGGCTCATCCGCCCTGGATTCCCTGTATTTTCAGTACCTGCAGTCAGAGTGCTTCTTAAAGGGATGGATGTTGAGACCTTGTCTCATATGCTTTGGACATGCTGCCGCGAGAGAGCAGTCCTGGAGAAGGACATCGTTTTGGTGAAGAAGAGGGGCAGTGAAAGAGGGGAAGGCCCTCAGCATGCTGGCCTGCCACAGTAGCTGCCACAGTGGGCTCAAGCACAGGGACAGGACCCGCCCCTGTTTTGTTCTGTTGTGCTTAGGGTTGCTATGGGTCAGAACGGACTGTACAGCACTTAACAAGAATGACATGGGCGACAGACTTGGCCATCTGCTTCCACGAAGATTAGAAGCTAGAAAACCGTGGGGCAGTTCGATTCTGTCACGTGGGGTTGCCATGAGACAAACTGAATTCAACAGCATCTAGTAACAAAGACAACATAGATAAGATAAAATAGATAGCTCTTGCCCAGTCACCTCTGACTCCTCGTAACCTCAGGCTCAACAGAATGAAACACTGCAGGCTCTTGTTGCCAACAAGTTCAAGACCATTGTCGTGGGTCTTGTGTCAGTTCTTCTCACCGAGGATCTCCCTTGCCCTTGCTGACCCTCTGCTTCACCAAACACGATGCTCTCCACCAGCAGTTTATGTTAGTCTGGAAGCTCTTCAGAATCTGCCCATCATAGGTGGCACCACTTCCACCAGGATGGCCAAAAGTGAGCCACCATAGTACCATAAATGTATGAAACGGGTGGTGGATATGTATATGTAACCATGTTCACTCATATACATAAAACCATATAGTTGCTGTTAATGCAAGGCAGACCATAACAGACAGCCCAATAGTTTCCCTGCCACTCTGGCTTTGTGCCCTAGCATGACCTCGTCAGCACCTTCAGTCTCAATTACCTCAGCAAAGAGCATTGATAGTCATAGAAGTAATAATAATCTGCCTTCCTCGAAAATGTTTTGAGAATGATGATGGCAACAAATGTACAAATGTGCTCGACACGACATTTCTATGTATGGATTGTGATAAGAGTTGTATGCACCCCTAATAAAATGATTAAAAAATAATAATTGACCTTCCTCAAAAGATTGTTGTGAGACTCAAATTGAGTATTGGTAGAAAAAGTACATTTAAGCAAAGAATCCCTGTGCAAATATTAATTATAATTGGATGAGGAAGAACTGGACTGTGGAGTTTTTCTTCACACTCTGCTTGGCATAAAGCCACCAACAAGGACAACAAGGAGTGCTGAGAGTCATCAGGACTTTGGTTTCTTTCCTACATAAAGAAAAACGGTAACTTAAAAAGGTTCTATAGAAAGGACTATTTCCACCCTCAGCCCCAAAACCATTCTATTGAGAGCTAAAGAGGACGACTTTATTGCCGTAGGGTTGTTGTTCTCAGGTGTTTCTCAGAGGCTACATTTTAGAGTGATTCTAGGGGGTTGGGGGGGAACCCACCTCGCTCCTTTGAGTAGAAATTGGAAGAAAGTAAATGCTACACTTGTAGGTTTACCTCCCTGAAAAGGAAATACTGTGCTCTCCCACTTTTACATTGATTCAGACGTATTAATTCCCTCCAGTCTATGTAGGCAACTGCTATTTCATTTGATAGCAAACCTCTCAGTCAGGTACTAGCTGATTTGATAGACACGAGAACAGATCCTAGAAGGTTAAGTGACTTCTCCCATGTCACAATGCTTATTCATCGCAGTAGGGAGCCTGGAAACGGGGTCTCCAAACTCCTGACCCATTATTTCCCCACTATACACACCTCCTGTACTTAGGAGCCCAGGCAGTGCTGCGGGTTAGCTATTGGGCTGTTAACATCAAGGTTGGCAGTTCAGACCAACCAGTGTTTGTTGGGAGAAAGATGATGCTGTCTGCTATTCTGAGACTCATCACAGTCTCAGAAGTCCGAGATGGGGTCACCGTTGAGTCGGAATCAACTCGCTGGAAGTCGGTTTGCTGTTTTGGATGCCCATCATAATTGCTGAAAAAGAACCTCAAACAATTGCTATTGTGCTGTTTCTGACTTTTGGCAGCTCCGTGTATGTGTGAGAATAGAATTGTGCATCCTAGAGGGTTCAGTGACTTATTTTTTGGCATTTGCCAGGCCTTTCTTATGAGGCACTTCTGGGTATTCTTGAACTGCAAACCTTTCAGTTGAGCTGTTTGCACCCCTCAGGGACTCCCCCCAAAGAAACCAAACACTGAACCGATAGAGTCAGATTCCAATGCGTGGTGACTCCCTGATGCTGGTGTAACTCATAATGTCCCCAGTACATTAGTGTTTTCTTTCACTGACTTAGAGCGTTTTAAGGAAGTGGGCACATGGGGTCATTAGGAGTTGGAATTGACTCGATGGCAACTGACAAGAAGAAGCAGCAAAATTAACAAGTAGGAATGGTTGATTAGTTATAAGTAAGCATCAACTTAAGATTATGTCAAGTATATATAACAGTCCCAATCACCTTGCTAACAAATGTCTTGCTGATAGCGCCAAGCGTGAATCTTATTGGGCTTTCTTTAGTGAGCGCCCCCTACTTTGATAAAGACCCCAGTCTTGAAACCCCATCGGGCAGTTCTCCTTTGTCCCACAGAGGCACTATGGGTCAGAATAGACTTGGGGGTAATGGTTTTGTTCTTGTTTTTGATAAAGGCCAGGCTAGATTTAAACATACGGGGGTTATTTCCGTACAGTTCCTGCCATGTATGTGAGGCAGTTAAAATATTTAGTCCTACAATGTCTGGACTCCAGGAGGTCTTCAATAAGTGTATAGTAGACCACAGAGTTCATTATATGCTGCTAGCTAACAGTTTGCATGTGGTCAGAAAAGTAATTAGAAAAATTTTGCCCAGAAGCTGATTTGGGCTAACTTGCCTTGGTAAGTTTCACTTATCAAGAGTTTTACTGCTTATTTCCCCCCATTCATCTTCTTGCAAGCATAACTCATTGAGCTGTCTGTGTCTCTGAAAAGTGTAGCTTCTCGGTGGTGTTTTACCCACCCCTCACTAATCAGCTGTTCTCCAGTGGGCTGGATGGATGTCTGACCAACAACAGATGCTGCCATGTGGCTAAGAGAGGAGGAGTAGGCGGCCATCTGGGAAGTTACCAGAGTTCTGGCTTGGGGTGGACACTCTCTTCATTACATTGCACGAGTGGAGATGGATGGAAGCTTATTTTCAAGCCAGACATTTCGATAGGGAGATACTAATCATTTTTCTGGGACAGCTCTGAAATGCTATGCCCATGGAGGCAAGCAGGGTGTCTCGGTGTACTGTCTCAGCCCTCTGATCTTCTGGGGGATGCTGGAATGATCCAGGGAGGCTGCAAAACAGATACCTACACTTTATCCTGCATCATGGGCTATAGTCCAAACGTTTTTAATTGTCAGGGGCATGCTGAGTTTGTGGGGTTTTTTTGCCCAGGAGGAGGTAGGGCAACTGTTTGGGAAGATGGACAGATCCATGTTCACTACTGCTCATTGAGTGAGTTGGTGGGGCAGGGCACTGCTCCAACACAGCTATCTGGACACGGACGATGGTTTCAACCACCTTATCAGATCAAGGAAACGCTGAACATGCTCATCAGCAAAATAAACAAACCTATGTCAAAGTATAGATGTTTATAAAGGATATTACC
>NW_022111369.1:6929341-6934840 GCF_000313985.2 Echinops telfairi
AGAAGATAAAACATTCTCACCTGCTGTCTTGACTGTGGAACGATTTGGCCCTTGCGCATCTCTCTTGATTGTGTGAGTCCGTTGGCGAGCCCCCCCACTGTACACTTTCCTTCCCTGGCTTTTAATGGTAGACAGTTCTCACCTGTCTCTTCTGTCGATGGTCTCTGTCTTCTGGTGGCTGAAAGTAGGCCACCATGTTTAAGTTGGGTCTTGTTTCTTCTGTCGTGATATAATTTCTCTTAATGTCATCTGCTCAGAAGACCTTCAGATCTTTCGTTTCAGCTCTGCTCCTGTGCGTCATAGCCTCTGTTTTAAGTAACTGGCTGTCATTGCCATGCAGAGGTACTACCTTTACCTTGAACTTCGCCTGCCCCAGAATAACTTCACCTGCTCCATCGGCTTCTTCCCTTGGTGATCTTTTGTTCTCGATATCACTGTACTTCTGCCATCCAAGTCGTCTTCTCATGTGATCCAAGCATTCATTAATTGTAAAGTTCTAGTTGTTGAACCTAAACATTGTGACCAGTGCTAGTTATCCTTGTGTGCTCAGAGTAGCCCTGTCATTTATGGAATTTTCAGTGACTGCTTTTCTGGGAAGTAGGTCACCAGTCCTTTCCTCTGAGGTGGACTTGATCCTCCAGCCCTTTGGTTAATTGCCAGTCGCGTGAACTATTTGCACCTTTCAGAGACTTGTAAACAAATACTCTATCTCCCCTAATTCGGGACCACATTACTCCTTGTAGACTCTCTCAATAAACTTTTGAGTTCATCTTCATTTGTGCCTATGTTTGCATTATTAGGAGAATGAATCGGCATTCTTCCCTCCAACCTCTTCTCACTTGGCATGAACCAACCATTCCGTGACCAGGCTTGTCCCCGTGGTTTTCAGGACCCTCTCTCCATTCCCTTTCTCCTGTACCATATGTTCTTTCTCAGCTTGAACACTTTAAGTTCCTCAACTCCACGAGCACCAAATCTTCTCATTTGAGATCTTTGATTTCATTCTTCCCCCTATATTTTCAATGCAAGTCTCTCCAGGTATAAATGACTACATGTAATAACATGTGAATATATATAATATATGTATTTTTTCATGTAATATTTTTGAAAGTAGCATTCATCCTTGGCTTCATCCCTATATTCCTTAAACTTAGAAGAGAGGCTTTCTTCAGGACAATTTAAACACTTTGTAAAATGCAGAGACTAATGTAGAAGGAGAATCGATGGGAGGACTATACGGAAGGAGATTAGAATAATAATATTACTTTTGCAGAAGAAACAAATTGGAAGACAGTTTAACCTTGAGATACTTATACACTCTAGAGACCTGTTTGTTGAGTGTTCACTCAGAATTATTTTGATTTACTAGAGTTAAAAATCATGAACATTTTTGGTTCAGTCGTAGAATTTTCCCCTGCCATGTGGGGAGATGTGGGGCTCCACCTTGATTCTGGACAGTGCACCTCCTGTCCAGCCACCAACCATCTGTGATGCTGACCAAATCTCCCTGGTACTTCTAGATGAAGGTAATGGGTGTGGCCACCTGCTCCTGAAAACCCCACACTGGCCATCCTGTGGTTCACAATGGTCTGAGCTACAACAGAGCATGAGGATGGTACAGGCTCAACTGGAGTCTCAACGGAGTCTCAACGGAGTCAACTTGATGGCAGCTCACAACAACAGCAAGGATAAAAAAATTATGGACGTATTGCTGTACTTGGCATGATAAACATTTTAGATGGTTCACCCAGTAAGGTCTCAAATAATATCTGAGAAAAGAAGAATGTCTTCTGATGGGATGGGGCACTTATTCATTAATTAAAATGCCACTCACATTTCTTAGGCTGTCTGAATATCCAGGGATCAGAATTTCTGAATTTTGGTGTAAATGAAAATTATTTAGTCTCAAATTTTACTTTTACTCAATTTGCTTACTTATTGGCAGTTGTGGTTCTCACTGCCATCGAGTCGATTCAGAGTCGTCATGACCTTAAAGGGGGCAGTGTAGAAACTGCCCGTGTGGGCTACCAAGATGGACATCCTGCTGCCTCAGAGTGGCTATTTAGAAATGCTGACCTTGCAGTTAGCATCCCAACCCCTAATCACTAACTACCAACTAAACTTAAATTCACTGCCCTGGAGTCAATACTGACTCACAGTGACTCTATCTCACAAACCCACAGGGACAGATCTATCCTGTCCTATAGGGTCATTATGATGATTAGGCCACCGGGGCTTTCAGCTTTTCTATAGAGATTATCGTTTTAATTTAATACGTATGTTAAATTTTGTATTTACGATATTGCTATTAGCATGCAGTACCCTAAAGACAATTTGAATTTTGATCTTTACAATTGTCACTATTTTAAAATGCTGCTTCTGAACAGCCTTTGGGGATTGAAAATATCTGCTATGAGAGTGTCTTCCTTCATGTTTTAAACATGATTTCCTGCCACTTTGAATGCCTTTATTGCTGTTAGCATTCTATTTTTATGTATTATTTAAGCTTTTCCAGTATTCTTATTGTTATTCAGTTAAAAAAGAAATCCATTAGAAGACTGTCAGCTAAGAACCAGCTTATAGACCTAACCTCTGTCTAACTCCCCTCCCCACGTGGGAGGCTGCCTGATGTTCACCAGCAGGCACATCCCTATCCCAGATGTCAGGCCACGTCCTGGTCATTCAGTGGAAGAATGTTACTATCTGTCCTCATTGGGTCTTCCTTGCTGTTGCCTGCGAGCCTCAGGTTATGGTAGTTAATGCTCTGCCCTATTCCTGAGCCAGGACCCTTAATGTAAGTCTTTTGCATTTTTCTTTTAAATTTACTTCTTCCTGTGCTGTGGTTGGGTAGATTATCATCTGTTGCATTTGTTAAAGCTTACTCTTGTCTTGGTAGCCACCATTGTACTCTCGTTCCATAGACACTGTACCCACAGAATGTGCTCATTTAGTGTGTGTAGAGTGATTGGAAGGCTGCAATCCTGCTATTGCATTCTGGTTCAGCTTGCTGCCTGGTGATTGCATTTCCTGCTTGTCTGAGACTCTCAGTTTCTCCTGCCTTTTCTTTGCCCATCACCATGCTCTGCACCTATGGTGGGACACCTCTATGATTTCACATTGTGCCTCTATCACCGATTACTTCTCTCAAGTGGCTTTTGGAAGGGGTAGGTGTTTTAATCTCCAAAATAAACTCTCGTTCCACATTTTTATGCCATTGACTTATTCCTGAGTCCAAGTGGCCACCCATGGTGGTTTCTGGAGGCCTTTGAGGTTTCTATGATTGGTTCTAGCAAGCTGGAGTGTGTTGTTCTATGATAAGGGGCATGCATATTCCTACTTTGTTTAGGATGGCCTGATTTTCATCTGCTGTTCTGGTGTAGTTAATAGATACTCCTTCACTCTCAAAAACATTTTGGTTTGAATAACAAATGCTCCAAATAGATCTTTCAACTTCTGTCTTAAATTATGATAGTAATTGGACTTATAATTTTATCAAGTTTAGTTCCATGTTGAGAAACTTAGTGTGTCATGTTTTTATTCTGATTACATAAGGTTTCTAGTGTACTTAGTGACTTTGCAACATACAACACTCAACCTCACTGTCATGGAGTCGATTACAATTCAGAGTGAACATGGTAGAACAACTGCCCCCTGGCTCTCTGAGACTGTAACTCTTTACAGGAGTAGAAACCCTCATCTCTCTCCGGCAGAGCGGTTGGTGGTATCAAACTTCTGACCTTGCGGTTAGCAGCTCAACATGCAACCACTATGGCACCAGGTCTCCTTGAGTTATATAGGCATTTCAAATAGAGCTTATAACATATAAATCTGAAGATATCAAATGGATAAATCAAGGCAATTTTTCCCCTCCAGGTCCACACATTTATTATGCATTAGTTTATCATAGGCTAAAGTATTCCCTGGAAGCCAATTTTAAAAGACTTGTTTCATGCCCATCAGTAAATATTCTATGAAGCAACACACTGGCTAGACATTTAACTTGGAGTGTCTATAATTATATATGTTTTGCTTTGTAATCTCTTTGGGGAACCATATTGCAAGTGCTGTAGCTATGGAATCGCTCAAGGGAGGAATGATACCAATTCTAAAAATACAGCATCTTGGATTTTTCAAAAAGTGATCTGATGCCTTTCATGTGTAGTGCAGCAGAAAATGACTAGACCCTGGTAATTATTCTCAGGGCTTCTGTCTGTGAATTAAGGCTTAAATGTCTTGAGTTGCAGATGCTTCAACTTCTTTATATTCACTTTGCAAAAGTCTCTCAAAATCGTTGCAAATTACTGCAATAGAAGCAGAGCAGTGGGGCCTGGGGAGTATATTTAAGTGGGGTGTAATCATAGGGAAGACTGACAAAATGACCCAGCATTTTCTGTCATCAGTTCTTTGTCCTTTATAGATATTATTATCCTGCTTTTACTGTTATTTGAATGGCTACTGAGATCCTGCAGAAAAGGAAAAAGACCACCCACTGTGTCGAATCTATGCTCATCTGTCGTGTGTTCCCCTAACCTTGATTTCCGGAGTGTTATGTCTGTTGTAGGAACGCTATTGCAGGAACTGGTGGGGTAGTGGTTAGTGGTTAGGCTGTGATCTGTAAGATTGGGTGTTCAAAACCATCAGCAGCACCGAGGGCTTTCTAATCCTGTAAACAGTTACAGTCTCGGAAACCCAAGGGGGTTGCTCTGAGTCAGCAATGATTCAATGACAGTGAGTGAATTTAGGTCTATTGTGGACTATTTTTCCACGAGGACAAAAAGCAAATCTGCGTGTCTCCTTCCTTTCATATCCCTGTGTCTACTCTAGGATTGCCAAAAAGCGGTGTTTTGTATGACTGGGAGGCCCACAATGCTGAGGGCTTCCTGTGGTCTTAGTGCTGATTTGTGTAAGGTCAGAGAATCCTTTCGGCAAGATGGAATCTCTGGCTACCAAGCTTGTTTCTCCTTTGACTCCAACTTCACTGTCTCCAGGACTTTCTTATACAAACAACTGTGTATTAAAATAAACACACCTAAGGGCATCTGACTCCAAAGCATGGATTTTCTAGATATAGACCAAACACAGAGAGGACGCAGTCTACTTTCCATTAGCACCATCCCTCCCTTCCCCAGGAGGATGCTAATCTACGTCAGACCTAAGGGTCTTTAGCAAGGATATTTTGTTCTCATATTAAGTAACTTCACTTTGAGAGAAATATTTCTTCTACCTAACTCAGGTCCTTCTTATTGGAATGTAAGGTCATTTCTTTTGGTTTGGTCCTCATTGTAGATGGAGAACAGCTGGTCACTGCAATAGCTCATCAAATACTTTAAGAATGTTATTAAATCATCCATCAGTCTTTTCCTTCACCAGGTGGAATAATCCCAGGCCCTTTAATCTTTCCCCATAGATATTATTTTCCAACCCTTTAATCATCTTTGTGGCTCTTCCCCACTGTAGTAGAGTTAAATTTGAACCCTGCAAATTGGGTACAGGTTTTTT
>NW_022111369.1:6936038-6938683 GCF_000313985.2 Echinops telfairi
AATTATTATTGTATCTTATATTACACTGTCCGGCGTCTCCCTTCACCCACCCTTCTGCTGCCCGTCCCCCAGAGAGTAGGTTAAAGGCTCAGCACTCGGACGGTTCCGCCTGAGGGAATGTGGCCTCTGTGAAAGAGGAAGCCCAGCAGCCATGAATATCCCAGGCTCAGGGCTTCTGGTCTTTGTATGCAGCTCCCAGTACAGTCTTGACACAACTGAAAGATGCAAGGTAAAAAAAAAAAGAAACACATCAAGATTTGATATGGAAAACCTTTCTGTCAACTCTTTCTTTAAGTTTAAGTGCAATAGAAGTTGCAATAAAAAAGACTTATGAACACGTCATGAGTTCTAATGAATTAAAGTCATGGAAGTAGTTGTCTGGGGGTGAGATTGGGGTTACTGGGTTCCACTAACTCTGCTTCAACAACAAATTCGAAATGTTTCCTGTGTTGTAAATTAGAAACTACTTGTTTTTAATTAAGGCCAGCCGTACGCTCAGAAGCACTTGGGGACTAACGGAGTGCCAAGGTGCAGATGGTGGTACTTATGTGAGGCATTGGTTCCTCAAGCCATATATATATTTGTGGCTAGGTGAGTGTTTCATAGATTTGAGTTCACACGTGACTCCTTCCTCTGAGATTTTCCATCAAGTGACTAGCAGGCAGTTTAATGACGGCGTATTCAGAAACCATCTAGACAGTAAGCTCACCCTCCCTGGTGTATAGATGACAGGTTTTTAGAAACAGAGCTGAGCTAGATGACTAAAATGAAGTTTCTGGTTTTTCAGGGATTGGTCTAGGAAGGTGAGAATGAAAGAAATGGCACTCCAGAAAACAGAAAGCATAGAGATGACATTTTGGAAAGACAAAGGGCATTTAAGGGAGAAGGCAAGGAACGTTGGCAAAGACAAACGGGAATAGCTTGCAGAGAGTGAAGAATGATTTTGCTCAAATGGATATCTTAGATTTCTAGAAGGTGAGGCTTGAAAGATGCAATGGATATTATACACCTCCATCCCTTAAAAGTACTGCTTAAAAAAACCCATGAGGCCTCCCAAATCCATCTTTTGTCTCTCTGTTCTACTGAAAGGCTGTCGGGATGTATACTAAGAACTGTGGGAAACAGTGTAGTACAAGACAAACTGATCTGCCTTGGAAGAAATATGGCCAGAGTGCTCCTTAGAGGCAAGGATGGCGAGACGATCTCATGTACTTTGGACCAGTTGTCAGGAGAGACCAATCTCTGGAGAAGGACATCATGCCGGGAAAATCAGGCAGCGGAAAAGAGGAAGGCCCTCCACCGAGATGGATTGACACAATGCCTGCAACAATGTTGCAGGTGTTTCCTTCTGCTGTGGACAGGGTTGTTATGGGTGGAGCCAACTCGCTGGTACCTAACAACAACAACAGGATAAAAAGATGTATAAGTGATTACTGTATGGTAACAGTGGGCTGACAAATGTGTTGTCTCAATTAATTCTCATAATGACTATTTTAGGGACTATCCAAAATAGCTACCCTATTTTGCAGGTAATTCTTCAGAGAGATTAAATCACTAGCTCAAGTGGCATTATCAAAGTTTGAACTTGGATCCGGCAGTGGAGCCTGTTCATACCTGTGACGTCATAGTGCCTTTCACTATATTAGGCAAAAAACCTAGCATGTTTCCCCAAACATGTAAATGAACGTATCTATGATGTTCAGAGAACAAGAAAATGACATGCAGTCAGGTAGAAGACAGGATTGGTAGGTAGGTCTGTTGGAGATGGTAGTCTTGTTGGTAATGGTCTCAGGGGCAGTGGATTTCCACGGATATTCATTGAGGGAAAGATGGTTTGTGTGGAGGACACAGCAGAGAGAAAGAAACATTCTTGGGGCAGGTATAAGCCAACCCAAGCCATTGCCACCAAGCGAATGCCGACTTACAGGGACGTGAGGAGGGTTTCTGAGACTGTATATCTTTCTGGGATTACACAGCCTCACATGACTGGTGGGGTTGAACCACTGAACTGGTAGTTCGGAGTTTAATACCTACCTGAAGTGCCACTCGGGTACCTTTGAACAGGTATGGAAAGTGATAGATTGGTAGGAGTGAACGAATTAAGGTTAGATTGCTAAATTGGGGCCATGCTGCAAAAAGCTTTGGTTAGATTTTGTACTTAATTTAGTAAATAGCCTAATTTAAATGTTCTCAGGGTGAAAAATTGAAAAAAAAGAAGGCAGAATTCATTGAGAATGAATGATCCTATATAAAGGATACACACACACACACACATATATACACATCACATATATATTGTCTTACTATCACAAAAATATTAATGTCTCCATTGTAGTTGCCATTTTCTTTGCCACATTTGCCTTTACACATTTTATAATCTCTTTATGATGAAACTTATAGGCGAACGTTCTAGTACGCCTTGAGTGTTCATAGTGTATTTTAATGTGATGGCTCTATTTTGCAGCACTTTACTGTTTCTGGAGGGAGACATAAATCAAAAGAGGAGCATGCTCCTGAAAGTTGAAAGATACCATTTTTGTACCAATCATGGGATGAATTCAAGAATAGTTGGTTTCAAAGGTTACCACTGATTCGTCTTTTTTTTAAATCGTTTTATTAGGGGCTCATACGACTCTTATCACAAT
>NW_022111369.1:6940150-6942810 GCF_000313985.2 Echinops telfairi
TTCCTTTTCCCCCACCTCCCCCTCTCCCATGTCCCCCCGGAACTGTCGGTCCCTTTGCTTTCTCCTCCAGATTATTCATCCAGTTTATCTTATTTAGACAGACCTGTGGTGATAATAACATGCACAAAACAAGACAGAGCAAAACCAAGCAACAACATACAACAAAACAACAACAATAACAAACCACTGACAGATAACAAATTAAAACACAACACGAAAGAAAAGCTTGTAGTTAGTTCAAGGATCTTTTTACCAGAGCATGTTCTGTGCCTTAATATGGGTGAAAGGTTGCAAGTCTCGGTTTTAGATAATACTTATGGATAACTCCTGTGTTTATTCATACAACTTTAAGTCCTCTTTTACTGCCCTGGTTGAAGGTTTATAACTTTGCACGTTTTATATGTGAAAAGATCTATGTGGGTGAACCCTAATTGTACCCGAAATATGGGGTGCTTTTAAAGAACAGTTTTTCAAGTCCCTTTGGCATGAGATATTTTATTCATTCATATTTATGCATGAATAGATATTCATTGATATTTATGCATGAATTGCCCTTGCTTTTTATTTCCCTAGTGGTGCCAGTCCCGTGAGCAATCATCAAGTCTTTCAAGTCTTACATTCATTATAGTCTTGCAAGATTTAGAGTGCATTAGAAGTGTTTTATATTTCCACATTTGCTCACCTGTGAAGAAGGGTGAAGAGTCGTTGCTATGATGCTGGAAAATAGTTTGCGTTTTTAATGAACAGGACATATTATAAATGATATCTCCTGTTCAAGGTGGCATCAAATTGCACAGATTTTGAACATGTTCAACTGACCAGCTGGGCTAGTTAAAAAGCATTTACCAATCAAATTATATGAATTTCAATGTAAAATGAATTATTCTACATATTTCTAAAATTTTTTGAAGTCCTTTTGAAAAGGGATCATCCTAAATTGTTTTAAACTTTATAACGTTCCTAGAAAATGTTTCTTTTATGATTTTCTTTTTTTTTTAATTTTCAGAAGAGTTCAAAGAACCCACTTCATCTTCCATATCATTTCCTATGGAATTATTTATATCATTAAAAAGGTTAATAGCCGATTACAAGGATCTATATGTGACCTCCTCCCTGGGGGACAGACAACAGAAATGTGGGTGAAGGGAGACGTTGGACAGGGCAGGATATGACAAAATAAACAATTTATAAATTATCAAGGGCTCATGAGGGAGGGAGGAGCAGGGAGGGAGCGGGAAAAATGAGGACCTGATGCCGGGGCGTAAGTGGAGAGCAAATGCTTTGAGAATGATGAGGGCAATGAATGTACAAATGTGCTTTACACAATTGATGTATGTATGGATTGTGATAGGAGTCATATGATCCCCTAATAAAACGATTAAAAAAAAAAGGTAAATAGCTTTGCGCAGTGGCAATATCATAGCCAGTGAGGTTTATCTGAGGCGCAATTATTACTAATTGAAAAAGATTAATATTCAAGTCTGTCACCTTTTAACCAAGTTTATGGGTTATTATTAAGAAATGTAAATCATTAGGGAGAAGGATGGAGTCACCTAAACCACTATGGTGCCAACGCATAGTGACCCTGTTGGACAGGGTAGAACTGCTCTTGTGAGTTTCTGAGATGGTAACTCTGTATGGGAGTAGAAAGCCCCATCTTTCTCTTGTGATGTAGCTGGTGGTTTTGAACTACTGAACTTGTGGTTAGCAGTTCCACACGTAACCACTATACTACCAAGGCCCCTCCATCAAAAGACAGAGCAGGATTATTTTAAAGTGTTGTAGGACAATCAGTAAGGCATTTCTAGAAATAAAGTATTCCTTCCTTGGAGCAGGAAGACCTTTTCAATATAAAAAATAGTTGGCAATCAATTATATTTTGTGCTAGGTTCATAGACTGAACATGATTTATTCATTTCCTGAAGTATTGAGTGGGGAAAGTGGCCATTTGTGGTCAATCCCATGAGTCTTATGAGAGCTTTTAAGAATGCACTGGAGAAGTTACAGGTATTTGGGGAATGGCTTTGGGTTTCATCCAATTCAAGACTCATGGTCTCTGCGAGGTTCTGTTACCCTCGCTGCCTGGCAAACCAGAAAACACACAGTGTAACTCTTAGTTAAGGAAGCTCAGTCTTTGTCCGTACACCTTCCCTTTTGCTTCATTTGATGGACACCTGCATGAAGGACTTGTGGGCAGCATAAAGCTTTATAAATTTGGTGCTTTCAACACCTATTGGAACTTCTAGTTCCGTGATCATGCAAAAACGAATGCACCTTTTGTAAAATGCGTAATTTCTCCAATCCTTTGGAGTAACAAAACAAAAATACTCCAAGCGTTTGTATTTTGATGAGTTTTTGAATTTTACAGTAGGATATCAGTTTATTGTCAAACAATTTAGGAAAAACATGAATGATAGGATTGTAAAATATAAGACATGTACAGGAAATCAATATAATGTATGAGTTTCAATTAAGCTGATATAATCTAATTAGTCCTTGTGTTAGACAGGGTTCTCTAGAGAGATAAAACCAGATTGCTGATAATTTTATATATTTATTTATAAAGATAATTAGATATATAACACAAGAAATGAACTGTTAAATTATATACAGATAGATATATAGTACAAGAAATGAACAGTTAAATTATAAAGCAGTGA
>NW_022111369.1:6944424-6947709 GCF_000313985.2 Echinops telfairi
CTAAAACTCCATTGATAACTTGACCTCCATAAGCCCCCACTCTGACCGGTGGGCCTTCGAAATACTTTGGTCTCCTGGAACTAGTGTTAGTTCTAAGCCAGTGTCCAGTAATCCCCCAAAAGTTTGATTATTTCCTTTCCCCCAATGAACAGTCACTCTTGTGAAAGGCCACAGGTCCTTTTGGAGAAGGCTAGAAGGAAGACTAACAGTATAGACCTTCACTGATGTAGCAGGGTCCTCCTTCAAAGGGACCCGGCCTCCCCCTCATTCAAGGGGTTGTGGTTCTGTAAACTGGCTCAGGTCTGGGAATTGATTGACCGATCGTGACTGTCTATTCTGCTGTTCACCTGATCTACCATTCTTCCGCCTATATAGATCATGTAAATATTTAGTAGGTTTCCCATCTATTTCATTCCTAGGGACACCATGGCTAAGTAGCCAATGCCATAATTCCACACGAGACAAGTTGCTTTGGTTACTACTGAAACCTTGTTGTCTATTATAACCATGCCCACCCTGTCTCTGTTGATTCAGTGCTGACACCTGCCCTCTACCACCACGGGGACCAATCAGCCCCATTGTGGGCAAATGTTGGAGTTCGCTTAGGGCAGTGCCCACTGTTAATCCTGGTGCACATAAAATAGCAATTATAGGAGTCTTAAGAGATGCTGGGGCCCACTTGACAAACTTGTTCCTTATGGTTGTGGTAAAGGGTATGTCCTCAGGACACCCCCTTTTTGGGTCTATGGGAATATCCTGATAGATCCATTCCAACAAACCAATTTCTAAGCTTTTGGATGCCTTCCTCTACAGTGTACCATGGTAGGTCAGGTACTTCAAGTTGGTCCAATCTAGGCCATCTGGCAGTCTGTGCTTCATTAAACCAACCAAAGAATTATATCCTCTCTTAACCTCTCTCACAGAGACATTGAAAGAAGAGTCTGTGCTTAGGGGTCCCATATCCAGAAACTCAGACCGATCTAATACTATATTTCGTGCACCAGTATCCCACACCCTTAGTAACCATTCCCAGGGTATTCCCCAGGCTTCTGCTTGTACGTATTTGAAAACTCGAGCAGATCTTTATGAGTATAGCGCGCTTCTTCTTGGGTAATCATCTCAACCTCACCTTTAGGAGCTTGCTGAGAATTAATTTTAGTGACAGGTCTAGTGGAAGTAATGGGTGGTGAGGGTGTTTCCTGGGTGCCCTTAGCAATATCTTGTAAGGCATCTCTCTCAGGCAGTGCTACTGATGCAGCCCCACCTGGCATATCAATTTGCATAGTTTGGCTAATCTGCTCAGGTGTGGATTGTGAATTAATACTTTCAGCTGGGAGGGGTGGATCTATTGACTGGGGTGGGTCAATTGTTTCTAAGGGCTCAATATCCTCCTCTTCTGGATCATCAGCCCATATGTTCCCATCCCACGTTTCAGGGTCCCAACTTTTCCCAATCAATGCTATCACTTTGGTATCAGACACTGCTCTAGATCTGCAATTCAGCTCCCGTTGTAATTCAGCCACTCACATAACGAGACTCTAGACCTGGTTCTCAGCAATGTCAGTCTTTTGCTAGAGGAGAGAAGGCTCTCCTTTGTAGCACAGATGGAAGTACTCCTGTACTCAACAACTATGAGATGCAGGGATTTGTGGCAATGCTACATAGACCTAACTGCCATGTAGAAGCTCACATGTAGAGCTAACTGTAGAGTTGTTGTGGAAGATGAGCTAGACCTAACTGCATAAAAAATGTTTAGCATAGGGGACCCAGCAACCACCATTGAGTTGATTCCAATTCTTAGCGACCCTTTGTAGTGTTTCCAAGATTGTAAGTCTTTTGGGGAGCTGGCAGCCTCATGTCCCCCACATGAACCAGCTGGTGGGTTTGGACAGCCCAGTACCGAAGCCACAATGCCACCAGGGATCCTTAGCATGGAGAAAGGTACACCCAAAATTAACTGTACAATCTACAGTATGAGAAACAATATGTAAATATAGCAGTGTAGTCTCTCAAACAGGGACAGTTATGACTCGATCTAGCTCCCAGGAAGGAGCTACACTTAGACCGAGTTTAATCTTTGCCTTAGAAATGGTTACATGTAGACCAGACCAGACTCTTCTATCGAGTAGGTTATGCCCAGACACATGTGCATCACTCTTGCCATAGAAGTTTCCACATAGAGATAAGTGCACTCTACCATCAGGATGATATAACTAAATCTTAGTGCCATACAAGAGATTTTGGGTTATACTCAAACCTAATTGCATACTCTATTCCGCAATGGAAGGTACATCTAGACCTAATTTTGTTCTTTGCAGCATTGAGGAGGTGACTTCTACATATCATTGCAAAAGGTTAACTACAGGGAAGATAAACATGGTCTATAAGGAGGAGGTAACAGCACCACCTAGATCTAATTCCTTATCTGAGTTACAGAGGAAGTAGCTTGTGGCTTGGTCTGCATAGTCTGCCCAAGAGGAGGTAATGCCTAGATTTAATTGCAAAGATCTCGCCATAGCAGAGGCTAGCCCTAGAATGAACGGAATAGAGTGCGCTGTTGTTGCTGTTGCTGTTAGGTTCTATCGCGTCAGTTCCAACTCCCGGTGACCCTCTGCATAAGAGAATGAAACACTGCAGGCTTCTGTGACATGACGTCCGTCTCCAGGGATCCACAGACTTGTCATTCCACAGACCTAAGACTTGTCATTCTTGCCTCTATGAACCACTCTGATCATACTTCTTTCAAAACAGATCGGTTTGTCCTTTTAGCAGTCCAGGGTACTTACTTTCAATGTTTTTTTCTAGCACCAACCAAAATTCAAGATTCTTCACCAGTACCACAATTCAAATGCATCAATGATTTTTTTTCTTACTTTTATTGGGGGCTCTTATATCTTACCACAATCCATACATTCATGCTGTGTGCCAAGCACATTTGCATATATATGCTACCATCATAATTTTCAAAACATTCTCTTTAACTTGAGCCCCTGATATCAGCTCCCCATTACTTCCCTTTCCCTCCCCCGTCCACCCTGCCTCACGAACCCTAGATAAGTTATAGATTATTATTTTCATATCTTAAATCATCCTCCATTGCCCTTCACCCACTTTTCCATTATTCATACCCCTGGGAGGAGGTTATAGATTGATCCTTGTGATTGATTCCCCCATCCCTTCCCTGACTCTCCCCTAATCCTCCTAGTATCTCTACTCTCCTAATTGACCCTGAGGGTTTTATCTATCCTGGATTCCCTGTGTTGCGGGCTCTTATCTGTAGCAGTG
>NW_022111369.1:6948187-6950491 GCF_000313985.2 Echinops telfairi
AGAGCTGGTTATACCTAGATCTAATCTATGTCATACATAATTTTTCACCTATGTTTTGCTGTTTCTTTGCTTCATGACTTTACTGGACTAATTCTGTATCTTTTGTAATGTATGTCCTGTGGTTAGCTCTGCTTGGTTAGCTTAATGATCAGCTGATGGTTGGACACACAATATCATAACTGCTTTGAATCAGCAGGTGGTCTATTATTTGCTGAAGGTCCCTTCGCATGTGTTAGGGTATGCGTTCCATGCTCTAGCAGTGTACAACTTGTAGGCTTTACTTCTTGGATACACCGACCCTCGAGGCCAGACATAGGCAAAAGATGAGGGTCTTTTCTGTCTTTCCTGGGCACAGAGTCATGCACATGGCCTGTTGTACATGTGACATACTGGAACTTTGTTGCACACACAGGGAATATATTGGAGCTTTTCTGAGCCCTGGACTTTATTCTCCAGTTTAAAAAAAATCGTATTATAAATGTTTTGATAGACCTCTTTTAGTTCCGCTTGGTATCACCACCTCAATCAGCAGCAATGTTAAACTGTTGCTGATTGATGTCAACAGACACCCGGGGCCAGGATATTTCCCATTGAGTGGTTTCTGAGGTTAAAACAAATAAAAAAGCAAAACCCTGAGCATGAAATCTTTCCAGCGAATTTCCAGACAGGTCAAATAGTGACGGTTCTTTGGAGAATGGGAATATTTTGGAAGTACTAAACCTGTTCTTATTCAATCTGCACGGTGAGCTAATAATCCAAGCAGCTGGGCTATATAAAGTATGCCGCAGCAGGATTGGAGGAAGGCTCATCAGTGTCCTTCAATATGCAGAGGATACAACCTTGTTGTGAAAAGGTTATGGTACTTAACTACTGAGCATCAAGGGAGCCCTTGACATGTAGTGGTTACACGTTGGGTTGCAATCGGCAAGGTACACACTTTGAAGCCACCAGCTGATCTCTGCCCGAACGGTGGGCCTTTCTCCTTCCGTGAACAGCTGCAGTCTTTGAAATTCACAGGGGGCAGTTCTACCCTGTCCTGTAGGGTCACTGTGAGTCGGCATTGACTGGATGGCAGTGAGACTGAAGATCAAACTACAGCCTCCCGGTTTAAAGAAAACAGAAATCCGCGCAACTTGGCTCATAAGCAACAACATGTTAAATGGAGAAAGGATAAGAACTTTGCCAAGGACTTCCTTTTATTTGGGTCAATTGAGGTTGCAGTGGGCCAATCTGCTCTACAAGACCCTTTCAAAGTGTCAGAAAGCCAGGATGTGACCTTGAGGACTCAGGTACGTCTGGCCAAAGCCACGGTTATTTTCAGTCACTATGTGTGCATTCAAAAGCTGGACCATGAATGAGGAAGGTCAAAGAAGAATTTATACATTTGAGATAGAGTGTTGGTGAAGAATATTGAAATGACCATCCACTTCCAGAAGACAAACAACTCTGTCTTGGTAGAAGTACAGCCAGAATGTTCTTAAAAGAGAAACTTTGCCCACTATTATCAGGAGGGACGAATTCCTGGGGAAGGACCTTTTGCTTGAGAGAGGGCTAATGACAAAGGCCAAAGACCCTCAATGGATTGACAAGGAGAAGCTGAGAGATGGGCTCAGACCTAGTAATTGTTGATGATGGTTCTGAGCAGTTTCCATTCTGTTGTCCAGGGGTCGCTCACTAGGAGTTTGAACTGCTTGGACAGCATCTAACAGCAAACCCGTCCAGTGACCAGGATTTTGTTGTTTTTCACTGCTACCATGATTGTGATACTGCTGGTTTTGCCTGCTATGTCAGGAGCTGGGGAGAGAGGGATGGGAATAGGGCACGTTAAATGTCGTGAAACTAGGAACAGTAGTGGGAGTAATGATATCCTGAGGGTAGGGGGATGGCCGGGGAAGGGGGAGAAAGGGGTAACTCATCACAAGGTTGGATATATAGCCCCCCCGAAGGGGATGAATAATATAAATGTGGGTGAAGGGAGACAATGGACAGTGCCAGATATGAAACAATAATAACAATATATAATTGATCAAGGATACATGAGGGAGGGAGGGGAAAAAAGAGACGCTTATACCAAGGGCTCAAGTTGAAAATGTTTTGGAAATGATGATGGCAGCATATATATGAACAAATATGCTTGATACAATCAATGTATGGAATGTTATAAGAGCTGAAAGCTCCCAATAAAAATGATTAAAAAAAAGAAAATGAAATGAATTTTCTATCTGAAAACGAATTAGGAACTCTGGAGAAAAGAATTCTGCAATTAAACAAACTATCTTGCTAAAAAAAAATGTCATGAAACTC
>NW_022111369.1:6951383-6953196 GCF_000313985.2 Echinops telfairi
TTGTACCTATCAAGTGGCTTTTAGCATGGTACATTATGTTCTTTGGGTCTCAGAAGCTTATAATTATAATACTGTAGAACATTGCAGTGTGAGTAAAGGGGCTTCATGTTCTGTAGTAATGTCAGATGGCTCATTTATTAGTAACTACTCACCATCATTGTGAAGTGAATCAGTATTATAATCATTACCTCTTTTCCACATGATTCAGTCTCAAAGATGTGAATCACATTACTCAAGATCACACAGATAGCTTATTACAAGCTTTCTAAATTGGTTCTTCCAGGACTTGCTCCATGTTCGTTCATCAAGCGTCCTCCAGCAGGTGGAACTCAATATGATTTCTGCCAATAATCAGGAAAACACATCCACATACTGTGCTTTGGCCTCTCTGTTTCTGGATCATCCTAAGTGAGATGGTTTTGGACTAGTTTGCATGAGAACGAATGACAGTTGGGTGGTAGGGAAAAAATATAAAAGTGTAAAGAATATATAGAGTGGCAAATCAAAACAATAAACAAACCACAAGAGAACATTGATTAAAGAGCCCCCAAAACAAACTGATAAATCATGTATTTCCTAAACAATTATGACAGTGATTGCATTTTCACTCGGCTGCACTTCCTCCTGTCCTTCCAAGGGAAATGGATTGAATGCTGTACAGCTGATTAGCATTGAGAACCTTTGTCTCCCTAAAACAAGCAAAATGAGACTCGGATCCTTACACTCATAAAATGCAGGTTAAAACTGTGTTTGTTGGGGAGGACGAAGACAAAACTCTTAAGTACCCAAAAGGTAGCTGTTTCTGATGTTTGGTCAGATTCCAACATTCTGCACTTCCTCTTTGCCACTGTGGATAGCAATTATCACTTTTTAATGTGGCTTTGAAATTTTAGAACAGAATCCTGGTGAAGTGCACAGAACATTCTTGAACTGTTTTCAGGACATTTTTTCGTGGATCCAGGGAGCCAGCTGTTCTCCTGCATTAGCCAGTTAGCGTTTTGTCATTGATGCTTTTGAGAACGTGTGCATCATAAAACAGGATCCAAGACGTCAGTCCCATTGCAGCTGCTTTCTGGAGGTGATCATGAACAAATGAGGCACTGATTTATAATGCTCTCCTCCTTCTGGTCTTGCCCAAACGATGTGATTTCTTACAGAGGATACCCATGCATATCTCTCAGGCAGAAAATTGTACAGTTACAGCTGTAGAACAATTGAATGGACTTGTGTGAGTGTGTGTGTGCTGTAAAGGAGAGCAGGGTTCTACACAAGGGAATTATGACAGGCCAACGTGCTTGATGTCTTTCTTGAGAGCAGAGATGCATTGAAAAACCGGTGGCCAGGAGACTTCAGTGTGAACACGTTTTCTGTCGAAGACAGCATTTCATAGACTGTACATTTTCGATGCAGAATCAAAAGCTTAGCCAAGCCTTACAGGATTGTTGCTTACTCCATCAACATTTGATTCTCACTCAATATCTAAAGCTATGCTGCCATTTTTATTGACCGCAGCAGTCATACTTAAGTATCTCACTTCTTTTTTTCAGCGTGTCCGGTTACAAAGTCAATTCATAGGATTCATTCTGAGCACTGTGTGCCAAAGACCCAGGGAAATGTTATGAGCCTGGATGATGATATATACTCTTGCTTCTGGTGTGGCTTATGAGGTGAAGGCATATCTTCATATCTTTCTTCTTTACTTGCCCTACAAATGGATGGTATACAGAGCTGATGACTGCTGAAACCAATAGCAACCATACTTGGATCTTGGAAATATTGGGGGTAACCCAAGAGTTTGAGGTGATAACATCAG
>NW_022111369.1:6954735-6955576 GCF_000313985.2 Echinops telfairi
CAGCTTGCTTATGGTGTAAGAATTAACCCTGGGTGTGTAGTGGGTTTTGAAGCCTGCAGTGCTAGCAATATGCATTCACAATAGTTCGGGGTCACAGTTGTAGGGGCAGCTCTCACTGGCCATGAATAATGTTTTGGTTGCTGGTTAACGTTTATCAGCAATTTGGAGTTTGTGTTTTGGGTCAGAGAAATCTGTCTTCATTCCCCTCAATGCTAATGATCTAAGTAGTCTCCTTGTGCATTTTTAAAATGTTTAATTCCATTGGTGAAGAGCTCTGGACATAGGACCTCTGTGATTGCATATACTGCTGTTGGTATAGACCCTGTCCTCTGAAAATTAAAAGGCCGTACATGGCTATTGAGATACCATTTCTGGTCACTTAAGCATCTATATTGTTAAATGTGCAATGCTCAGTTAAGGCTGCAGCTGAGATTTTTAATGGAATACCGCAAATTTTGATTACTATGAGGGAAGCGTGGTAGAAACCATTAGAAATATTATGAATAACACTTTTAATGGTACTATGATGCATCTTATTGCCGCATTGTGTAACTTTGAAAAATGATCTTCTCATACTTGCTCTGTGTGCCTCAAATCCAAAGCTAAGGATTCTCGTCTCAATGGGGAAAGTAGTTAGAGTCACTGCAAAATGCTTCTGAACTCATCAACAAGGCCTTTCAAGCGGAGCTATTTAGAAATTCAATTTACTACAGAGCAGGAGACGCCCACAACTGATTTTATGCGTTTACCAAATGCCTCCCTTGGGTTTTTTACTGAAGTATTAAAACATCTCTTGCATATTTTTTTCATTCACACTTCCAACTTTTAGTATGACTTTAGC
>NW_022111369.1:6957733-6959441 GCF_000313985.2 Echinops telfairi
TCTCCCCTTCTTTGTCTCTAAGTAGCCCTCTGGATGTTCTTCTTCAAAGACAGATTTGTTGGTTCATTTTACTTTCATTATTCTTCACCAGCACCATAATTCAAATGCATCTATTTTTCTTTAGTCTTCCCTGTTTAATGTTCAACTTCCACAGGCATATGAGGCAATTGAAAATGCCATGGCTTAGGTAAGATGCATCTTAGTTCTTAAAGTAACATCCTTGTGTTGCAGTACTTTGAAGAGCTGTGTGCAGCAGAGTTACCTCATGCATTGCCTCATTTGATCTCTTGACTGCTGTGGATCCAGGCAAGCTAATCCTTGACAACTTCAATTTCCCCTCATTTATCATAAAAAAGTAGGAGTTCATGGAAAAAGAGGAAGACTCTGAAGGAGATGGATCGACACAGTGGCTACAACAATGGGCTACCGCATAGCAGCGATTGCAGGGATGGTGTGGGATCAGGCAGCGCTATGCTCTGTTGGACGTAGGGCGGTGATGAGTTGAAACCAATTCTGTGGCACCTCACAACAGTAACGAACTTAGGCTATTCAATAACTGAAAGACATAAACCGAGAAAACAGTCTGTCACGTAATAACACAAAGGAATCAACTTCCTACTTTTCTCCTAACTGATCGCAGTGCTCCCCAGAGTAGGGTTAAAACTCCTCATACCCTGGAGTCAATTCTGACTCTCTAGGACAGAATACAACTGCCCCGTGGGTTTTCAAAGCTGTAAATCTTCACAAGACCAGACAGCCTCATTTTACTCCCGTGGTGATTTTGAACTGCAGACCTTGGGATTAGCAGCAGCCCAAGGCATAACCCATTACTCCACCAGAGCTCTTTTGAATGGCAATATGGATGTGTGGGTAAGGCTCACACCTGTGGATTGATTAGTAATAGATTGATGTAGATTCGAACCCACCAACTGCTTCGTAGGAGAAAGATGAGGCTGACTGCCCTTGTAAAGATTTAAAGTCTTGGAATCCCAAGGGGGAAGTTCAGCTCTGTCCTGTCGAGTTTCTCAGAGTTGGAATTGACTTGATGGTAGTGAGTTTTGAATTTTAGGTGTTGGACTTTAGTTGCTGGCAAGCTGGTTTTTTAATGGTGTCAGTTGAAGGTTAGAGGAAAAGCGTCTGTGTTGTCATGCAGCCCTCTAACTACAGCACCTACATATTCACACGCTTACATGCATGCAAACACCCATGGTTACTGCGAGGGAATAAATTTAATTTGGACTGGTTTTCCTAAATCAATGAAACTAATCACATTTCTTTTCAGATGTATACAACACAGAATGACCGAAACATAGAGTGAATTTGTAGAGGATCTGTTCAGCCAAGGAATAATTTAAAACAACGTAGCCCTTCCTTTTAGCGATGTGGATTTACTTAATCTCTCGTCCGGCACTGCGCCTCCTTTGGGACCATGTCTGGTTTATAGCTGTGAAGACAGTGTGACTGATTTTAAACTCTCTTGAGTTACTGAAGAAATAGTTGTATAGGTGTTTGAAGTATATATTCTAAATTCTACATTTAGGATTAATGTACAGGGAGATGGAGTTTGTACGTTAAACATATTAAATGTTCCATCTGTGCAGGAGTTATTAAATTGATTATCCACATTGAGTAGCTTAATATTTATTAATGACAGCATATTTTTATTAGAAACCCCACAAGTTATGAAGTTGAGCTTCTAATTTATCAA
>NW_022111369.1:6959752-6966909 GCF_000313985.2 Echinops telfairi
GGCATACATTTTGTTGGCTGATCAGTGAAAGATTGAGTCGGATAGGTTTTTGGAGATGACTACATTTTAGTAACACTGATTTAGAGTCCGTAAAATAGAAGGTGAACATTTACTTGCTTGTACCATTTCTCGTTCTGCTTTTGCTCATTAGTGTGAGTGTCCTGATGTCCTGGTCTCCGAGGCACGGCTGGTGCAGTGGTTACACATTGGGCTACGAGCCGTTTGAACCCCCAGTGGCTCAGAGGGAGAAAGACAAGGCTTCTACTCCCTTCGAGAATTTCAGTCTCGAAAGCAACCAGGCAGCAGTTCTACCCTGTCTGACAGGGTGGATTTGACTAGATGGAAGTGAGTTTCGAGTGTCTTGATATTTGTAGTGTCCCGCTATTCAAAACTTTTATCAATACTTAAAATAGTAGAAATGTTATTTTTTATAAAAAAGTGGGATTTTTTTTTTTTTTTGGTATCTACATCTCAATTTTCTTCGGACCCCACTTTCTTATTACAGAAAACCAAACACCGCCGGCCTGTGGATTCCAACTTTCTTCCACAGAGTGCCTGGTGGGTTTCTGCAGCTTTAACGCTTGACTAGCGTACAGTCCTCCTTTTCTCACAGAGCAGCTAGTGGTTTCATGATCAGACCATCCCAAAACCCACGGGGCCACCCGTGCTGCTACTCGGGTGTAACGGCAGTTGGATGGGCTTGTGGAATATGGAAGCACCACGGACTGCCACAGGACAAACAAATCTGCCTTGAAAGAAGGACGGCCAGAGTGCTTCTTAGAGCCAAAGAAGGTGAGATTTTGTCTCTTACATGCTTTGGACATGTTATCAGGAGAGACCAGTCCCTGGAGAAGGACATCAGGCTTGGTAAGATAGAGGGACAAGGAAAAAGAGGAAAAAGCCCCCTAGGAGCTGGATGGACACAGGGGCTGCACCAATGGGCTCAAGCACAGGAACAATTGTGAGGTGCAGGACCGGGCAGTGTTTCATCCTGTTGTGCATGAAGTCGCTATGGGCCAGACGAGCTTGATGGGACTAACAACGTTAACACAACAACAGGCAGGTTTGGAAAGTGACTCATTTTTGTGGGTGAAAGTGTTTTCACACAAAGTGTAATCCAGGACTTTTAAAAAATTGAGTTTAATTATTCACCCCAAATTATTTTGTGCTTTAAAGGGATAAGATATTATAATAAGTTGGGAGACTTGTTCCTTAGGAGATTTGGGTCTCTAAAGATCTGTCCTCACATTCAATCTGTGTATTTTTGAGCCCTTATTTGGTTTCATATTTGGGCCATAAAGTTTCTTGGAAAAATAATCCACACATACCAGTAAGATATTCATCTACTTGTATTTCTTTTCAGAGGAGTTATAAATGCAGAAACCTCATAAACAATGTGACACTGAAAACAATGAAATAACAATATTACAGGAAATAAATCATAATTTTTGTTACTAAAAGAAAGAAAATTGTTTCCATGTGCACTAGAGGCATTTGCATTTCATTTCTAGATTTTATATTTCCATAAAGTACTTTTGAACTTTTTTCTGTTACAATCTTAGTGGCGTTATTCCTCTGAGGTTTGGTTTGATCTAATAATAAAACACATTTATATCAATGTAAGAGAAAAATCTCTACTCATGTTAGATAGGACTGCATGTCTAATGATTAGAGATGTTATGACTACACTTGACACATGATTTAATTAATTCAGTCTTCAAATCGTTATTAAGGAATGGTACTAAAAATTGTCTACATTCCGTGGGGGATCACAGGGTGTGGGTGAGGAACTTTTTAGTTAATATCTACCTCTAGTTTGAACTGCTTTTGTTCATAAGATTATGTTGAGCTATTTCTGAATATCTCATCAGTTGAGATAAACTGCCAGTACCTACAGTGAACTGCGTGCCTGCTTAATCTCAAGGAATCTTCAGATTCAGAAATGGGGGTTCACTGAAGAGCAAAATCAAGTAATCTTGAAAACAAAGTGTAATGAACCAATGAAAGAAAACCACAGCTCAAATGGCTGACGTCATACCAAATGTCTTCCCGGAAACCGAGATTTTCTCCTCCGGTGCTTTCTGACAAAGTTTTCCCTACAGAATGCACAGAGACCCAATTGACAGACCTCCAAGCGGTCGATGGCGATGATTAGAGATCTTGCCTCTGTGTGATTAGAAGTAAGACTATAAATTGTAGATGGCACCTTTTAGCCTATTTTCTAATTAGAAAACACATTACATATATATATATATATATATATCCCATTGCATTATTGAATGCAGATACAACAAAATCTTTTTAGGAGCTTATACTAGCATAGAAAAATAAACATACACGTGCTATTTTGACATGATTAAAACAATCATTTTACTGGGGGCGTATACAACTCTTATCACAATGCATCCATCCATCCATTGTGTCAAGCACATTTGTACATTTGTTGCCATCATCATTCTCAAAACATTTTCTTTCTACTTGAACCCTTGGTATCAGTTCCTCATTTTTCTCCTCCTTTCCCGCCCTTCTTCCTCATGAACCCTTGATAATTTATAAATTATTATTATTTTGTCATGTCATACACTGTGTGACATTTCCCTTGACATGATTTTTAAGGCTTATTTTTATACCTCAGGTATAATAATTTTTTTTAGTAGGGCCCTCAAAGAACTTGATTTTTTGGAAGCTAAATTGGAATTTTTGTAATTTCGTGCAGGAAGTAATCTCAACCAATAATGACAATTAGCCATCAGGCAAAAACAGAATTAGAGGGGCTTCTTCTAAAGATGCATTGGTTTTCTGTTAAACTCATTGAGAGTTACAGTGAAGAATGAATGAAAAGAAGTGTGGCATTGGAGAGTTTGAAGAAGAGCGCAGCTAACAGCTCACATCCAGTTTTATCTTTCTCTTTTGAGAGGGTGGTAGGAGTCCCAGAGCAGCCCATCGATTACGTGGGACTAGTATCCCAGAGGCTGATAGTTCAAACCCACCCTGAGCCCCTTTGAAAGACGAACTTGTCAATCTGTCTGAAAATCCTACGGAGCTCCCCTACTCCGGACACACAGTCACCGTGGAGGTGGAATTGACTGGAAGGCAATACGTTTTTTGTTTTTTGAGCTTAATTTTCTAAAAAGTGTGATGAAGGAGGGACAGGGAATACGAATTGGAGGAGGGAGGAGGGTGGGACAAAGATGCAGGTAACACAGATTGAAGACTGAGATTTGAAACTGGGAGTGGAAAGTCAATGATCTGTTCGTCCATCCTTTGTGTCCTTAAAGAAACCTCCTTCAGTTTGTGACCATTGACAGTGATTGCTTCAAAACACAGGGTGTGGAGAAATGAGACACAGCGTGTGAATCAATGGGTAGAGCACTGAAATAGAAATAAAAGGACATAGCCCTGTGAGTTACAGTCTTCTGCGGGCCCAGTTTTAACACCAGTGAAATAATGGCTTCCCATGAACGGCCAGTTCCCTTGGAGTTCTCATGCACCCCGTTTGGTGATTTGTGAGTCAGACTCCCCCTGGTTGACTTGATTGAGATCTATTAGATGATACCTTTCAAGGTCATAAAATGAATTTTGTGAGAACAACAGCAAAACAGACTTTGGAGGCGCTGTTCTGACTTTGAACTTAGGGAGGCAAGTAAAAAGTATTGCGACTAGGGTCTCAGGCCCTATGCTCATGCTTTATTTCAGACACAATACAATTTGACATGTCTCTGTGATCAGAGCATAGTAATACAGTCGTCTGAGTCTTGTTCAGGAAGTCTTCCAAGAAAAATACTAAAGAAGTGTGGTGTGATGACCAGAGCTGATCTTCCCATCGTCTCTCAAGCAAGATCAAAGCCACAGAAGATGATTTTATGGACCTAATATTCCCCAGCAGGCATCGTGGATTTATCAAGATTGGTCCGGAGAAAAATGTTCAGTCACAACAGGCTCCTGATGGGCTCTTCTGAGCCAGTTCCATCCCAGGTGCCAAGAGGTTAGCTCGGAAGGTTAAAGCACTTGTGGAGGACTCCAAAGAGTCGTCTTGATGGAATTTATTGAAGGACACAGGGCCAGCGCAGGGGCCGAGGAGAACAAAATTTAAGAAAATGAAATCTTGCATTGGTGAGAAAAAGTCAGCACGGTTATGCTCATTCTTTGAGGGTCACAAGAGCCGCCCTCCAAGACTTTCCATGGGAAACCCTGTCCATCCACCCCACAGCCCTGAGCGTGGCCCTTCAAGCTTGTGGTTCCTGAAAGTCAAAGAATATTTCGAAGGAATGCTGAGTCCCTCGAAGGGACCCTGTTTGGATGGCGGGTAGATTGAAGGACACAGTATTCTTCTGGGAAGGATGGTTGCTGTTGGGTGCCCTCCAGCCTATTCCGACCCCATTGCGAGCCACGCACAACCAAAGGCAACACTGCCTGTCCCGCGCCATCCTCACTGTTGCTCCTAGGCTTCAGCCCATTGTTGCAGCCCCTGGTCAGTCCATCTGGTGGAGGGCCTGCTTCCTTTTCGCTGCCCCCTCCTGGAAGGGCTAGCAAGATGGAAATGCCACCTTCAGAAGTGTATGGCCTGAGATGGATGCAATGCCTAGAAGCCATAGCTTTACATTTTGGTATTTTCATTGAATAAAGGGTTCTATGATTTATATATATATATTTTACTTACACTAGTATTTTGCCAGGAGCCCTGATGATGTAGTTGGTTACAGGTTGGACTGCTAACTGTGAGGTTAGCAGTTCAAAACCATCAGGTACGGCTCAGGGGACATATGAGGCTTTCTACTCCTGTAAAGAGTTACGGTCTTGGAAGCCCACAGAGGCAGTTGTACTCAGTCCTATAGGTTCACCATGAGTCAGAATTGACTCGATGTCAGGGAGTTTGAGGATGTTTGTCAGTGAATACTCTATAAAGGAGAGAGAGGATTTATCACTTTAATTTCAAACTCAAATCCATCTTAGATTTGAATCGTGGGGGTCAATGATCTTTGAGTTAGTTAATTGTGCCAGCCTGGCCGATAATCACATGTGGGGCTGGTTGAAAGGCGGAGGGATAAATGGGTGGTGAAGCCTTGCCTTTCTAGTTCTCGGGTCTCTTGTTTTGTGATGGTTGTATCGGGTGCAGCTGCCTTAGCAGTTCCCTGCTTCAGCTTGCAAGATTGACTTCCTCCAATACATTCCCAAGGAGAAGCCGCATGGATTTATCCCGATGCAGCCCTGGGTGCTGGAGCAGCCGTGTGGAGACCCTTGCCAGTGCTGAGATGCTTACACGTTCACGGACTCAGCTTTCCTCCTGCAGTCAGCATCATTGCCTCTGTTTTGTGAGGACTTTGTGGACTGGTGTTGGGTTAATGGGTTAATGTTGGACTTGTGGGCTGTTTTTGTGATGCACCTTTTCTTTACATAAAACTCTCTCTTATACGTGAGTCGCCATGGATTTGTTTCTCTAAAGTACCTAGACTAATACAATCTTATTAGAGCCAAAGCTCCCATGATCATGGTGAGGACTAATGTGGTCATTTTTGCCACACGTTTAAGGGGGAAATTTTTCTCAAAGTGATCAAAGCCCAAAACCCAACCCATTGCTAGAGAGTCAATTCTGACTCATAGTGCTCTTAATGGATAAAGTAGATCTGCTCCATAGGGTTTCCATGGCTGTGAATCTTTATAGGAGCAACTGCAGGGCCACTAGTGGGTCTGAACTGCCTACCTTTTGGTTAGCAGCTTAACCACTGTATCACCAGGACTTCTTTGTGAAGAGGGTGGAAATGTGTGATGTATAGATTTGGACCACATTAGTTAGTAAAAGTTCAAAGCCCTTCATTGAGTAAAATGTATATATTCAACATATTCCTGAAATGAGGAGACGTATGTGGTTTCTGGCACAAGAGCTGAGAGAGTACAGACTGCATAGTTTGAATGAGCACATGGCAGAGTGACAAATGTATCAAAATTTGAAAAGGGTGGAGGCACATCTAGACAGAGGCTGGATTGTCCTGAATTTGGATATAGTTTAGAACCTTCATGGGGCTTCCCTTGCTAAGCTGCCATGAAAAAGCACGTCTATTTCAAAAGCCAAAATAAATGTAGCAAGTGATTCTGCAGAACATTCGTATTTAGTAACACTTTCCACTGTAGCACGATAATAAATCATGTATCCTCATCTACAAATTACTGTGAGACCTACAAGCCCCATCTTGTCAAAACAATCTCATCTAACAGGAATTATCCTAAAGGCGAATGTTTGCTAATCTCTGCTACTGGCAACTGAGGAATGTGTTCCCGTATGACATTGTGTTGATCTGTGGAATGATTATCAGTTATCCATACGGAGAAACCTACTTTGGGGAAAACATGCTCTTCCAGAAAAACGATGCTGCACAGAGAATAAGGCCTACGGGGTCGACTAGAGAGCAGGATTGCACGAGGGCAAACTCGACACTACTGCATATGAGTTTTGGGGATGTAGACAGGGAGGTGGTTACACATTAGGCTGCTAACCTCAAGGTCAGCAGTTTGAAACCACCAGTCACTTCATGGGAGAAAGAGGAGGCTTTCTACTCCCATAAAGTTACAGTTTTGGAAACCCACATTCCAAATGGTTAACTAAGCCCTCCGCTACTGGCTGAAAGGTTGGCCATTTAAGGATAAGGCTAGCAATTTTCGTCTGCAGGATCACAGCCTTGGGGACTCTGTGTGGAGCAGTCGCACTTTGTGCCCTCCGGGCCACCATGAGTGAGAATGGATGCTTTGGCAACTAGCATTGTGTATTTCAAATAAATACCATATTAAGAGTCAGGTAGTCAAAGAAGCTAACAAGATTTTCCTTAAAATATAGTCAAAATAAAGAAAATCTAAATCGTATTTCAAACAAACACAAAAGGGACTGATTGTGGTGATATTTTGTATACTAGTTACACTTGATTAATATTCTTTATTTTTATCTCTCTGGGTTCTAATATCCAGTGCAGTGGCTACCCAGAACTTAGAAACATACATTCAGGATTAAAGGGTTTCTGAAGGAAGTTAAGTTGTAATGCTAGTGCGAAATGCTCAGGGTTGGGTGATTAATTAAGACATGTTACGAAGTTTTTTCAGGTCTGATAATAAATGCCCCACAGGGGCATGCCACCCTGCTACAAGCCTCAACCAAAGGCATTCTGCTC
>NW_022111369.1:6967306-6969255 GCF_000313985.2 Echinops telfairi
TAAACGCTGCCTTCTAGATTCTGGGGGTTCGCTGCACTGGAATCTCAGGCCCAGACAATGTGCACCCTCTTGAATCTTGGTGTAACGAGACCCCTCCTCCTGCTTCTCAGTTCACTTTTATTTTTTTTCCTTTTGATGTTTACACCTGAAAACCTTTGTCTAATCTATGACCACACAGATAGGCTGCTCTTTTTTCTTCTAAGAGTTAATACATTTTTTATGCATTTTGAATTAATTATCGTAAATGGAATTTTATTTTGCCTGTAACCATTTGTGGAAAAGGCAAAATGTGCTTTGCCCATTGAATTGCCTTGACATCCTTGTCAAAATCCAGTTGAGCAAAAATATGAATTCTATATCTTTAAAAAAATCTTGACTTTATCTAATTTCTTTCCTTTTGTTCTGTTGATATATCATTAGCAGTTCCTTAGTGACTATCCTAAAATGTTTATGCTTCTGCTGGGAAACGGGGTTTCTTGCCTTTCCATTAGCCAAATAACCTTGGTCTTTTTTGAAGTACATTACCACATTCGCTTCCTAGTTATAAGTTATCTTATTATATTCTCAGTAAAAATACGAATCCAATGAAAGTTGTTTGTAGTTAGCAACATAAAGAAGTTAATTTATAAATTCATCCTATATCTAGTTCTTTAAACTATCTTAAAATTTCCCTAAGTATCATGTTCTTTTGAGGTAGTTCAGTTTTTGGTTTGGATACTTGAATTATTTTTTCTTTACTTGTAACCTTTAGATCTTGTATCCTCTTCTTTATTTATTTGTATCTGGGTTACACTGATTATATCCTAGCTTTACTCCAAAAGTCCCAGGCTTTTTAAACTGATGACTTAAGATCAAAGAGTAGAACATTTGCTTGTAAAGGATAAGAGAATTAGGATGTTGCATTTTGTCAAAAAGAAGATAGAAAGAGGACCTGACACCAAGGACTCAATAGAAAATAAATGTCAGAAAAGAATGATGGCAACATATGTACAAGTGTGCTTGATAGAACTGATGTATGGATTGTCACAAGAGCTGTAAGAGCCCTCAATAAAATGTCTAAACAAACAAACACGAAAGAATAGACAACCTCCGGTAAACCAATAGCAACAAGCATCAAACACCTACAGTTAAAATTAATATTAAGATAAAATTTTTAGTAATTTAAAATAATCTAATTTTTATAACTAAAGAGACTTATGGAATAATTCTACTGCTAGCAAAACTTGAGAGAGGCTGAGAGGACTTTTAGAGTTCTCAGAGGAAAGTTAAAAAAAAAAAATCTGACCTACGTTCCAGAAGAGAAGTAAAAGATTCATAGAGAAAGGCTCCACTGTCCCGTTTGTAAACCCCTGTACACTCGCATTACAGCTTTCCTGTTATTCCCCCCAAATTTCATTTTTATGAGACATTGTCTTCTCCAGGCTCTGCACACATTGTAAAATAATCTACATCGGTTTGAACGACCTCAGTTGCCAAGATTTTTGTATGACCTTTTCAGTCTTCTACCTCCCCCTCTGCACCCCGTATCTCAGGGTCACCAAGGTGGCAATGCCAGTGGTTGCCTTTAACTTGCCTGTCTTGACATGCCGGTGCAATTGGCGAGTTTTTCGTCAGGTATTCAGATTTTGTGTTTACCTGGAAAAAACGTAGACATGATGTGAAACAGAAAGACGCACTTCTCATCTGTCCACACCCACTTTCTTAATGGTGGTTTGGAACTATTAAGATTGCATTGAATTGTACGCAGCCTATTAAAATCGATTTCCCTGAAACACCTTCAATGGTTTTGGAAGAATCAATAGTAAAATTATAATCTTAAGGACCTCATCAGTTAAGACTAACTGGGTCCAGAAATCTGATTCTCTAGTGTCTTTTTAAGGCCTCCTGGTAAGTGCTTGGCCGCTAACTGAATGGGAGAAGATTTGAACCCACCACTCCACAAAAAATGA
>NW_022111369.1:6969355-6973030 GCF_000313985.2 Echinops telfairi
AAGTAAAAGATTCATAGAGAAAGGCTCCACTGTCCAGTTTGCAAACCCCTGTACACTCGCATTACAGCTTTCCTGTTATTCCCCCCAAATTTCATTTTTATGAGACATTGTCTTCTCCAGGCTCTGCACACATTGTAAAATAATCTACATCGGTTTGAACGACCTCAGTTGCCAAGATTTTTGTATGACCTTTTCAGTCTTCTACCTCCCCCTCTGCACCCCGTATCTCAGGGTCACCAAGGTGGCAATGCCAGTGGTTGCCTTTAACTTGCCTGTCTTGACATGCCGGTGCAATTGGCGAGTTTTTCGTCAGGTATTCAGATTTTGTGTTTACCTGGAAAAAACGTAGACATGATGTGAAACAGAAAGACGCACTTCTCATCTGTCCACACCCACTTTCTTAATGGTGGTTTGGAACTATTAAGATTGCATTGAATTGTACGCAGCCTATTAAAATCGATTTCCCTGAAACACCTTCAATGGTTTTGGAAGAATCAATAGTAAAATTATAATCTTAAGGACCTCATCAGTTAAGACTAACTGGGTCCAGAAATCTGATTCTCTAGTGTCTTTTTAAGGCCTCCTGGTAAGTGCTTGGCCGCTAACTGAATGGGAGAAGATTTGAACCCACCACTCCACAAAAAATGATCCATTGTTTGTTCTTATAAAGACTTTAGCCTAGAGAATCTTACGGTGCAGTGCTACTTGGTCATCCAGAGTCAGTCTGAGCCAGAATTGCCTTGATGGTATGTTTTGAAGCCTTGATTTCTCGTTATGAGCTCCAGTTAATCATATTTCCATTTTCATAATGGGACTGGTAATATAAGGAAACTAGCTTGAACACATATCCAGTCATGTTTGCACATTACTACAGACAGCAGTGATAGTCTTAAAAATTGCAAATGAAATGTTGGTAAATAAAAGAGTTTTATTTATTAATTTGGAAGAGTTTTAAATACACCAGTCTGAGTTAACACCTCTAAGATGGATGTTATAAAATAAAATAATCTTTCATAATGCTAATTACTGCCCCATATGTTTGTTTAAGGCTACATTTTAGCTTTACTTTTCTTTTTAAATAGAAATCAGGGGCCTACTGTTTTGACTGGCTGGGCAGTGTGAACAACAGTGTCTAAATTTATTAGGTTTGGAAAACAAGCATTTTAAAGAATCCAACTGAAAATCACTGTAATGAAATAAAAATGCTCCCATAATCAGGCATCACTTCTTTGGAAAACTTATAATACCAACATCATGAAGTAGAGTGATAAAATTAATAAAACTAGAATTCTACTATCTGGACAAAAGTTACCTTTTATCTTCTAAAGTGAAATTTTGATGTCAGGTTTTTCTACTTTGGGCATTCTTTGGAATTCAAAAGAAAACATTTGTTACATAAATATCTGCTGCCTAAAATTAGCCAAAGAGATGAAGTTACCAATTCAAGAAAAATAACTAATTTTTAAAAAGAATGATCAGCCCTGTTACTTTCAGAATTTTTCAAAACCCCTTAGTATATATTTTTCTTGTTCTCTCAGTGAATTTTAGCTCAATAAAAAGGCACATGTTTGTCCTTAGTATCTTCTGCCTCTATTTATTGAAGACCCCCTACCATTCCTTAATGCAGCCTGTGTACTATTACTAGACCCTCCTGTTAGGGAGCTGTCTGGATTTCTTCTCTGTTATCTTTGGATTTTGTCCCATCCAGCCATTTCTCTATCCACTTAATAAAACGGTCATCTCTGTATGTCCAGCACGCCCTAGGCACTGGGGATACAGGATAGAATGAAATAACATCCGTGTGTTTTGAATTTGCATTCTGAGAAGAGTTGACAATAAGTGCACCTTCTAGAGCGTCGGTTGCTGAAAGAGTTATACAGCTGAGCTCAGCACAGAAAGCGAATGAAGATGTGCGGAGTAGATTTTCCTGGGATGTTTTTGGGAGTGGCGTTTCAGACAGTACAGTCTGCGCACACTACGTTGATTTGTATTTAAAAAGGTCTTTTGAGAGCAGAGGTGGAGAACGTTTGTTCTGCCAATGCTCCTGGATACTTAAAGTATCATCTGTGGGCCATACTGGTCAAACATCTAATTAACTCACTCCTAATGCGACGGCTGGAATTGCTTCTCTTTGGTGAGGCAAATGATGGCAGTTGGTATTGATGATTTCAGGGCCTCATATGACCTGCCGGAGCTCTGGTGGCGTAGTGGTTCTGCGGTGGCCTGATAACTGCAAAGTCAGCAGTTTGAAACTACCAGCTGCTCCATGGGAGAAAGATGAGGCTGTCCACTATGTAATGAGTTACAGTCTCAGAACCCCTCAGAGGCAGTGCTTCTCTGACCCATAGGCTTTCTGGGAGTTGGATGTGCCTCAATGGCAGTGAGTAAGTGTGATATGGCCCTTAGGCCCATAGGCATTCCCACCCCAATTCTAGAGGTTATCCGAAAGGCGTGCTCATTTAGGTGTGTTTTTAGGAGGTAAGAAAGATGGCTTTGGGGAGGGCCGTTTGCTGAGGTTGTTGGGTGATTACATGCTCAGCGCACATTACTTAATGATGGCCATGAAGTGGCTTCTGCTCTTGTGGAGCTTCCTTTTATAGGACTGCTCTTCAAGATTCTCATACCATGTAAAAATCTTTCTTGAATAATAATTAATTAGCAGTTGATTGGCTCGTGGGAGGGATCAGTTCTGATCTGACATATCTTTCCTGCTGGTTGCAAGGCAAAATAAAGGACTCTAAAGGAGCCCAGTGGCACAGGGGGCTGTGTGTGCTGCTAACCCCAAGGTCAGCAGTTCGGATCCACCGGCTGCTCTGGGGGAGAAAGATGTGACTCTTTACTTCTGTCAACAGACGCAGTCTCGGAAACCCCCAGAGCAGGTCTGTCTTGTTAGGGTTGCTATAGGCAGTGAGTTTGTTTTTGGTTTGGAACTGCATTGATTATTTAAAAGTCATTTCCTGAATCTTCCTATCCTGTTGATCAGAGGTCATGTGTCAAAACTGTAGGGAGATGAGAAATTTTTTAATATTAATTGTAAATGTTAATGACTCAGCTTGAAAAACAATATTGTTGCCTTTGATTTTAATATGTCCTAGAGCTGTTTTTATAGAAATATTATTTTAGAAAATAGAGTGAGCTTTACAACCCAGCCGTGAATTGTGAAAGCTGGTGTAGACCTGATTTTATTTGACGATTGGTTTATTGGCACTCAGAATATAGAATAAAAAGGAATCATGTCCTTTCAGTTAAGAGAACAAGTCTTCCTTTTGTGCAGGACACATCAAAGTTCGCTGAGTAGCTCACCTGAAAAACGACCCTGGGTGTTACCCTGACTTCCTGTAGACTGTGTGGATCTGCCAGCCATTGTTTTACTGAGATGAATGAATCTCTGCCAGAGGATTTAAAAGCTCTTTTAGAATGAGAAAATTCCTTAGTGTATAGAAACAGAATTTGCTGAGCTAAATGTTCATCAAAAGGCAATGCATCAAACTAAGGGGGGAACACAAAAACCTCCAGACACGCAGGGAGATTGTGCGTTTAGATTTCTTGTATATCATGGTCAAACAAAAATTATGGAATGCATCTGTTCCTAGTCTGAAAACCAAATTAAACCAGTGTGGAGCCAGTTCTCTCTCTCTCTCTCTCTCTCTCTCTCTCTCTCTCTCTCTCTCTCTC
>NW_022111369.1:6973130-6974094 GCF_000313985.2 Echinops telfairi
TCTCTCTCTCTCTCTCTCTCTCTCTCTCTCTCTCTCTCTCTCTCTCTCTCTCGTGCTGTGCCAGTCAGATTAAGACTGGAAGGTAGCCCTGGCTCTCTGAGTGCTGAGTGAACCTCCTGTCTGGCACCTCAGCCTCAGACTAGCCTCACCCACTGGCCGCCCTGCCGCTTTCCTGAAGCACACGATAGAGGCGTCTCTCGTTCCTTTTGTGCTGTGTTTTATCTCAGGTTAATGCTTTTTTCCCTTGACTTGGCTTGTCTCCAACAAGCAACTCCTTTTACAGATTTTTAAAAAAATTTTAAATGGAAGCTGAGACTGTCAAAGTCCTGTTGTTAGGAAATAAAATACATCCATTCAAATAATTTTATAAAATTCCAAAACCAAATTCGCTGCATGAGGCCCATACCAACTCCTAGTGACCTTATAGGCCCTTGCGACTTTCTGAGACGGCAACTCTTTGTCCCGCAGAGTGCTTGGGAGTTTTCAACTGTTGACCTTAGGTCAGTAGCCCCACCTGTAACCAGTGTGCCACCAGGGCTCCTAATAATGTCACAGCTACCACTTATTAGTTTTCCTAGTAGAGTTGATACCAACTTTTCTTAGCATTGCTGGTCTTTACACACTTAAACCCCAAACCAAACCAAAATAAAAAGCCAACTAGTTGATAGCATGGCAATTTCAACTCATGGTGACCCTGTGTGTGCTAGAATAGAACTGTGCTCCAAAGGGTTTTCAATGGCTTATTTTGGTAGTAGATCACCAGGTCTTTCTTCTGAGCGCCCTTTGATGGATTAGAACTGCTGACCTTTTTGTTAGTAGCCAACCTTCTAGCCATTTGTACCACCTAGGGATGCCATAGTTTTATATATAAGGAATATAGGCTGCTCTCGGTTTCCTATAGACTATGCATATAAAATAGTAATTATAAACTCAGAGAATAACAGTCTATATTCCCTTCAGAGTT
>NW_022111369.1:6975895-6976976 GCF_000313985.2 Echinops telfairi
GACAGCCCCTACAAACTACAACAGCAGGAGTGATAAGCATTAGTTGGCCACAGGTAGTCCATCCAGTAAGGGGAGAAGGCTGCCATTCTCTCAGTAAAAGCACAGATAAGTGGGTATTCTGTAACCTTACATCAGCCGCCTAGAAATCCACATTAGTGTTTCTCTAAGTTGATATCAATGCATAAGTAACTTCCTTGTAGCAACACCCCATGGTCAGTGTTCTCCAAATGCTTTTGCTTGCGTATCTCTAATATTATTTGGTAAGAACAAATATTTCTTCCCTTTATATACTGAGGCTTATTAAGTAGGGAATTATGTCATTAATTCTTACTCTTATCATTTGTGAAGTAGACTACAGCTATAATTTTTTCCCTCTAGTAAAAAGAAAAAAAATTTTTAATGCCCCATAAATTATTTATATGTGTCATTGCACTGCTATTTTATGTACTAAGAGATAAAGAATAAATGTGAGGAGTTATAATATTTCATTCTCATATGTCTGGGTCCACGAACCTCATTTTAGGCATCTCTGGAGTGCTATTCCCACCCCTTACTTTGGCTTCTCTTTTTATCTGTCTGTAGAGGTCTACAGACAGTTCCTTCCCACCCAGTGCAGTGCTTTTTTTCCATGTAAAGAAGTACAGTCTAAGTCCCTGCCCTTTTCATTTGGGCTTAGGCTTGGTGATTTACTTGACCCATGACATTCTAGAACCTCTGAGGCTTAGGTTATACAAAGTCTTGCAACTTCCCCCTCCTGCTTTCAGAAGTTCTTTCTGGAACACAGCCTCCACATTGTGAGAACGTCAAACCACAGGGAGAGTCCACGAGTAGGTGCTCTGGTCAGCAGTCCCAGTGGGACACTCAGTGGTAGCCACATCAGTTTCTAGCCAGGTGAATGAGCCATCTTGGATATCCATCCCAGTGAAGTTTTCACATGACCACAACCCTGGTCAACATCTGTAACCAGGCAAGAGATGCTATTTGACAACCACCCAGTCCAGAGGACAGTGAGAGATGATAACAAATTAGTATGTAAAACTACCCCATTCAGGAGCGGTTTGTTATTTGGCAAGCAATAGAT
>NW_022111369.1:6978154-6979199 GCF_000313985.2 Echinops telfairi
AAACACCATACGCATTCTGCTGCAACTTTCTCCATGTGAGACTGCATGCTTATGTATGAGAAACTATTAGCTAGGATTCTATTTAATTGATTATAATGCTGCAAAACATTGAAAAGCTCAGATGATACTTTGAGGACTAAGGTGTGCTTGACCCAAGCCATGGTATTTTCAGTGCCTTATATGCATATGAAAGTTGGACATTTAATAAGGAAGATTGAAGAAGAATCTATGCATTTGAATTGTGGTGCTGACAAAAAATATTGCAAATACTATGAATTGCTAAAAGGACAAACCGATCTGTATTGGAAGAAGTATGACCAGAGTGCTTCTTATAAACAAGGATGGCAAGACTTCATTTCACGTACTTTGGACATGTTGTTTAGAGAGATCAGTCCCTGGAGGACATGATGTTTGATAAAGTAGAGGCGGAGTGACAAAGAGTAGGGCCTTAAGGAGATGGAGTGACACAGTGTCTGCAACAACGGATTCAGGCATAGGATCAAGGGTGAGGATGCACAGGACTGGGCAGTGCCTCCCTCTATTATGCATAGGGTCTCTCTGGGTTGGAACTGACTGGATGGAACCTAACACCCACAATGCTGAAAAGACCATAGCAGATAGAAGCTCCAGTTGGATCCATGGATTGCTAAGAACCGAGGATGGAGTAAATCACAGCCAGATTAGAAATATATTTGGCAGAATCAAATGATCTGTAGGAATGGGGGTATTGCAAAAGAGCTCCATAATCACTCTGTGAGGAAGATGCTTCTTAAACATCTCCCAGGTCTACAGGGTGGGAAGCCAGTTTATGTCAGTGACATTCCTCTTCTCTGTAATTACCATCTTCCACCCAGTGACTATCCTGGGGCATCAGAATGAGCAGCGTGGTAGAGCAGGTGATCCAGAAGGAAAGAGGTCCTGCTCGTCCCCTTCCTAAATGGTAGGTTTTATCCAGACTTAAGTGAAATAGAATATGGATAGATGTTTGAAGCCTTACTCTTGACATGGACTTTTTTAGGAATTAGGTCGAGCTTGTATTTTGCAA
>NW_022111369.1:6980657-6981642 GCF_000313985.2 Echinops telfairi
CCTAATAAAATGATTAAAAAAAAGAAATCGCTGCCATAAACATGGGTGTGTAAAAAGAAACAAAGAGTTAGTGTTGGAGCCTACAGGGGGAGTTCTGCTCTGCCCTATAGGGTTGCTATGAGTTGGAATGGGCTTGCTGACAATGCGTTTGTTTGTTCTTGTGTGTTTGTTTTAACGAGGCAGTGAGAAATAAGAATAAGCTTGCATTGTGATTGTATGTGTTCAAGTATGCTAGCTCAACCCACTCTTTTTGCTAAGTAAGCTGTCTTGTAGTGGCTCCTTGGCTGGGATGAAGCCCCAAAGAGAGAGCTCCAGTTAACACATTGAACGCAGTTAGCTGTCGGTCTCTTCGGGAAACAAAGTGATGTAAAAACCTCTCAGCAAAAGGTGATCCTTTAGTTGAAAGGATGGAGACAGTGACTGTAGGCCTTTTTAGAAAAACTTGTGGAAGTTTCAGGATCAAATACAATAGTTATCTGATATAAAATGGATTTTCCTTAAAGAACAGATTATTTATTTGCATTAAAAATTATATTTGTAGGGGTATTTTAGCTCCCAAAGTTATCTTTCGAGGCTGTTCTGATTTTTGTAACAATTGCAAAATCTCTGAGCTCCAATAAAATTGCTGTCTCACAAGAACTATATATTTTAATCTTTTTTCTTGAGCTGAGAGTGGGAAGACCACTTTTTCCAAAGAAGTGTCTATGAAAAAGAAATGTTCATAACTTGTATTTGAGGATAATAATTAATGTTTGATTTACCCAAGGTTGCTGAAAGAAAGCAAAGAGAATTTATTAATGCTAGTATCAATACCATTTTCTATCCTGTTTTATGGATTTTGTATTTAATGCATTTTACTGAAAGACTTTCAAGTTTATTGCCACGTATCTGAAAAGAAATGCAATTTATTGGTTAATCATTTTTGTTTAGTTTGCATTTTATTTTATTATTATTATTATTTTTGCTTTTTAACTCTTTATTTTTT
>NW_022111369.1:6982076-6983519 GCF_000313985.2 Echinops telfairi
TCTAGCCAGACTTGCAAGGTCGAATTCGAGTCATGGTAGTGGGAGCGGGGAGGAAACATTTAGGAACTAGAGGAAAGTTAGTTTGCATTTTAATGCTACTTTTATATTTACTGAGTTAATCACTCTTAGTGATTTACAAGAGCTTTTATCTCTGTAGTTCACTGGGTTAGTCAGTCAAATCTGAACATATCAGGACCTATTTCTTTTTCTGGCATCATCTTCTCCCTGTTGTTTGGTACACTAAAAATAACATCTTCTCTGGAAGGTGGGTGGCTGGACAGCTGCCCAATGTGGAAATCACTAATTTACATTGCTTGCTCATTTTTAACATTCATCTGCGCAATAGCGTATTCTAAGTGTCTGTAGTAATGTTCATTCTGTCCATATGTGTAAAAAAGTAGACCAAATTATGCTGGTAATGAAAGCGAAGAATATTGCAAGTGAGGATGCCAACATAGAAAGAAAAGAAAAAACAATATGGAAATATCTTAAACAGGTTTATTTTGGTCAGGTATCCCTTTAATATTTTAAGATGCTTTCCTATAACATGCTCTAGGTTTGTGTCCCCCTTTTATGTTCTTATTTAAGTATGAACTGTATGAAATAATAAACTACCATTGGCATCTTTTTCATACTTAAAGTGGTCACTAGGCCAGCAGATGGGTTCCTACATTGTTGGAATCCACTACTGTTTACCATGTGGTCCCTCTTTGGACCTAGTTTAGATTTTTTGTAGTTTTTAATATCCCCTGCTTTCTTTTTTGAACTTTCAGGGTTTCATTTGTTAAGATAACGAGAATTAATTGCACTGTTTGAATGAGGCACTGTGACAAGGGATGGCATGCAGTAGTGTGGTGTACCCTTCCCTTCTCAGATCTTAGAACGAGTGGTTCAGTGAGAGCATGTTCTTATAGACACTGTTATAAACGATGCCCATTTAGGACGAACTACTCTTTTTTTTTCTTTTTTCGAACTACTCTTTATAATGTAGTATTGCCTTTTAAATCAAGTATATGATTACTCTAAAAAAATAAAATAATATTTAATAAACCAAGATCAGATGAATAATTATCTATGTTTTAGATCTACTTTCTTGCTGATTGAGAATTTTCTGGGGTTTTTTTTGTTGCTTTTTTGGGTCTATTTTGGTATGTTTTTCGGTATATGAAACACAGGATAGTTAAATCTACAGAGATAGTAACTGGATTAGTAGTTTCCAGGGTTATGTCAGGGAATGTTGGGGGCAAATTTGTAGTGATTGCAAAACTCGTTTTAATCTGATTAAACCATTGAATTACATGATATGTAAATTACACTTCAATAAAACTGTTAAAAATCCATTTGCAGGATCCATACATGGATTAAGCCTCTGGTGAATCCCCTCTGATCATAGTTGTTGGATGGGAATAGCCTTGTTATCAGATAGAGAGCATTGTAAATTCA
>NW_022111369.1:6984892-6986862 GCF_000313985.2 Echinops telfairi
CCATATGGAGCCATAGCCACAGAGGCGACCCCCAAGTGACTCCCCAGATCAGTGGTTTGGTTAGAATTCTATGCCCAGAGAAACCAAATGTGTGGCTATGCGGTTTGGGCATTGTCATAATACTTAGGATAACACAAAATGTAAAGTTATGAGGAAAATGTGAGGGATGCTGCCCAAAATATGAAATAGTCAATTTAGAATCTCCCTAATGTCAAGAGGACAGGTGGCACCATGAGTCGTACTGGTCCAGCGCTGCACGTGATTGCAGAGGTTACACTGATTAAAGATACAAAGGCTGTATCGAGATCTCTGTATCGATATCACAATGCTGTTTTAAAACTGATGCTTCACTAGAGAAAATAACAAAAGCCCATACTGGGTTAAATGGAACAGAACACACCTGCCAGTTCTCAATAGCCACTCCATGGAACAGTTAATAGATGATATTAAAAAGATGAAGGGGAGGAATGTGTACTGGTACAGCACTCTTAAATATCTCAGTTCTGATCCAAAAGCAGGCCTTGCAATATTGATTTCGTACAATATGCATTGTTTGCCAAATTGTAAATCTATTCTAATTAGATAGGAACATGTACTGCTGTTGGTCTTCCCCATAGATATCATTTTTCTTGTGCTTCATTTCTTTAGAGTCAAACTCTGATCCCGTCATCCTCATACAGATGTTCTGAATGTCTTCACAGGTTGTCTCATTGTGAGTTGTAGCATCCTAAGTACGGGAAATAAAGATCTGGCTTTCAGTTCCCAAATCTTTTGGTACAAGCAGATCACTGATACTACCAAATTGTCTGTTCGGTTGGTTCCAGGAGCTCCAGAGCTGGTCTATGGCAATGCGCTTCCCTTGTGCTGCCATACTATGCCCAGAAGAAACCATGCAGACATAGATCTCCGACTTTCGGTTGACTTGGTTCTGTGGAATAATGATCTGGTATGAGTTGGCATCGTTGGTGTTCTTGATTGGACGACTCAGTACATATAACTCTGATCACCTGTCCCACCTTTTTTACCCCATCTTTTACATAGCTAGGATCACAGCTGTGCTGCTTACAGAAAGCAATCTCTCCTTCAGATTTAACACCAACCACTTTTCCATTTTGCACAATGATTTCTTCAATTGGCTTATTCAGCATGTAGGTACCCCCATAAATAGCACTTAGCCTCGCAAATCCCCCGGCAGCTCTCCAAGGCCATAAAGCGGATAAAGGTATGGGATTTTGCCTTATCTGGCCAGAGACTCAGTGTAAAGTTTAAACCTATTAATGGTTTCACAACAGGGTCGGTCTAAATAATCATCAGCTCTGTAAAGTGCCAGCGCATGACCAGTAAAATCTATAACATCTTGGCCTAAGTCAAATTTTTACACACGTTTCACATTGTAGTCTTTTTGGGATCAATGCCCTCAAAAGTTCTAGCATCATTTTCATCGAAGTTGGCAATATATACTAGGAATTTTCTAGTTTTTCCAGTGGTCCCATTAAGCTAGATGCCAAGGCTTCTGCTTCAGTGGAAGGACTCTTGTAGATTTTTCCTCCCTTACAGACAAACCTCCCTTCAGTTACTTTGAAATCCAGGTAATGAGAAACCTCCATATAAAGCAGCATCTTAACCAGTTGACCATTAGCCATAAGGAACTTGGGATTTAAGTCAACACATTCCTGTCTCTTCCTCTCCCCATTGATGATGGTGGTAGGCCTGGGGTTTTAAATGTTTTGTATAAATCTTCCAGTGGAGTTACGGATGCACTTTCTCCTCCATAATATGGATTTCGGTCCATATGAAGCACTTTCTCTCCATTCACTGACATTATGCCTGACAGGATGCATTCCATCAGGCCGGTGCCCAGCAAGATCACGTTGTACTTCCCATTCGTGGCGGGGGCTGGGAGAGGGTGGGAGAAAGGGAAGGGATTCTTGGACGCAGAGGGGGTTATTTGTGAACCTCAAGAAGGCAGT
>NW_022111369.1:6986962-6988768 GCF_000313985.2 Echinops telfairi
ATTGATGATGGTGGTAGGCCTGGGGTTTTAAATGTTTTGTATAAATCTTCCAGTGGAGTTACGGATGCACTTTCTCCTCCATAATATGGATTTCGGTCCATATGAAGCACTTTCTCTCCATTCACTGACATTATGCCTGACAGGATGCATTCCATCAGGCCGGTGCCCAGCAAGATCACGTTGTACTTCCCATTCGTGGCGGGGGCTGGGAGAGGGTGGGAGAAAGGGAAGGGATTCTTGGACGCAGAGGGGGTTATTTGTGAACCTCAAGAAGGCAGTTGGAGAGGTTAGGCCGATTTCCAGGCCCAAGAGAAAAACAGAAACAGGAGAGAGAAAATGGAACTGAGAAGGAGGTGGACCCTTCTGCCAGCTCAGGCGGCAAGACTGAAAAAGCAATGCTTTAATGCAGCATCCTCTGATACCTCTATTGGCAGTGCAGTGTGGTGACTGGCCTGCTAAAGATTGCTCGGAGTGTCTTGTAAGTGAAAACTCTCTACTTGCTTAAACGCTCTACTTGCTTCTGCTTCTGTTGCTGCGGACCCCCCACCCCCCAGCATACAAATATTTCTTAATGAGTAATGGTCCAAACCAAATCATACCAAACTAAACCAAACCAAACTCATGGCCATAAGTTGAGGCAGACTCACAGTGGTTTTGCACTGCTGACCTTGCAGTTAGCAGCCCAATATGTAACCACTGCACCACTGTGCCTTCTGATTAGTGGTCAGGCATCCTTAATTCATTTGTAAATAGAATTGGGTTAAATCTTGAATGTGGGGCCACTGTTTATCAGTTCCCAAACAATCGTTAGCTTGTTATTTCTGTTTTCTTCGACATTATCCAGGCGGATAGGCAGCTGCTTTCTCACTGACATTTCCTCCAGGGGAGAAAACATGCAATTGAAAGTTAGCACAAGGAGACATGTCAGTAAAAAGCGACATGCAGCACCAGAGCTAGATCCTAAGTGTTTGGTCAGCGGTAGAAGCCCTCGGGGACAAGTTATCAGGAGCGATGGCAGAATTGTAGGAGGGCCTGGAATGATTCTCGTACAATTGACTCACACTGCAGTCTTCCCTCCTTGCGGCACTAATGCTGTGCTCCAGGAAGACTGCCAAGACGTTGAAGCCCCCTGCCCCTCGCTCTCCAGCCCCCACAGTGAGCGGATGGTCTGAGGGGGGAGGCTTGGAGCCAGCTGTGTCACATACACACACCGTGAGGTACAGAGCCCACTGGCACGCTCATTGTGGATCCCTTTGGCAACTTCCGAGAGCTGCAAGGGACAGGCTGAAACCACTTGGCCCTTCACCTGAAAGCACAGAAGAGTCTGTTCATTAACCCCGGGAGGAGGGCAAACAGCATGTGAACTACTGTCACTTAGTGGTGGCTATCAGATTAAGGATGTCATTTTTCAGTGGAGTTGATAAAAATTCTGCCCCCGCCTCCCTTTTGGCTGCAATTAGAAATTCTTCTTTCTCAATTCTCTGAGTAAATTAGGAACCTACTACAGTAGATTTCTGTACTCAACCAAGGAATGTCAACCAAAGGAGCCCCACTTGGTTGAGTTGGAGGCCAGGTTTGACTGATTGGAGAAGCCCCCGGGGGCCAGGGATACCTCGTAGCAGACAGCAGACATGAGGGAGTTGTCAGACTGCCACTGGGGCCTTTCCCCACCGATCCCCTCCCTGGTTCTTGCCAAATCTGCTTTGAATTTGAAGTTGATTGAAATGGGTCTCACTGCTCACCTGTCAACTGAAACCCGTGTGATTCAGAGAGCTTTATTTCATTCATTTCAGTAGGTGTAGGGCA
>NW_022111369.1:6988868-6990594 GCF_000313985.2 Echinops telfairi
TCCGAGAGCTGCAAGGGACAGGCTGAAACCACTTGGCCCTTCACCTGAAAGCACAGAAGAGTCTGTTCATTAACCCCGGGAGGAGGGCAAACAGCATGTGAACTACTGTCACTTAGTGGTGGCTATCAGATTAAGGATGTCATTTTTCAGTGGAGTTGATAAAAATTCTGCCCCCGCCTCCCTTTTGGCTGCAATTAGAAATTCTTCTTTCTCAATTCTCTGAGTAAATTAGGAACCTACTACAGTAGATTTCTGTACTCAACCAAGGAATGTCAACCAAAGGAGCCCCACTTGGTTGAGTTGGAGGCCAGGTTTGACTGATTGGAGAAGCCCCCGGGGGCCAGGGATACCTCGTAGCAGACAGCAGACATGAGGGAGTTGTCAGACTGCCACTGGGGCCTTTCCCCACCGATCCCCTCCCTGGTTCTTGCCAAATCTGCTTTGAATTTGAAGTTGATTGAAATGGGTCTCACTGCTCACCTGTCAACTGAAACCCGTGTGATTCAGAGAGCTTTATTTCATTCATTTCAGTAGGTGTAGGGCATTGAAGTGAGCGGGGTCTAAAAAAAATCTGGATCCTCTTATGGGCTTTGGAGCTGACCAAACTGAATGGTGTCTGGACTCCCCTCAATTAATGGAAAAGTGCTGTCAGGTGCAGGGGACGGGATTTGCACTAGGAAATGGGTCTTTGGTGCCAAAAGTTAGCTGTGGGTAATGACCTCTCTGAGGCTGTTCAGAAAGCCCCTGGAAAATATTATAACAAATGATGCCATCTTGGGTTTAGGTGGATTAATTCCCTCCTGGGAGCACAAGATGCTTTCACATGTAGGCTATCTCATTTATCTTCATAACATCAGCATGAAATGGTGTGTGGCAGATGGAATTACCCCCCCTCACAGAGAGTGAAGATTGGGTGCCAGGGAGAAACCAGCGGGCCATAGAATGTGTATATCTTGTCATGTGTTGCTTTCCAAATACAGGCAAATACTTTATAGATCCCCCCCACCCCAATCCACCGATAACTCACAAACAAACCAAACACCAGCAACGAAAACCCAACTCACTGCCATTGAGTCCATCTGACTCACAGCAGCCCCGTAGGGCAGGGTAGAACTGCCCCTCTGCGTTTCTGAAATTGTGACTATTTACAGGAATAGAAAAGCCTTGTCTTTCTTTCTAGGAGTGGATGGTGATTTTGAACCGCTGACCTTGAGGTTAGCAGCCCAACTCTTAACCACTATGCCTCCAGCATGCGTGCGTGTCCCTGTCCATAGTACACGTGAAAGCTATTTATTATTGATGAGTTGCATACCCTGGAAGGATATTAACTGTGTCGTGCCGCAGGACAACTCTCGTGACCTGCTGTATGTGTCTTGTCAATCCCTATTCCCAGACATTCGATCTGTCGTCTTTGGTGAGTGGAAAGGACGGAAAATGAAAGGAATTTGCCTCTGGAAACAGATCCCTGGGTGCCTGTAAAGATTTACAGTCTCTGAACGCCCCATGGCTGGTTCTACCTGATAGCCCTGTAGTCCTATAGGGTTACAGTGAGTCAGAATCCATTCGAAGGCAGCGAGTTTGAGTTTTTCTTTTCTTTCTTTTTTTTTTTTGAGCACCAATGATGCAGAAGCAGATGTTATTTTTCAGGGCACAAAGCAACCTGACATGAGCGCATTGGCTGTGGGCCCTGGGTTGAGTCAAACGCAAAGCATTGCCGCTTTGTGAC
>NW_022111369.1:6990694-6992513 GCF_000313985.2 Echinops telfairi
GATGGTGATTTTGAACCGCTGACCTTGAGGTTAGCAGCCCAACTCTTAACCACTATGCCTCCAGCATGCGTGCGTGTCCCTGTCCATAGTACACGTGAAAGCTATTTATTATTGATGAGTTGCATACCCTGGAAGGATATTAACTGTGTCGTGCCGCAGGACAACTCTCGTGACCTGCTGTATGTGTCTTGTCAATCCCTATTCCCAGACATTCGATCTGTCGTCTTTGGTGAGTGGAAAGGACGGAAAATGAAAGGAATTTGCCTCTGGAAACAGATCCCTGGGTGCCTGTAAAGATTTACAGTCTCTGAACGCCCCATGGCTGGTTCTACCTGATAGCCCTGTAGTCCTATAGGGTTACAGTGAGTCAGAATCCATTCGAAGGCAGCGAGTTTGAGTTTTTCTTTTCTTTCTTTTTTTTTTTTGAGCACCAATGATGCAGAAGCAGATGTTATTTTTCAGGGCACAAAGCAACCTGACATGAGCGCATTGGCTGTGGGCCCTGGGTTGAGTCAAACGCAAAGCATTGCCGCTTTGTGACATCAGAGACACCGTGAGGAAAGATGACAAACGTTATGGAAAGTGAATTGGACTCTGTGTTAGGCCGGGCTGACGAGAGAAACAAATCCTAGGACCTTCATATATGAATATGTAAGAGAGAGCTTTATAGCAAAGAGTAATTATATATCAATCATATATGTAAGAGAGAGCTTTATAGCAAAGAGTAATTATATATCAATCATATATGTAAGAGAGAGCTTTATAGCAAAGAGTAATAATGCATCAATAAAACATCCCAGCCCAGTCCAGATCAAGTCCATAAGTTGGATATTAGCATATGAATTCTTCTTCAGGCTCACACCGCACATGTAATGATGCCGAATGCAGGAAGGTCACAGACTGGTGGGTGGAAAGTCCTGTGGGTCCAATGGCAGTGGACGCCTCTCCAGGGCTCAGGCTGCCAATAGTGTGGCTTCATGTGGCTTGTCAACAATAAGGTCAAGCAGACAGAGAGAGAGTGTGTCCTGGGGAGGAAGAGAGGACTACTCCCAGAATCCTCATGAGAAGGCCACGCCCACAAGGAGGCATCACTCAGGCTGTGACTTGATTGACAGGCTAGACTCCACCCCTGTGACCTATTTGTCAAGTTGACATGAAATGATGTAAGGACCATAGACTCCTCAGAAGAAAGTTCTTGATTTGTTGTCAAGAGAACTCAAATTGTATTTGAAGAAAGCTTTTGGTAAAATTTTATTAGATAGCATAAACCTTTTTCTGAGGCCACGTGCACACACACACACACACACACACACACACACACACACCACACACTAAAACTACAGTGACTTAATCCAGATAGGGGCCCTGTTGTCATAGTGGTTATGTGCTGGGCTGTTTCACATGGTCGGCAGTTTGAAACCACCAGCAGCTCTGCGGGAGAAAGACTGGGCTTTCTACTCCAGTAACCAGTTACAGTCTTAGAAACCCATCAGGGGTCACTGTGAGTCAGCATTGACAGTAAAGGTTTTTGTTTTGATTTTTTATCAAGGTAGAAGTCTCTTTTGCTGTTAGTCTGAGTGGGTGGTCAGGTTGACCTAGCAGCTGGACGGTATTCGTGACTGACGTTCCGTCTGCCTTCCGAGATTGAACAGGAGGCTTTCGTGTTACTGTGCACGTTGGCTGTTCTTACTTTCCCTTCTTCCAATTCCTCTGTCCATGTTCCAGCCTGCGAGGGACAGGGGCAGTGCAATGGCGGTCCCTTGTTGTGGAGTGCACAAACCAGACTTCCAACCAAGCAACTTCTCTGTCCACCGCGCAT
>NW_022111369.1:6993262-6994094 GCF_000313985.2 Echinops telfairi
GATACTAGCCCATATGTCCGATAGCAATCTATAAAGTCCTTTTCAGACTCACGAAACACATGCAATGATGCTAAATGTAGAAAATCACAAACCAGTGGGTAGAAAGTCCTTGGATCCAATCAGACACTGTAATTCTTTACGGGAGTAGAAAGCCTCATCTTTCTCCAACACTCCAATTACCTGGTTGTTTTGAACTGCTGACCTTTCTATGAGCAGCCAACCAGGGCTCTTGACTTTAGGAACCTAGGTATGTACGGTATTTTCTTTTCTGTGTCTCTTATTTTACAAACTAATTATTATTGTCTTTCAAAATACATTTATTTTGATATACCTTAGAAATATATTCATTTATATACAGGTTAGGATTTATGAAAAGAGCAAACCTCTCTCTCTATTTGATGCTGTTGAAAAAAAAAATTAGCCATGTTCTCCAGACAGCTTATTTTTCTGTAAAACAAAAATGTGCTTATGTTTTCAATGACTTCAAAATGCAGAATTCATCCCAAATAAACCCAAATGTGCTGCCATTGAGTTGATGCTGACTCACAGTGACCCTATAGGACAGGGTTAGAACTGCCCCTCTGAGTTTCTAAGACTAACTGTTAGCAGGAGTAGAAAGCTCTGTCTTTCTTCTGAGGAGCAGCTGGTGGTTTTGAACTGCGGATCTTCCAGATCACAGTCCAATGCATGCCCACTAAGCCATCAGGGATCCAGGAAGTTTTAATGCAATATTAAAATATCTTAGTAAACAATTACAGGGTGGTAGTTATTTCATTTTGTTAATTACTGTGCTGATTTTTTGTTTTTCTCATATGATAAAGCAGTGTATTAG
>NW_022111369.1:6996964-6997795 GCF_000313985.2 Echinops telfairi
CGTATAAGATGGTTTGCGTAGTTGGTAGAGAATTCTAAATTGGAAATCCTTTAGCTCAGATGTTGGGAGGTGCAGATCCACTTGTCATCTAGTGTCTATTATTCTGTATTCTATATGGAATCATTAGTCCCATAGCCGAGGATTTGAATGCAGTCATGATCTCTCGAATCTCTGTGCATCCATTTGTTTCATGTATAGTTTTGTGGCAATTTTTCCTTCATCGACACTTTTATTTGTTGTGTTGAAATTTTAGAGTGACATGTCTTAGGGGTCTTCATTCAGTCATCAGAGTGGTACTTGGTGGGGATTCATTAGTTACAGGATTGGGGCGGCGTGTATTGTTTCTTTGATTCCTCCTTCCCTTCCATTGCTGCTATTTCGTCTCATTCTCTCTTGCTCTAGCTCTGTCCTTCTGTGTCTCTCCAAGTAATTTCTACTTGTTGGAGATGTACTTACAATGGGAGATCGTTCCCTTATGAAAAGCAATGAAGTCCTAAAACATATAGCAACATGGATGGGCCTGGGACACGTCATGCTAAGTGACATAGCAGAAGCAAACGGACAAATGTTACACGATCCCATTTGTATGACTTATCTAGAACAGACAGATACTTAGAGGCAGAAAGTCGATTAGTGGTGGCCCTGGGCTTGCAGGAGGAGAAATTGCCCCAAAGCTATGGCATTTGTATCAGGGTGATAGACTGGAGACTGTCTGCTACCGTCAGAGCCTTACACAGTTGCAGGATACTCAGTGGAACAGAAAGCGAAGGGGAATGCCACCTGCATGAACAAAAATTAGGATCTAACTGAAAAAAACGTGCAAAGAAATCT
>NW_022111369.1:6999351-7001230 GCF_000313985.2 Echinops telfairi
TACAATAATAATTTTTAAATTATCAAGGGTACATGGGGGAGAGGGGAGGAGGAAGGGAGGGGGAGGGGAAAAAAGGAAAATGCGCTGATTCCGGGAACCCAAGAGGAAAGCGAATTTTGGGGATAATGAGGGCAACAAATGTATAGAAGTGCTTTACACAATTGATCTAAGTATTGTGATGAATTGTATGAGCCCCAATAAATTGATTAAAAAAAAAAAAGAAAAGAAGGAAGAAACTAGGTTTGATCAGTGGGTCTCAGCCATTTAGTTGAACTCGCAGATGCCAGTTTCTGATGGTTTTTCTCTTCTGCGACTTGCTGAAGAAGTCCACTTGCAGCTGTCCTGCGCGTCCGTCCAGCATGGCATTGCACCTGTAAGCTCAGCCGTGCTCGAGAACCTTCACTCCAGATTCTTCGGTTCATCTTGTCTAGAGTAAATCTCCAAGCTTATTGCTAGGTGGGAGAAGGGACGTTTGGGGTGTGGACTGAGGGAGGGTATCTACCTTTTACTGCTCTTTATACAGACTCAGTCAGTGACCCCATTATCTTCCCCACCTCAAATATTTGACAGTCATGTAAAAACCGCTTAAATTTTATTGGCTTCTCTTGATGAAGTTTTAGGTGTAAGCTTAAACCTAAAAAAAGTTAAATTTATAACTTTTGTGTGCTCTGGTGTTAAAAAGGAAACAAACAAAAAAACATGTAGTCCATTTCAGGGCGACAGTCACTTGATTTTGTCAGCTTGGGACTGAACCTGCAACATCGCTGAGGTATGCTGATGCGTGTGTATCACTTCTTTGGTTTGTTTATTGTTTTGCTGGGGTAGGACACTCCTGTTTCCTGACCCTTAGCAATGGGTTTTTTTGAGTTTTTCCTTTTTTTCTTCATTCAGAGCAAACTCATACTTTTACTTTGTCTCTATTTATGATACATAACTAGATGAAGTACACATTAACAGCCAGTGTAGCCCTTTGTCCCCACAGTAATCATGGGCTAACATAGTGTGGGATGTGGACAAGGCTTTGGCATTGATTGAATGTGGCTGGCAAGTGTCAGGGCTTGATTTATGTCTCCCTCACCATCTAACCAAGTATACTCAACTTCTGACCCCAGTATCTGTGAATAGAGCCATTTTGGGAAATATCATTTTTTTCAGATCTAATTAGTTAACTAGTAGCTATTTTTGCAGATATAATTAGTCATCATGCCAAAGTACAGTACGCCCTAGGTCAATGTGACTTGCATTCTTCTTCTAAGAAGAGACACACAGAAATGCACAGGGAGAACACCGTGTCAAGCTACAGAGACAGACCCAGAGCGAAGACGGTCCTGCCTGTGAGGACGGATGCTGAGATTGGTGTCCCACTCCCACCGTCAAGGAGTACCAAGAGCTGGAAGCTAGATGAGATAAGTCAGGCTTTTTCCCTAGACCTCTGGAGAGAGATGGTCACTGCTGACACTGAGAATTTGGACCTTCAGTCTCCAGCACTCTGAGATCTTGTCTCTTGTTTTAGGTCACACAGTTTGTGGTACTTGGTCACATCAGTCAGTTCTAGACACTTATACATGAGGGCGAACAGTTGTTGAGACTTGTTAAGAAGACTCATGGAAAAAGAAGAGATAGAACAATTAAAAATAGACCATTACTTAGTCTATATGTATGCTAAGCCAATAATGTGAGAAGCTGGACTGTCTGAGAACATGGCATCAGAGGTGGAGGGAGAATCACAACAACCCGTGAGAAGAGGATGGCACAAGCTTGCTGCCTGAAGGCGGAGAAGACTTGAAGCACTTACTTCAGCAGTGAGTTGTTGAAATCTCATGAGATGGGAAGAAACAAAGAAATTGAAAAGGGCCCTTCGTGTACCCGAATTTGTGGG
>NW_022111369.1:7001694-7007241 GCF_000313985.2 Echinops telfairi
AGAGGGAGGGTAGCATCGCTAGGCAGAAAATGAGTGGGAATTGTCTTCGGTTCTTGTCTTTTTTTCCTTCATCTGTTTCATGGGAACACCTCACTGCTTCCCAAATCTACCTGTGGCTTGAGCAAAGTGCTCAGTGGTTGGATCATGTTTTCAGCCCCCAATTTAGTTTAGAAAAAAACTCAATGTGGCGGCAGCATTCTGAACAGTAAACCGTAAAATTGGACATGTGCCAGTGAACCTCTGAGAATGATAACACCAGCAAGTGATGTGCTGTAGCACTGCAGGTATGAGATGTGCAAAACCAAAAGTAAGACCCGATAACTTGCCATCCCTCGAATATGTAGTATGCGGAGGGCAACCTGCACATGGAGAAGTGGAAGAGAAATACGGACTAGGAGAGGAGGTTGAGCAGATACATGCCAGGGGAGAGCCAGGACGTGGTGGTATCACAAGTAAAAGGCAGCCACTTTTAGATCAGGGATGGTAAACAGCCCTGCATGTGAAAGAAGAAAAGGTGGGAACCAAGCAAACTTTTGGGCATTTGACATTCAAAAATTCATTGATCGATTCTGTTCTTCTCCCATAAAGTATTCGGAGTAGGAGTCCGAATTCTTAAAATAGGAAGGGAAGGCTGGGATTATAGAGTTATGCTTTTTAGAAATGTAAAGCGCAAGTAGAGAGGAGGGGAGAAAGCAATGAGACAGAGCAAGAGTGAAGGAGCTTGCTGGCTGTCAGTGGGGCCTCAGCATGTCTGAGAGCTGTGGGCAAGGGGCTCCAGGAGAGAGACTTTGGAGATGCAAGGTGGGAACGAAAGGCTGGTGCTTCCAGTCTAGACACTGCTGCCTCAAAGCTTATCAACATCTATAGCATTGATTCCCGAATGAGGTTTACACATTTTAGAGAAGTGTTATACTTTCATACCTAAAGGCGTCAATCAACACATGTAGGCTAGGCTGTCTCAAACAACATTTTCTGCTTTTTCATTTCCTTTCTAATATTCATTGTAAGGGCTACACTCACAGACAGTATTAATATTGTAGTTTTAGTAAGGAAGTTAATAGGTTGTGATGCCAAGTGAGAAATGTTGAGGATATAGTTGTTCATCAGGACTTGTGCCAAAGTCCTTTCAGAGCTCCTGGTAAATACCCTAGGGGCATGCCACTCTACGTAAGCCTCAATACACAGGCTTCCAGCTCCAGCTCCATGGGTCCATGACCCTAGCCCTCCCAATTAAGTGCCCAGCGGTATCCCAGTCTGCGAGCCTGACTCTTGCAGCAAAGTGCTCCGCTGTACTTGCTCTATGGGCTGGCTCTGCTTCATGTTCTGGCTCCTGATTCTACTGCTGCTCCTCCAGTGTCACAGCTGTCTTCTGGATCCAGGAGACCTTGATGGAACCTAGAAAATGAACTCACTACCTCAGTCATCTAACACTTGTAGACTACAGAGCACAAGAGAAAGGTGGTTTTTAGTGAAATGTGATCAAGATGAGTCTTTCCTAACAATTCAATTCTTTATGTAAACCCAGTTTTATTTCTACTAAGTGAAATACCAAATTTAAATTTCATGAAATATTAGCACTTTTGTGTTTGTTGTATATCCCTTGGGTGCTTACAGTTAGTGTTTTAATTTCTAAATGAAAATTTCTGAAAAATGAAAAACCAAAATCACCTAATGTGCATTTCTTTTTTTTTCAAATCATTTTATTGGGGACTCATACAACTCTTATCACAATCCATCCATCCATCCATCCATTGTGTCAAGCACATTTGCACATTTGTTGCCATCATCATTCTCAAAACATTTTCTTTCTACTTGAGCCCTTGGTATCAGCTCCTCATTTTCCCCCATTCCTCCTCCACCCTCCCTCTCTCATGAACCCTTGATAATTTATAAATTATTATTATTTTTTCATGCCTTACACTGTCCAACGTCTCTCCTTCACCCACTTTTCTGTTGTCCATCCCCCAGGGAGGGGGTTATATGTAGATCATTGTGATCAGTTCTCCTTTTATCCCCCACCTTCCCCTTCCCCTCCTGGTATGGCCACTGTCAATATTGGTCCTGAGGGGTTTATCTATCCTGGATTCCCTGTGTTTCCAGCTATCTGTACCAATGTACATTCTCTGGTTTAGCCAGATTTGTAAGGTAGAACTGGGATCATGATAGTGGGGTTTGGGGGTTGAGGAAACATTAAAGAACTAGAGGAAAGTTGTATGTTTCATCGGTGGTATACTGCACCCTGACTGGCTCATCTCCTCCCTGATACCCTTCTGTAAGGGAATGTCCAGTTGCTTTGGGTCCCTCCCCCACATTCACAATGATATGATTTTTTGTTCTATGATGTGATAGCTGGGCACCATCAGCTTTCTTTACCATATGTGCTTATGCATCTACATTGTCTTCAGTGATCGTGTCGGGAAGGTGAGCATTATGGAATACCAGTGTAATAGATCAAAGTGTTCTTGTGTTGAGTGCCTATTTGAGTAGAGGCCCAATGTCCATCTGCTACCTTAATACTAAACCTATAAAATATATGCACATAAATCTATTTCCCCATCCTCATATATAAATATCTTTACATATGTACATGCCTGTATTTAGACCTCTATAAATGCCCTTTGCCCCCTAGTTCTTTCCTCTATTTCCTTTTACTTTCCTGTTGTCCCGCTATCATGTTCAGCATTCATTTGGGTTTCAGTAATTCCTTTCGGTTACTAATGTGCATTTGCTATTGATGCTCCAAGAGTGTTCTGAAATGGTCCAACTGGACATTCTTCTGCAGTCCATCCTCATGCTAGGCAAAGTGCAGGGTTAGGGAAAAAGAGGAAGGCGATGGATGGACACAGTGGCTGCAATAAGGGGCTCGGACATAGAAACAATGGTGAGGATGGCGTGAGACCGGGCAGTGTTTCATCCTGTTGTACATCGGGTCACTGGCACCTACCAACAGCCACAACAACCTGCACAGAGGTGAAGGCAACTTGCCAGTCACCTTCCATAGAGAGCACAGCCTTGGAAACGCAATGGTGTAGTTCCACTGTGTTCTCTGGGCTCCTTGTCTACTAGAGTTGACCTGACAGCATTGGGATAGGCTTGGTTTGACAGAGGAAAAGAGTCATGATAAATTGGTTTTTAAAGGTTCCAACTAGGCATTTTCCCTCACACTTCATTGGTCACTTTCAATCACATGACCAGGTTGCCTTCTGAGGGGTTGGGAAGTGCAGCTAACCCTTGTCAGGTAGGAATTCAAATGAGAGATATGTGTGAACATCACTTCTGGTGATCGGAGTGTTCTTGTTTGTATTGCTGTTCTGATTTATAGTTATCAAAAATATATGTGCTTGCATTGTTATAAAAATCTGCGCTTTCCTTTAGGAAGATATGTAACTGCACATCTCCGTTTTGCTCTGGAAAGAGAAATAAGACAAGTATACCCCATTTCTACTTACAGTGAGACTTTCAGAAAGTAGCTCTGTTGTGTCTCAGACATGTTAGAGATGTGGAGGAAGTAAACTAGATTCTACCAATGTCATTTTAAAATGAAAGTCATTAATAAAGAAAGTTTAAGTAAAAATATTTACCAACACTCTTCATTGACTGAGCTGATTAGTTCACTTTTTAGAAATACTGCATTGTTATTATATTATTATTATTTTTAAAAAGGAGGAAAATAGCTGATGAGGCAAAGCCCAAATTTGGCCACGGTGATTTAATTCTTAGGTTAATAGTAGCTCCCTCTAAACTGTGTAACCAAAACTGTTGCTTGGAAGTCACTACTTCAAGTCAATAGCAACCCTGCGTGTGTTAGCGTAGACCTGTGCTCCTTACAGCTTTTCATGGCTACTTTGTAAATCACTAGATTGCCAGGTCTTTCTTCTAAGTCCCTTCTGGGTGGATTTAAATCTCAAGCCTTTTGACTAGCAGCTGAGCGCATTAACTTTGCGTCATTAAGACCCTCCTTTATTGGAATCGTGGTAGTTTAAGCCATGCCCTGTTTATACCAGCAGGGTACATCTTCACTGCACGTGAAGGACCAGGGATGTTTGGGGTCACATAGACTCAACCTGCAGTTGCAGTTTATACATGATGTACAGAGATGTGTTTCAGTGTTTCGAGCAAGACTTTCAGTGAATTATCTCAGTTTCAAGTACCAGCAATCTCACGGATCTGACAAATGCTTCACAAACATGCATCTTAGAAGTCTTCAGGGAAGCATCCCAGGCATTGGTTGCATTACGAAGCACCTAAATTGTAAAGCATTTTACATGTGGGCACGACAGGAGTCGTAATTGTATGGATTTTGAAACATTTTTTCTGATCAGGGCTGAAACAGATTCATCTGCAACACTTTTCTCAGTCTGTTGCAAAGTGCGGCTGGTGTGGAAGGCACGCAGGGCTTTATTACTGTTGCGTGACATCCATTTCCTGCATGTCCTCCAGTCTTTCAAGAGTCTCTCAGTAGGATTGTGTTTTTCAATGAGTTTTACCCCATTATCAGTGAGTAAGTAAAATGACTCTCCCCGCAGTGCTAATCGAGCTTGAGAAAGTTTAAAAGGAGTTAGAATCAGATGTCAAGAAGCTTGCCAACAAGATAAAACCGAATATGTTTTTGTACATTGGCTTTCGCTTTGTGGAGTATGTAGTGTTAATAGCTACACGTCGGTTTTGTGTGTGACAATAGGTAAAGTCTGGCTTGGCTAATAAAGTAGGCTTTACTGTTCAGGGAGCTGAAAGGAGATAGATTGTTTCTGAGAGTAACCTTTCCAGCCAGTGTTGTACTAGGCTAAAAAAATTAAAACAAACAAGTATTGGCCAGAGTTGTGCGCTCATCTTTAAAATAACCGGGACCAGGGAAAAATGGGGAAATTCCAAAGCAAAAGTAAACAGTGGATGTAAAAGCACCAGGAAAAAAATAACAGTTAAGAGACACACACTTAAGAAAGATACAGCGTTGTCAAGGAGCCTGTTTTGTTTAGAAGACATTTTTACTAATGGGAAAGTGTATGGGATGCATATAGACTGGCAATATGGTGACATTTCATGTATATTAGAATGGTCTCAGTCTATAGGGCAGTGGTATTCCATGGACGCTTATTAATTATTTAATTTCATGGAATGTAAGCTATTTTGATAGAATTGATAGTTTACTGATGGAATGAGTCATCAGGAGTCTATAATAATTTTCAGATGCATGGTATTTTTAGTCTTAGAAAGTGCTTCATTTCAAAGACGCTGGATCAAGGAGTTGACCTGGTGTTTTCAATAGAATAAGGATTTAGAAACAGTCTTTGTATTTGTCTTATTGAAAGAAGACATAGGATTTGGGATTTAGGTGTTTCCCATTTTAATGTGAAATTTATAAGGGTTGTCTTGTGACTTTAAATGTTTAATACAGTTAATACTTAAGCATATACTTTGACTAAGTGTACAAAGATGTATTTGTGGTATTTATGTAGCCCATCTGTATATGGTGCCCTGGTGGCATAAGGAGCCCTGGTGGCGTAATGGTTTTAAGAATTGGGTTGTGATATGAAAGGTCATCAGTTC
>NW_022111369.1:7007351-7009179 GCF_000313985.2 Echinops telfairi
CCTGTCCTATAGGATCACTGTGAGTTGGCATCCAGATGGCAGTGAGTTTTTATATATAGTTAACAGATTGTAAATGAACCATGAGTAACAAGGAACAGCAATGCTACTAATCAAAACGCTTTGAAATTTGCCACTGCCTGACTTTTATGTTAAAGATTCCCAAACCCCAAACTCACTGCTATCAAGTCAGTTCTGAACTGTAGCGAACCCTGGTGCCATAGTGGTGACACGCTGGCCTGCTAGCCACAGGTCAGCAGATCGAAACCACCAACCACTCTACAGGAGAAAGATGGTGCTTTCCACTCCCATAAAGAGTTACCGTCTCTGAAACCCACAGGGTCAGACCTGCCCTATAGGGTCACTATCAGTCAGCATCCACTAGATGGCATTGGGTTTGGTTTTGGTTTGGTATATATTTTTATTTAGATCATGAACTCTAAATATGTTGGCTGTGATGTCTAGGCTGTGGAGAGATCTTTAAATGTGATGTTGGCCTCGAAGAAGAGCGGAAGGCTGTCTGAACGAGTTGCCTTTCAACACGGTGGTCATGATTTTGCCAGAGGGCTCCTCATCTCCCTGCTTGTCACGGAGGGAGCAGCCTCCTCTCTGGCTGATCCCAGCAACCTGTGGAGTGCGCAGAGATATTCTTATATTAGGCCTGGAGCAGCGGTCCACACCCATTACTCTCGGAAAGAGACAGCATTGACTCCTGGGCAGATGACCACGCTCCCTTCTATTGCTGTTTCAGAGGCAGAACAGAGGGTAGCCCAGAGCTCTCTCAAGACGAAATTAAAAAGAAGAGTTGGAAGTCTCTGTTCTGGGAGCCAAGTAGACTATACCACATTCACTCCCTTTATGGAACTCAGGAAAATGAAAAACACATGGCGTGACTTGTTGAGTTGATTTTTGTACTGTTCTCGATTCTTGTTACGGATTTGTTTTCAGAATCAAACGTTTCGAGTGCTTCTTGGTGGATGCATGTGGGCTTGAAAACATACAGCATGTGGGACCCAGTACAACACGAGTTTCATTTGTTTTCCTTGGCTTCTGTGTGTCATGATCTGTTCAAGATGACAGTGTGGGAAACAGTCAATTGTAGCACGGTCTCAGGGCTGAGTCGCGAACTTCCCTCTGGTCAGGATACGAAGTCTGGTCATGAGAAGTGGACTGATAGTCAGCTCTGGTTTGCTGCTATGTGGTTTGGGTTCTGTGCGTCTGAGACGGGAATGCCTAATCGGATGTCCAGGCATGTGCTACTGCATCGCTTTCCGCCGAGGTGGCGTGTCTTTTCTATCAGATGAACAGTGTTCAAACCTGGTAACCTAAGTCCATCTGCTCTGCTCTCCAGCTCACGGTGACCCTGTACGACAGAGTAAGGCCCCGTTGGGTTTGGTTTCTGAGGTAATAAATCTTCATGGGAGCAGAAAGGCTGATCTTTCTTCCGAGGAGTCAGCTGTTGACCTTGCAGTTACAAGGCCACAGAATTGACCCAGCAGTGAGTTTGGGTTGGTTTTGGATAGGATGCTGTGTTGCTATATGACTGCAGTAAAACAAGCATCTACAATATTGCCATGACATAAAATGGTAAGCATTTTTAAAGATGTGTGTCTGTGGATCATTTGGAGACCAGCAGTAGTCTGGGCTCTTATTGGTTGCCTGGAGCCCCTTCACTCCACACGGCCCTCTTCCTCATTCTAGGAATCTTGGGCTAGTACTGGCATAGTCGTCTTACAACAGCGGTACAAGTATAAGAGGATCAGCCCCCATTACATATGTGTTCTTTCATGTGTTGAATGGGAGGATTACTAACACACACACACACACACAC
>NW_022111369.1:7009279-7022400 GCF_000313985.2 Echinops telfairi
CTCTCTCTCTCTCTCTCTCTCTCTCTCTCTCTCTCTCTCTCTCTCTTTCTCTCTCCACCAGAGTAAGCCACATGGATAAATCCAAAGTCAAGAGGCAGAGAAATATTCTCATTCTCTTTGCTGGGAGGAATTGCAAAACCACATGGTAAAGTGTATGGACACCTCCCGGCACTCAAGGATTGAGATGGTTAACGTGATCCTCCAAGGTTCTGTTTTCATGCTCTTGTTTGATGCAAATAGAACATATAGGTAGAAGGGACTGATGATATCAAAAGAAACCGTTTACTAAGTAACTCACCCCAATCAGCTGTAATTGCTTAATTCTATATCTGCTTTCTCTCACTCCCCTGATATGCTTAGGAATGTAGGGGCAGCATCTGTTTTATTCACTCTTTTATTCCTGGGCTCTAGAATACAGAGTTTTGGATATAGAAAATTAGCGAATAGTTGGGCAATGAGTGAAGGGACTTTACCTAAACCAGGTTCCTCCCCTAAACAATTGAAGTAACAGAACAATTGATTTGGAAACTTTCACTGCGCACTGAGTGGTGTGCGTGGCACTGTGGTTAGCACCGTGTGGTTGTGGCATTGTAAAATGCACCACCTCTGACATTGGTGAGCCGAGATGAAATAGAGATACATAGATACACAAAATATCAGTGTTGACATTGTTTCTGCAACTATAACCCTTCCTTCCAAGTTCGTGGAAATGATAAGCAGGAAAGAGAACAGTAGAACCAGTGCTGGTGAAATGATTCCTTTGTCATTTGAGACCATGGCACCAACTAGGCTGAGGATGAACTAACTGGATGGGTATAAAATAGTTTAACTAACATACTCCTGACAGCCCTTCAGACAGCTTGTTGGTTTGACACACATATCCAGTTTTTAAAGAAAGAATATGATAAAGTAAAAAACAAACCCTGGCTCATCAATGAATTATCTTGATTCCTCAAAACTTGGTTTTTCTCCTTTTGCAATGTACAAAACACTCAAGTTGATTATATCCTAAGACTTTGATCTTATGATCTCCTAGACCCACCATGCCATCTATCTTCTTTGCCCGGCCAGATTTCCTGAAGGCATTAGAAGCAGAACTAGCATTCTGTTTCTGGTTCTTTAGCTCCAGCCCCTCTTCTGCCCTGCATATTCTGGGCTCCATGCATGGCATGGTTTGCTGGTGCTCTAATTCAAAGCCCTTTCTTTTTAAAAAAAATCATTTTATTGGGGGCTCTTGCAATTCTTATCATAATCTATACATACATCCAGTGTGTCAAGCACATTTGTACATTTGCTGCCATCATCATTCTCAAAACCTTTGCTTTCTACTTGAGCCCCTGGAATCAGCTCCTCATTTTTTCTTCTCCTTCCCTGACCCCTCCCTCATGAGCCCTTCATAATTTATAAATCATTATTATTTTGTCATATTGTACACTGTCCGACGTCTCCCTTCACCCACTCAAAGCCCTTTCTAATGGTGGGTGTTCTCTCTCTCTGTAGTGGCTGAAACTTCTATCCTTTGGGTCTTTCATTCTGTGTGTAAGTTATAAAGAGGTTAAAATCGAATTTCCTCTCTTCCGCCTGTGGCTGACATGATCAGTGGCTCCTGGGACCTGAAGTGAGAGAGGGGCCCAGGATCTGCTGTTCACACCTCATCCCACGTCTGCGCCTTGGAGTGTGGTCTGATCGTCAGCAATTCCACCTTCTTGCTCTTCTGGGTGTGTGTGTGTGTGTGTGTGTGTGTGTGTGTGTAACAGTGTTCACCCTCCCTTTGTCGGTGGTGCGCTTTCTCTGAACAGTGACTGACAGTCAGTGCTGCACACGGGGCTAGTTTTCAAATGTGGGTTATCGTCAACACATTACCTGGTCCCCAGATGAAGGATCCAGAGAAAATCAAACTCTCATTTCTTTTCATTCCCGTCCTCACAGCTCTTTAATATTGGATGGTAATCAGTTGGCTCAGGCCAATCGATATTCCTCAGTGAATAAGGGACCATCGGAAGCTCGCTCTTCTCCTCCACCGTGTGTGGTAAATGTTACAGCTGCCTCACTTCTGTCCCCTCTGTCCTATCATGGCACTTCTTGTCGTTGTTGTGCGTTGTTGTGCTGTTGTTGTCTGACTGATAGCCACCCTGTATACAATAGAACAAAACACCGCCCAGTCCTCGGCCATCCCACGATGATTGTTTTGCCTGAGCTCACCGTCGTAGCTACTGTGTCACTCTATCCCTTGGAAGGTCTTCCTCATTTTTCATTGCCCTTTACCTTCCCAAGCACGATGCCCCTTTCTGGTGACGGATCTCCGTTGGTAACAAGTCCAAAGTATGGGAGACAAAGTGTCACCGGCTCACTTTGTTGCCGTTGTTAGGAGCCGTGGATTTGATTTCTACTCATAGCGACGCTCTGTACAGAGCCTGTACAGAACACTGCCTGGCCCTGCACCCTCCTCACCATTGCCGTCATGTGGGAGCCCATCGCTGCAGCCACTGTGTCAATCCACCTCGTGGGGGGTTTCCTTCCTTCTGACGGCCTCTCCGCGTGACCGAGCCTGGTGTCTTCCGAGTGCCTCCCACCCTGAGGGCCTCCTGGCACTGTGTCTGACAGCGCTCTTCACGCGGGGTTCAGGACCGGCTGCTGGTCATCCGTGTTTTATTGGCTAATCCCTCAGAAATGGACAGCCTAGTCTTCCTTCCCAGTCCTTTCTTAGTCTGGAAGCTCCACTGAAATTTGTTCACAGTGGGTGTTCCTGCTGGCCTTTGACATACCAGGGACAGAGCTTCCACCATCACAGCAACCCAAAAGCCACCACAGTGTGACAAACTCACGTCAGGTCCTTGTAATCATATTCAGATGGACACAGGGCAGGGAGATGGCCATGCCCATCCTCAGTGGACATTTAATTGGAGAAGAGAATGCTGTCTCCTCTTCCTTATGGCATCGTCAGCCTCGTCACACCCAAGATGTGGTGGGCAGGGTAAGAAGGGCCCTCTTGCCTTTCCCCACAAACACTACGTTCCCTCAGCCTTTTCAGCCCCCCGTCTTCCTCACCATCTCAGTTGTCGGAGGTGTGCGTGGTGCTAGGGGTGGGAGCACACTGTTGGGGGATATTTAGGCAGGTGTGCCACATCGGAATAAGATCCAATGGGGAAGACATCTAGTCCCAATTGGTCACTATATAAAGTGAGCTACATCGTGTGCTGGGGTTTCACCTCTAAGTGTTAATTAGGAGCAACCAGGAACTCCCACTCAGCATCCTGCTACTCCCGGAGGTAAACAATGACATTGAAACATGTCTCTAGACAACTGGACATACCTTGCAGAGGGGTAGTGGGGAGATGAGTCACTTAGGGTTTAGTATAGCAATAATGAAACCCACAACCTTCCTCTAGTTCTTAAACGCTTCCTCCCCCCAACTACCAGGACCCCAATTCTGCCTTGCAGACCTGGTTAGACCAGATGATGCACAGCGGTACAGATGGGAATTGGAAATGCAGGGAATCTAGGACAGATGAACCCCTCAGGACCAGGGGAAACAGTAGCGATACCTGGAGGGAAGGGGGGGTGTAGAAAGGGGGAATTGATCACAGGGAGCTACATATAACCTCCTCTCTGGGGGACGGGCAGCAGAGGGGTGGGTGAAGGGAGACGCCGGGCAGTGTAATATAAGATACAATAATAATTTATAAATTATCAAGGGTGCATGGGGGAGTGGGGAGGAGGAAGGGAGGGGGAGGGGAAAAAAGGAAAACGAGCTGATTCCGGGAACCCAAGAGGAAAGCGAATTTTGGGAATGACGAGGGCAACAAATGTATAGACGTGCTTTACACAATTGATCTATGTATTGTGATGATTTGTATGAGCGCCAATAAATTGATTTAAAAAAAAAGAAAGAAACATCTGTTCTCCCACCAGTCTATTCAGCAGGAGAACAGAGGGCAAAGGCTGACAAGATGGATTGACACCGTGGATTGACACAGATCTACAAGATGGATTGACACAGTGGCTGCCACAGCGGGCTCAAACATAACGATTGTGACAATGGCACTGGGCAGGGAGGTATTTCTCTCTGTTGTACAGAGGGTCGCTATGAGTCCAAGCCTGTTCCATATGCGTTGGTCAGCAGTTCGAAACCACCAGCCATTCCATGGGAGGGAGATGGGGCTTTCTTCACCTGTAAAGAGTGACAGAACACTTCTGCCTTGTTCTGTAGGGTCAGTCCGGGTCGGAATCCACTCGATGGCGTGGGGTTCAGTTTGGGTTTAACAACAGATTTTGCTGCCATAGCAGTAAAGTACTACGCCCACCGACCACTCTCTCTTAGTCTCGGTCTTCTCATTTTGTTCACGCAATTTAGGTGTTCTTCTCAATTGTGTCTTCAGTTTCCTATTCGCCTACCTTATTATCTTTGTGAACAACCCTATTTGTTTGTACAGCCTCAACTTTCACTTCTGCCAAGAGGACTCTAAAATCTGGCGTGTTCCTGAGCTCTACGGTCACATGTACAATGACTTTACTTGCATCTCTTCAGAACTCACCATTGTTTTGAAATAGAAATGTCATTTTTCTTTGAACGAGCTTCTAGTTTCCCAAATGTATGCCATTTCTTATATTAATGACATTACCATCTTTCAGACTTCCTGAACTTACATCCTGTCATCTTTTACTTCTCCCTTACCGATTGCTCTGAATTAATCCCTCCCTAAATCTTTCACATCTGTCCAATCACATCTGCCTGTTTCCTATGATAGCCTGGATTCAACTAATCATTTCTAGTTCAGACCCCTCCCATCTGATTTCTGTGCCTTCAACCTTCCACCATTTGGTGCACATGGTCATTGGATCAGTTTTTCCAAGAGCCAAGATCCCAGTGCTCATTAGTGACCCTGGATCTCTGCTTACACTGACATGGAAGACCTTCTATCGTGAGACCCCTTGTGCCTCTCCAGGTGTGCCTCCCATTCCTCCTCCACACACCTGCTGTTCTAGTCACATAAACTCACTGCTCAGTTCTATCGAAGTACATTCTACATTTCCCTTGGTGCTCTCTCCCTTCCTTCCCCCCCCTCCTCCCTTCTTCTTCCCTACCCCTGCCACCACTCAGATATGTGAGTCCTTCAAACTCAAATGACTTCCTGCCTTTAGGAGAAGCTCTCCTTCCCTGTGGGCTTTGTTGCTTCCGAGCTAGATGGCCCCTTGTTCACCTTCAAGCCTTTAAGACCCCAGATGCTATATCTTTTGATAACCGGGCACCATCAGCTTTCTTCACCACATTTGCTTATGCTCATGTTTGTCTTCAGCGATCATGTCGGGAAGGTGGGTACCCTGGAATGACCGTTTAGCTGAGCAAAGTGCTTTTGTATATTAAGGGAATGCGCGAGAAGGCCAATGTCCACCTGCTATCCTACTAAACCTATAAATATATGCACATAGATCTATTTCCCCCATAATCATAAATATATTTACATATGGACATGTCTGTATTTAGGCCTCTATGTATGCCCTTTGCCTACTACTCCTTTCCTCTATTTTCTTATGCTTTTCTCCTGTCCCACTACCATGTTCAGCCTTCATTCTGGTTTCAGTAATTCCTCTTGGTTACATTGCTCTTGGTCACTCCCTACCAGTCCTCCTCTCCCCTCCCTGCCACTGGTTTTGACCACTCGTTCCCTTGTCCCTGGGTTGGCCAACACCTCCTCCCTTCCCCCACCTCCCACTCTCCCATGAACCCTGGGGACCTTGGTCCCATTGTTTTCTTTTCACATTGTTTATCCAGCCTATCTTATCTAGATAGACCTGCAGAGATAATAATATGCGCATAAAATTGCGGATGGCTTCGACAGCACCAAACAAACTGGCACATAAGAACATGGCGATGACACCATCAACACTGACAAATTAACAAACAAAAAAGCCACTGACATACAAAGTCTAAAAGAAGAGAAAAAAAATTAAAAAAAAGAAAGACAGAAAAGCCTGTTAATAGTTCACCGTCTGTTTGTTGACCTTTAGGAGTATTTTCCAGATGAATCTGATGGGGTGCCATGCCCTGGCCTCAAAGTCCATCCTTGATACTCCCTCGGGATCTCCTTGCTCTGCTTCCCCCGATGCTCTATTGCACGCCCCCAGTGTTTTATCTCAGTGTGGTGGGGTCAGCTTGGTCACACGTCCCACACTGTGTCTCCGGTGCTGTCCCATGTAGGGCCGTGGGTCAGTGCAGGATGCCGCATCTCACAGTGGGGCTGGCCATATGGTCCTCTCTGTGGATTGGCTGCTCTGAGCTGGGCTATCATCCTTTGAGCTTGGTGGGCCCTGGTGTGCTCCACTCCCTTCCTCCCCCTCCATCTGCTTCAACTTCCTTCTGGGTATGGTAGGTCAGTTCCGTGATGAAGGGGTCAGCTAGCAGACACCAAAGAACAAAAGCCATCATTGTGGGATCACCTTCCCCATATAAACGCTGAAGACGAATGTGTGCATAAGTAAGTATGATGAAGAAGGCTGATGGTGCCCGGCTATTGAGAGATATAGCATCTGGGGTCTTAAAGGCTTGAAAGGAAACAAGTGGCCATCTAGCCCGAAGCAACAAAGCCCACATGGAAACAGCAAACCAGCATGTGTGATTACGAAGGGTTGAGGGAACCAGGTATCAAGCACCAAAGGGGGGGATCATATCATCGTGAATGAGGGGAGCGCGTGATGGGGACCCAATGCCCATCTGTAGACAATTGGACATCCCTTGCAGAGGGGTTTTGGGGAGATGAGTCACTCAGGGTGCAGTGTAGCATTAATGAAATTCAGAACCTTCCTCTAGTTCTTAAACGCTTCCTCTCCCCCACTATCATGATCCCAATTATAGCTTGCACACCTGGTTAGACCAGAGGATGTACAGCAGTACAGATGGGAACTGGAAACACAGAGAATCCAGGACAGATGAACCCCTCAGGACCAGTGGTGAGAGTGGTGATACCGGGAAGGAAGGGGGGTTAGAAAGGGGAAACCGATTATAAGGATCAACATATAACCTCCTCCCTGGGGAATGGGCAACAGAAAAGTGGGTGAAGGGAGACACCGGGCAGTGTAAGATATGATAAAATAATAATTTTTAAATTATCAAGGGTTCATAAGGGAGAAGGGAGCGAGGAGGGAGGGGGTGACAAAAATGAGAAGCTGATTCCAGGAGCCCAAGCGGAAAGTGAGAGTTTTGAGAATGATGAGGGCAACGAATGTGTAAGTGTGCTTTACACAATTGATGTATGTGTGGATTGTGATGAGTTGTATGAGCCCCAATAAAATGATAAAAAATAAAAGAAGCTCTCCTTGACCCTTCTTGTTGGGAGGGATCCCCTTCTGACCACTGTTCCTGGGATTTCTCTTAGGGAATTTAACTGCATGCTTCCTTAATTGTAGTCAGTTAGTGAGTCTTATCTCCAATTCCTGTGTGTGACTTCCTTTAGGATAGAGATATAATCTTGTATTTCCCATAGGGCTTTCATAGGGCTAGTAGAATGAATGGGCACTCATATTTATAGGATTTATGGATGGCTGCTCTGTGCCAGAGATTTAAAACTTCTTTGTGGTATATTTGAAAAACAAAAATCAAAGTCATGTGGTATGGAAGTGCTTCTCACAGTTCTTATCATTATCACTGTTTGGTAATTGATTTGAATTGTAATCTCCAGTGTTGGGACAATAGTAAATCCACTCACTCAAACTGCATGGCAAGGTAAAGCTTGAATGCATTCCGAATGGGAGGTGGGGCTTCCTTAAAGTTGAAGGTGGCTGGCTCAAGTGGGAGGCTCTCAGCGAGGGTGGCTGAAAACAAGCGTGCTTCGAAGCCCTCCACCTTTGTGAGCAGCTGCTCAGCTTTCTGCTTTGGGTATCTCTTTCTGGTGGGTGACAAGCACCACACCTCTCAAGGCCCACAGGGGAATGAAATGAGGGTTTGGGGTCCGTGGCCTCAGCTGTTTGCGTCTGTTAAATAGCTGACATTCTCTTCTCCCCCTTACATTGTCCTGCTTGATTTCCCACACGAAAGTGATTTCCCTAACCTGATGGGCACATGCATAATTTATTTCATCACAGAATTTCCTGCGATGGTTTTCCTAGTGCGTGGAACCAATGTGAACAAAACCAAGAAGCGTGATCGTGGCTGCTTTAAAACACTATTTTCTGTGGGCGAATCCAGCGAGCTGCCCGCTTCAGGACAGTGGTCTGGTGTGTATTCACAACTTTGCAGGAAAAGTACTGAAGCGATTTCCATCTTTTTTCCAAGTGTCACTGCTAAGACAGAAGGTGATAGGAGTTATGTAACAGATCTCAAATCACTTTGAAACAGAAATTATGAAAATAAAGGAAAGAAACAGAAATTATGGCCACTTAAAATCTTACTTTGAATTATTTTAATGCTTTTTTAAATGAGAGGCAGCAGATTCAAAGGAGCTGTTCAGCAGCTCTTCGGGTTTAATGAGTAGGCCCAATACTGTTAGCTTTAAAATCGACAGGCTAATTAAAGGACAAGAGAGAAGGATTCTGAGCCTGTAATGAAACTGCAAGGTTTTCAACTGCCATTGAGCTGACTTATAAAGTGACCCCATAAGACACAGTAGAACTGGTAGGTTTCTCTGTTGGGAAACACCTTGGTTCTTGGCTTCGCATGAGAAAGAATTCATGCCGAAGACTGGTTTGTGATCCAAGTGAGTTTTTTGATAAAGTCACTGAACACGGGCACCCTCGTGGGACTGCACACCCACAGGTGGTCGCCTGAGGCCTGAGAGACCACAGTACAGCTGAGTGAAAGGCGGAGAAGACCTAGGGTGGGTGGTCTCAAGGTTCCAGCATTTAGGGCCTTGGCTGGGAGGCGTGGTCAAAGGTATTGGTTGACCCCCATTGGCTGAATTAAGCCCACCTAGCCTAGTTTGGTACCAACCAGCTGTACTGCCCACCTGGCTCTGGCTTGAATTGGTGCACGCCCTTTAAGGCTGTCTTAGGCTTGCCTGGTTCTCCGCAGCAACCACCTGTAAGGCAGGGGTGAGGTGGGGGCTTGGGCTCTAGGCTTGGAGAGGGACAACCCTGCCCCTATCCTGCTACCTAACAGAACTACTCCTTTGGACTTCGAAGACTAATGCATTTTTATGAAAATTGAAAACTTCATCTTTCTTCATGGAGCCATTGGTGGGTTGGAACCACTGACCTTGTGGCTAGCAGACCAGTGGTTAATTCCTTATACCACCAGGGCTCTTTATTGCACCTATAAACTAAAACCAAACTCTGCCATCCATTGAACTATGACTCATGGTGGACCCTTACAGGACAGGGTAGAAGTACCCTGGTGGATTTCTGAGACCCTTTATGAGAGTAGAAGCCTCATTTTTCTCCCACAGAGCAGCTGGTGGTTTTGAACTACTGACCTTGCAGCTTGCATTCCAATGCATAACCACTATGCCACCAGGCCTTTACTATTCCATTTGTAGGGGTGTGGGTATGTATTTGTGCTGGATTGGTTCAAGATTTGTTTTGCAGATGCTCTGTCTCTCCTATAAATCCTAGTGTTTAATAAGTAGCCATTCTACAGTGTCTGTTTTGAATTCTGTTTGCTGAGCTATAACCAATGGGTTGTAGAGGTCAGGATTATCTACAGAAGCAATCCAGTAACTTATGAGTGGATCATCTTTTTGACATTTTCATACCTTAATTTGTGTTGTTATTAGTTTCTCCTACTTTTTTTTCATTATAAGAAAACTACAAGATCATTGTATAAAGTTTGGACAACTTAGAAGAGAATGAAATGAAAAACAAGCAACAAAAATAACTGCTCATAATCTCACCAAACAGAGATCTCATTGTTAAACTCTGGGCATATTACCTTCAAATGTTTACCTATGGATTTTTTTTCTTTCCATTAAAATATATTTAATGCTGTGTTTTCAATTAATATTTTATTAACCAGCTAGTTCACTCAAGTTATTGAAAACTCACTGCCATTGAGTGCATGCCGACTCTGAGTGACCCTCTATTTAATACTCCTTTTTAAGTGAATTGTCATGACTGTAAAATTGCATACTATTAGGACCGTATGAAAATTTGACCTACTTTTCACATGGATCAACTATTGCTCGCTACTAATTTTGTACATTAAGATATTTCATCATTATGGAAAATGCTCTCATTAAAACCTTTGTGCCTAATCTAGGCTTGCACTTCCCCCTTGTGAATAGATCATTAGAAGAGGAGAAGAAGCACTGATTTTATTATGTCAAAATTTCCCTCTTTTGAATTGCTGATATTATTTGGTTTGTTTTTTCCTTTGAAGAGAAGCAGAGCCAATATATGCTTTCAAATAGATATTCAAAGAAGATGATATGCTTAATATAAAGAAGCCCTGGTGGCATCATGGATCTAAGTGTTGGGCTGCAAACCGTAAGGTCGGTGGTTCAAACCGACCCCACTAACCATTGGTTAGATCCCAGTAACTGATCTGTGGGAGAATGCTGGGCCTATTTGCCCTTGCAGAGGTTTATAGTCTCAGAAACCCTACATAGATAGGGTCACTATGAGTCAGAATCGACTGTATGGTATTGGTAGGTAGTATGGTAGATCAGGTGGTAGTATATTTCTACTTGCATATATATAATAATGCTGTTCTGAACTTTGCAAATGAAAACCAGCTGCATTGTGTATATGATTCTTCAGAAGCAGCCTCCTTACCTCAAAACCCTGAAGATGTCCTTTGATATATTAGGAGTCTTAAGTTACCGAGAAGACTAACTTGCGCTAATTTATCTTCTTCTTTTCCTTCTTCCTTTCTTCCCTTCCTACATACTCTCCCCATCCCTCCTTCCCTTTCATTATATTGGAGTGCTTAATGAATATTCTTTATATTCTGTGATTAAAATATTTGTCAATATGCTTCTCAGCCCTTGTCTCTTTTTATAGATTCCTGTCCCCAATATGATGTATACCTGGTTTATCTCAACCCAGCAACATTTTTCTTTGATGATGACTTTTATCTTGTTTCTGTTGTAATTCAGCGGGTGTAAGGACCACAATAGTAGTCTGTCTCTAAAGTCTTTGGATTATAAATGAGCTGTCTTCTGTCTCATTTTTTTATCTGCCCATTTTCATCAGAGAACATCTTAGGTTTTCTTTCATTCACAGATTATATCTCTTGAAGCATACATTTTTCTCTTGACTGCTGCTAAGCTTAATTAGCCCTGCTTTCTCTGTTCTTTTGAAAGAACAAAACTGCATAGCTGATGTCAGATGGATTTTGACAATCACCCAAAGATGATTCCTGTTTCTTATTAACTATGCAAAAGCATTCAACTGTGTAGATCATAAAACATTATGGATAACATTCTGAATAATGGAAATTCCAGAACTCTTAATTCTGTTCATGTGGAACCTGTACACAGACCAAGAGGCAGTTGTTCTAACAGAACGAGGGACACTGTCTGATTTAAAATCTGGAAAGGTGTGTGTCAGGGTTGTGTTCTTTCATTAGACTTATGCAGTCTGTATGCAAAGCAAGTAATATGTGAAGGTGGACAATATGAATAAGAATGCAGTGCTAGAAGATTTATTAACAGCCTGTGATATGCAGATGACTCAAGCCTAGAGGGCTTGAGGCATTTTACTGATACAAAATCTGACTACAACCTTCAGTATGGATTAAGCCTCCGCATCAAGAAAACAAACATCTTCACAACTTGACCAGTAGACAACCTTATGTGAGATGGAGAAAAGGTGGAAGCTGTCAAGGATTTCATTTTACTTGGTTCCACAATCACTGCTCGTGGAAGCAGCAGTCAAGAACTTGAATGACATATTGCATTGGGCAAATCTGCTTTACAAGACCTCTTCAAAGTGCTAATGAGCAAAGACGTGACTTTGACGAGTATGCGTGTCTGACCCAAGTCACGGTGGTTTCAATCATATGCATGTGAAACTTGGATCATGAATAACGAGGACTGACAAAGAGTGGTGCCTTTGAATGAATATGCTGGCAAAGAATATTGAATATCTCATAAACTTCCGGACCCAAGATATTGTGGGATCTGATTTTTTTTTCCCGTATTCTCTTTCTTGTGGTGGAAGCAAATCTGCAAATTCTCTGAGGTATGCCTGCATAACTCAAAGGAGAACAGAAACAGCCCCCACTCCCCTCGAGACAGTCCTGGCGCACAGTGACTACGGGGCAGGGCAGAACTGCCCTGTGAGTTTCAGGGACTGAAGCTCTTCACCAAGAGTAGAAGTCCTCATCCTTCTCCCTAGGAGCAAGAGGTGGCTTTACACTGCTGACCTTTCGATTAGCAGCCCAACGCGTATAACCACTAAGCCACTATGCCTGTAGAACTATGCTTCAATAATGAAAATTAGCTTACGTAGCTCTTACAGTTTACCAGGTACTGTTTTAAGCACTTTGCATGCAGTAATTATTTTAATTCTCTCACTAAATCTATGAAATAAATATATTAGTTTTATATTTGAAGAAACCAAGGTGCCGAAAAGTAAAGTCCCTTGCCCTAAATTTTATAGTTTCCGTTATCTATGATAATTGTAAGAGTTGGGGGTACATAATTAGGCAATGTTATTTCTAATATCTGTACTTTAACTGACCATATGCAGTACTCAAAAGCAAGAACACTTGTGTTTTTATCCTAAAATCCCAACATTAGGTAATTTTGGGATCTCACTCATTTAAACACAAAGAGACTTGGGAGGATCCAGGTGGTGCAGCGCTTTCAGCACTCAGTGGATGAAAGGCGGTGTCGTTTGTTTCTGTGAAGACGTGTCGCCTGGCAAACCCTGTGCGACATTCTGCTCTGTCCTGTGGGGTTGCTAGCAGTCAGAATTGACTCCCCAGCAATGGTTTTGATTGATTTTAAAGATACTTGGAGGAGTGATTGGACAGAGGATGAAAAAGTTGGTTTTACCCACACGTGCACACACACCCTTTTAGTGCTAAACATACAAGGGGGCTTGGGAAAGAACGTTCATGGAAAAATTCCATTATCCTCTAGTTCCATTTACCACAAACTTTTTGAAGCACACTTGAACATATGCACACACACACACACACACACACACACACAGTCGTCATGCTCTGTATTAAACAAGTTTTTTTC
>NW_022111369.1:7023266-7051476 GCF_000313985.2 Echinops telfairi
AATGAAAGTTAGGAAAACGTTGTTTTCATGCAGTTAGAATAATGGGGTGGTAGGACGAGATCATTCAATGACTGTGAAGACCAGCTCTCAACGTACTGATGCCTTGTTTCCAAAGTGGGCCACAGAAAGAAGACTTCAGTGCGGTCTCTTTTTCAGACATCAGCTCAGTCCATGGGCCATTGGAAGGCCTGAGTGAACACAGAGGTCTTGGCCAGAAATACTGTTAATGAATTCTTATTTCCAGTATTTTATACAGTGTGGCAGATAAGAGAAATACCTGTTGCTGTCAGTTCTGACTCATAGTGACCCTATGTGTAACAGAAGGAAACGCCTCCCAGTCCCTGTAATTGTTCGTATGTTTGAGCCTATTGTTGCAGCCATTGTGTGAAATCCATCTTGTCGATGATCTTCCAGTTTTTCGATGCCCCTCTACTTTATCGAGCAGAAAGTCCTTCTCTAGGGACTAGTCTCTCCTGATAACATGCCCGAAGTACATGCCATGAAGTTTCACCAGCCTGGCTTCCAAGGACCATTCTTGCTATGCTTCTTCCAAGCCAGATTCGTTTGGTCTTTTGCCAGGCTGTCATACTTTCAATGTTCGTCACGAGTGCTCCAATTCAAATGAGTCAATTCCTCTTCAAGAACAAATTAAAAATGGGCTAACGGAGAAAACAAATGAAAATATGTTCAATTTTATCTTACTTATAGCAGAAGTGCACTCTCTGTGAAGGCCAGACTATTTGCATTTCTCACTAGTGTTTGGAGGGAATTCAGTAGAGCCTTAATCCGCTAATGGATTTTGGATTTTTGCTGTCATACATCTAGGCGGCCTTTTCTGAGAGAGTGTATTGATGAGCTTGACCCTTGGCTCCTGGGAAAGGCAGGCAGACACAGGAAATCAGACTGGAAACTGGGCTTGCACCAGTGGTTTACATTCCGTTGTACACGGGGTCGCTATTAGTCAGAAGTAACTGCATGGTCCCTAGCAATAGCGAGAACAGCGTAATCAGGTTATCAGTGATCATTATTAGTATTAACGTATAGATTTAGTCGTGTCCAGGGACTCCATTTACCTAATCACAAGTAAAATTTTAATCAGATATTCCAAGTCTTTGGGTGTTTTCCGACAGGAATTATCTTAGAAGTAAAGCTACTAACAAGTACATCATCTTAGATGAAAAATGAGAACTTTTTAAAAAGTGCTTTCTTTTACAAATCTTGACTGCTCACAGTTTCTTCTTCCTTTTCCTTCCTACCTTTTCCATCCTTCAAACAAACTGAATTTAAAATGCCCAGCAAGTTTATGGGAGTAAACATTTTCCCTGGACTCATCTTCTTCTGGGGCCAGGAGGGCAGGAGTCAGATTGAATCTCAAGTAAAGAGAGAATCTTGGAACACGGTGAGCTGCTTGCATAAGGAATGCGCTACCTCAGGGGGTCGTGAGTGCCTCAGCTCCAAAGGGGAACCACTTGGCAGGAATCTTGTAGGCTTTCAAGCAACCAGCAGGAAGCTGCTGTGCACGGCCTCCACGATCTCTTCCACTCTGAAATCCTATGATTCCAGAATGCCACTTTCAGGAAGTCTCCCACTTTACCAAAGGATGTTCAAATGGGAATTACCTCAGAATCTGGCTTGTGACATAGAAAATAGAACACTGAACAGTCTGTTCAGGCATCCCTGCAACTTGAAGCTCATTCTGATTGTTCCTTAAGTCTTAGAGCTACTGACGATGACTCTGAAGCTAAAGATAGTCTAGAAAGTTCCGCTGCGTATCCAACACTCGTGGTCAGTGCAGGAGACTTGCTCTTTACCTTGGTGTCTCGCACCTCATTAGGCTCCGGACGGGTTCCTTTTGTTCCATGCCAGCACAAGCATTTCATGACCAAGTCAGGAAATGATGAAGAGATAAATGTTAAAAAGAATGTTTCCAGAGAAGATATTAATAGAGTGCTAATGCAGCTAACTTTCTTCCCAGAGATGAATCCTCAGGAGGGGTTTTCAGTGTGAGATTGGATCCAGGCCAGTGGGCTCCTTAGCTTCATTTAGCAACAAAGTAAATATGAATATTAATTAAGATATCTGGTCGAACAGTTCCTTGTGAGCAACATTTCTTGAAACCTTCTCTCTGGAACAAAGCCATCGGCTTACTCGGTCATGGAAACCCAGAGCCAAGAAAACGATTGTGTGCCTCTCCTCGCTCTGAAGGGTGAGGCAGGCACAGTAGTGCATTCTCTAAGTGGAAGAATTATAGACAGCAGAATTTTCTTCACGGAGCTGCTTCAAAGAAGAGCTGTGAAAGAAGTCTTGGAAGAGTGTCTGGAGCAGTGGTCTTCAACCTTCCTCATGCCGCAACCCTTTAATACAGCTCCTCGTGCGGTGGTGACCCCCAACCGTACAATTATTTTCCTTGCTACTTCATCACTGTCATTTTGCTACTGTTATGAATCGGGCGACCCCTGTGAAAAGGTTGTTCGACCCCCCAAGGGGGTCCTGATCCACAGGTTGAGAACAGCTGGTCTAGAGCTTCAGCACATTTTAAGGAGTCCTGGTAGTAGAGCCTTGCTGGCATAGTGGTTACACGTTGGGGTGCTTAACTCAAAGTCCATAGTTCGAAACCAACAGCTGCTTTCTTGAGAGAAGGCTTTTTGCTCCCGTTACAGTCTGGGAAACTTGCAGGGGGCAGTTCTACCTTGTCCTATGGAGTGACTGTGAGTCACTCGACTCGATGGCAGTGAGTTTTTAAATTTGAGTGTTTTACAGGCACTAGTAATACAGGTTTGCACTAGTAACATAGGCTTCATGCATGTCTTAAGTTTAAACAAATCAATTCATCCTTACCATTGCAAGTTAGACAATGGATGAAACACAAGCAAACTCACTACCATCGAATTCATTTTGACCCTACAGGATAGGGAGTAGACAGTCTCATCGTCTGTTAATCATCACAAGGTCACCGTGTAGCCCATGGCACCGCCAGGGTTCCACAGACAATGGACATCAAAACACTATTCAGAATATCTGACATTGAATCCAGAACAGAAATGTACAACCAAGAGAAGTCTTGTTCTCCTCAACAAACATACTTTTTAGTTTTCACATTTATTTCTGATGACTCAAGAACAATGAAGCCCCCTCCATTGGCGTTCTAAGACTGTAAGCCTTTTGGGGAGCCAAGGGCCTTATTTTTTCCCTGCCGAGTGGCTGGCAGGTTTGAACCACCTATCCCACAGTCTCCACTGAGTAGTATTTGCTTTGTTTCACATTACAGTTTTTAATGTGTTCACGCCCCCCGCCCTCCCATCCCTGCGAAACTGACATTCATGATGATCCTGGATCCATCTAAAGACACAGAGCTATCTATGCTGGCTGTATCTTTGAACCTCCTTTCAAATGACTGAAACCATCTAAAGTAGAAGCAAGGGGAAGAGGAAAGCCCAGAAAAGGGGGAGATGATTTGTAAAATCTTTCTCTCTATGAATTAAAAAACAAATTCGTGTTCTTCCAGGACTTGAGGTTTCCGGGGGTGGGAGTGGGGGTTGGGGAGTTTCGGGGGGGCAGGGAACTTCCTCTGTGGGTCTCTGAGACTGTAACTCTTTAAGGGAGTCAAAAGGCCCATCTTTCTCCCTTTGCATGGGAGGTAGCAGCCACTGTGGGTTGCCCCACCAGGGCTCCACTAGAGAAGTCGATTTCTGCTCAGCACGTGGATGGATTGACACACTGGTCACCACCAGTGCCCCTCTCTGGTTCTTGGATACCCTTTTCTTCTTCTGTGCCCCTTTCTCTTCTCTCTTGAGCTTGCGGCATGCGGGCGGGGGAGAAAGCGAGTCCCTGGCATTGTCTGATCTGCTGGTGGTGGAGCTGGAGAGCAGTCTGGTTGTTTCTGTTGACTTTAACACCCGGTTTAGTGTGTTTGTGAGTATTGGGGGGGATGGGTGCTTGGGTGGATGGGTGAGGGAAGACGGGACCCCTTTGTCATCCTATTACTTAGGTCATGGTCCTCGAGATTAACACATGATAATTCTAATGGCTGCATGTAAATAAAAGTAGCCCGACCGATCCTTGTTTTAAGTATTCCTGACACACAGGTAGAAAGGTTGAGGTATAATGAGCAGTGAAGGAGGTCCAAAGGGTTTGGATAAAGCTAGGCTGATTTTCTTTCTTTTTTTAGCGGGGCAGCAGGGGCGGGGGTAGTTGATGTGATCTCTCTTGTTCTCCGAAAAGCAGCTTGGCGCTTGCAGGGCTAATAGGAAACTTTTTCTATGAGATAGAACAAAAAGTTTTCAGGCTTCAAGTTTGCAGTTTAATCCTAACACCTGCTGGGCTAGAGCCAGGGCTTTCTGTCTGCCTCTCATTCTAATGGCCCTGTGGTGTGAGCTCAGTAGCTAGCATGCTCATACGTGAGGGCTCTACACAACTGTAAATCCAGTTTTGCTCAATAGGAACGTTTGTGCAGCAATTCTGCCAGGTTCTCATAGTGCCCTTGCAGGGAATTTCTTTTCTTCTACCCAAGACCCTCCTCTTGCTCCAGCTGTTTGGAAAAGCAGAGCACCCATTCAGCAGAAACATGATGGTATTGATTACTTTTTAACATGAAGGCTATATTACTTAACCACAATTACATATCTTTTAAGGATCCCTGGTGGTGCTCCTGGGGAGAAAGATGCAGCTATCTGCTTCACTGAGGATTTATGGCTTTTGTGAAACCCGCCTTGGGTTGCTGTAGTAGTTACTTGTTGGGCTTTGAACTGCAAAGTCAGCAGTTCGAAACCACTGTCCTTTCCTCAGGAGAAAGAGTAGGCTTTCTAGTACTGTGAAGAGTTGCAGTCTCGGAAACTAAACAGGGGCAGTTCCACGCTGTTCTACAGGGTCGCTGTGAGTCGGCATGGACTCAATGGCAGTGAGATAGGGTCATTAGGAGTCAGAGCCCACTCTGTAGGTTTTGATACAGCCGATGATATCAACATGATCATAATATATTGTTTTTTGGATTCCTATGAAACGAAAAATTATTCTCTCACATATACCTCCTGCTTTTTACAGGTATATTCTCTCACATATACCTACACAAACAACAAACTATATTGTAAAGAGTATAGTATACCCTGCTTGGCCACTGAGCAATTGATCTCTACTGAAAAAAAAACAACCCCAAACGGTAATTGTACTATCTTTGAAAAGGTAGGATGTGGAAATTCAGTCTGTGTGAATCAGTTTCATTTGTGTTTCTAAAGGCAAATGATACAAGAGTAAGTCAAAAAGTTTTGACACTGGGGTTCATGCATGCATGGTTGGATTCCAAACAAACTTGTTTTAGCATGCCTCTGGGATCAGAGGATGGCTGCAGAGAAGTTCTGTAAGTTATAGACTTGTCTTTGACTCATTTAGGATGCCTTCAAAAAACAAAGTCCGAACAAAAGAATGGCTTTGAGGGACTCTACTGTGCTAGTTAAATTCAAGGCAGAGAGAACAGCTCAGAAAATGATGATGACTGTGTTTTGGAATTCCAAAGGCGTAGTCATGATAGGTTTTCTCAAAGGACCTAGCACATTCCTGGGGGCTTATTAGGAAGACATTTTAAGAAAATAGAAAATGGCTTCAGTGAGGACAAGGCCAGAAAATTTGCTCCTAGGATCTTTTTCTCCTCCTCCATGATAAAGCACCTCTCCCCCCCATTCTGGGAGGGTAGGGCCTATCCTCTGGGCATTTGCTGGGAAGTTTCACTCTGTCCACTCTACAGCGCTGACCTCACGCCTTCAGAGTTCTTCCAGTTCTCCAAACCCAAGCAGCAGTTCAAAGAGGGCTTGGGCCCCTGCAGGATGCCCAGACTGCTGTGTTGATGTGGTACAAGTGGAAGAGTGCAGGGAGGGTTAGCAAGAGGGAGACACCGTTTGCAGAAGTGCATCGACCTCGAGCCGCGCTTCTCAAGCTTCCTCAGGCCGCCGCCCTTTCATACACTTCCTCATGTGGTGGTGACCCCCAACCATAACATGATTGTCGTTGCTACTTCATCACTGTCATTTTGCTACTGTTATGAATTGGGCGACCCCTGTGAACGGGTCACTCAACCCCCAAAGGGGTCCCGACCCACAAACCACTGAACTAGATGGAAGCTGTGTTGAGGAACAATTGCATTTTTTCCCTAATATTTTGCTTAAGGTTTCTTTGATGTTGTAGCAATGAGTTTTGCTTATCCTTGTAGATTTCTAGAAACTTCACACACATGCACAATGCACATTGTTTTAGTAGTGTATTTTAAAAATATCAGAACATTAAAAAAAACTCACTACCATCACATGGAGTAGAACTGCCCCTGTGTGTCTCAGGGACCATAGCTTTTTATGGGAGTAGAAAGCCTCATCTTACTCCAAAGGAGCAGCTGGTGGCTTTGAAATGTGGACCTGACAGTTAGCAGCCCATTATGCCACAGGTCTCTGTAAGAAATTAAGACAACCAACATTTGATTTTCACCCCCCTGGCAAAATAAATAACTTGCATCAGCTACTTTTATTATCTGGAATCTCAGCCTTTTATGACATTATTTCAAAGAGATGGTCAAACTGCAAACATGTAGATTTGAAGCATGTGTTACAAAAGTCTCAGCAGAAACACCACAAATAGAGTTGTTTCCTTTTTTCTTAAACCTTTGAACCAAAGCCCTGTATAGTCCTTGCTATCACCTTTAGCATTGTCACCATCATCATCACTACTCCTAACTGTGCAGGCGCTGTTCTAAGTACTCCTCTGCATTAACTCACTTACTGGTTGCAACGAACCTATGTGATTGGTTTCGTTGCTGTTATTTCCGGTTTAGAGGTGGGGAGCAAGATACAGAGAGATGAGCTCGTTGGCCCGGTTTTCTACGACCTTTAAAGGCAGGAATTGACGATGATTGCATTTGAGGCTTGTTCTGGCTTTTCTTTACCTCTAGATTGTAAAGCTGGAGAACGGAAAGCTCCAACATGTCGACCTTGGACCCGTTATCTCAGGCCACAGGATCAACATGATTCTGACCACTAGATCTGTGTTTTGAGGCCACTTGGCCATGTGACCAAGATCTTAGATTATTCATCTGTGTGTACTTAGTAATTAACCGCCATCTACAAACAGTTCTTTAGAATTTGAGTGTTCCCCAATTTTCTGTTCTCTGAATAAATTCTTAGCGCAGGATTCGTGTTCTCTCTCTCATGCACAAATGAAGGTGGTACGCTGACGAGGACTCTGGCTGTCTCTCAGACTCACACTTCTAATAACGTTCACATTTCATGAAAGCCACATGGTGCTCACTGCCTTGCAGCATCTCTTTGACAAAAAGCCTCAGCACACCATAATTAAAATATGCAAATCTCTTCAGAATGGTCTGTGATTTTAGTCATTGCCCATGGAAAATCCCTATTGATTTCCTATGTGAACCGTTCTCATTTTCCCATTAAGTTTTAATTGTTGATTGGATAACGAGAAGCAGACGCAGAACTTTCTAAATGTCCGTTTAAACATACAGCGACAGGCTGATGAACCTTTCTAGTCAGTTTCCAAGTGTCCAAACTCCCCAGAAGACGGCACCACACCATTTTCAAAACATCAAGTTTAGTTTTCTGGAAGATTTGAAGGAAAAAGATATCTAGGTTTATGATGTTGAAAGTTATCAGTAAGACTAATCGGTCCAGGACCGGTGATTTTGAATGGTGAAGTTTATAAAACAAACTGAGATGAATGATCTCACATTCACACGGAAGCCACCCATCCCTGCCCTAACATGTCAGGGTGCTGACAGACAGCAGGTTTGGTTTCTGAAATCCAAAGAAATTGAAGTGAGGAGCAAATGTTTGGGATCACGGACGCATATCAGAGGTCTCAGATGACCGCAGTGTCACAGGCTGGGATCGGCATGCATAGCACAGGGCTTTGAAATCCGCAGCCCTGGCGGAGCTGCCCAAACAGTTGTTGTGTCAGGTGCAGCGGGGGCAGGGGAGGACAGTTAAGGCAGGTTGCTGGCGAGGCTGCCTGTGACTCGTGGAGGATGTACTTCGTTGGCCACTTTGGAGGCATCTCAGAGAGGCTGATCTAACACAGTGGGCACAGGTGGCCGCTGTCACCTTGAAGGCCCCCTGCCATTCACGGCAGATGCTTTGCTGTACCTTCAAACTGGAAGTGAGGACACGATTTCCTGCATTGTCCCAGGGACTGACAGATGACACTTGGGAAAAACATGTTAGGGCAACATTTCTTCTTTTTTAAATACAAGTTTATCAGAGGCACTGGCTTAAATGAGTATAAGTTACCCATTTGAATGATTAATATCCTATAGGCCTATGAAGACTATATGTATCTATACAATATTATATGAAATTAGAGCCTCAATATTATATGAAATTAGGGTGGGCTCCTGTTGTTGTTAGTTGCCACGAAGTCAGTTTGGACTCACTGTGACCCGTATGGACCACAGAACGAAACACTGCCCGGTCCTGTGACACCCTCACAATTGTTATGTTTGAGCCCATTGTTACAGCCGCCGTGCCAGTCCATCCCTCCCGTTGAAGGTCTTCCTCTTTTTTGAGGCTTCCCTGCCTTAGCAAGCATGGTGTCCTTCACCAGGGACTAGTCTTTCCTGACAACATGTCCAAGGTATGTGAGACGAAGTCTCTCCATCCTTTCTCCTAAGGAGCATTCTGACTCTATTTCTTCAAGACAGATAGGTTTGACCTTTTCGCAGCCCATGGTACTTTAACTATTCTTCAAATACATCAATTCTTCGTCAGTCTTCCTTATTCAATGCCCAACTTTCACATGCATGTGAGGCGATTGAAAATACCATGGCTTGGGCCAGGGGCACCTCGGTCCTTGAAGGAACATCTTGACTTTCCGACACTCTAGCCAGGTCTTGTGCAGCCGATTGACCCAGTGCCGTGGGTCCTTTCATCTCCTGGGGGGACTAGGTGTTGTGAGATCCAGTGTTTCAGGGGGGGAAACGGACAGAGACAGACTGTCTGTCTGCCCTCAGCTCTTCATAGCACCTGTGCCCATGGCGGCATAGGGATGGGAATCACCTGGGTTTGAGGTCAGCGTTCTTTCTGTTCCAGGCAGCTCCCTCTCGCCAGAATGTTCTGTTGCTGCTCTCCCCTGTGCACCTCCATAATCAGGCTAAAGGATCATGTGTTTTAAAAACAACCTCTCGGCCCTTAGTGAATAACTACCTAATGCAGTTGAACATGTTTGGAGTTCTGATACTTTAGGAGAAAGGTACTTGGCATATCCCTTCGAAAAAGGAATGTCTCATATGTTTGAGTTTGTTGCATCTTATTTGCATAATTGGCATCAAGATGTACCTGGGAGGGTTGTAAACTGCCAGCATGGTGAAAAGAAGTTATTTAAATAGATAATATGATTAGAGTAAGGAATTAAAATCAAGTCCCCATTCACAGCAAACAGTCTGTATTAGAGTGTAGTATCGGTGAAAATCGATATGTCACTTGCATTGCATTCGATTAATCAGTGTACTGCATACCACTCAAAGCTCTCCTCGGTGCTTTAGAAAGCAGTGGCTTAAGGCTGCTTAGGTCAACTTTACCTCTCTCAGAATTTCCTCCCAACATGAACATGTTTCTCCACTTTTTAAAATTTTTTTTGCATCATGTATGTGGCTCATTCTGAGGGCAGGCAGTTTGTGGTCCCTGATGTTCACTGTTGAGGCACTCACGGAAGCAGCCGCCATCACTGGGGCGGCAACGACACAATGGAGCACATTATCTGCCAAACCTGCTCCCCAGTTTTGAATTATTCAGAAATGTTTTTGTTGTGAGCTCTGGCACATCCTCATTAGCATGGAGCTGGTCAGCCATGCTGAATCAATCATGCAGGGAGAATTCGTGTCCTGCCAGGCTTGTCACCTCCTGTTAACTCACAAGATAAACTTGGCCTGCTACTCCACTTGGCTGGAAAGAGCGTGGGCTGTATTGATAGCAGATGGTGCCCGGCACATTTAGCCTAAAGGTTCCGCATCTGCAAGCGAGGACTAGGGCCTGGAGTGGGGGTGGGCTGAAGAACGAAACCTGTTGGAATAAAAGTTTTGTCGTTCGTGTTGGTCCCTGAAATAATACAAGCGCTTCCATTTGAATGTTCTGGAGTGGAACTTCTGAGCGACAGTCTTCAAAGACAGGTTTTGATGGGCGGTTCTGCCGGCTGTTGCTCAAGTTCTGCTTCCATTGCTTCTGAAGCTCTCAGCGTTTTCCTACCCAGCCTCGCTCAGTCTGTGGATGAGGACAGTGAGGATTTGAGAAGAATGTGGCCAAGGGGCACAGCAAGGCCGTGACAGACGGGGTTACTGATAGAGGCCAATACAGACCTTTCGCATGTTCCATCTCTTGTCATCGCAGCTGGGAACACTGGTTTCCAATGTAGACACTTGGCTTGGCTTGTTTGCCTACCTGCTCCTACTATTTGACCATAGACTGAGAAGTCGGTGAGGTTCGCTGGGTTCTGCAAATGATGAGTGCAGTTGGCGGCTAACTGAAAGGCTGGTGCTCTGAGTCCACAAGGTCAGGAAGATCGGGTCAGCTACATCTGAAAAACCAGCCACGAGGACCCTCTGGAGCACAGAGCTCTGAAACAGAGGGGTTGCCCGGAGTTGGCGTTGCCTTGATGGCACTGGTACGCATTGATACTTCTAGTCAAAGTTCAGAGCGTTTCATGACCTTTCAATCGCATTTTCCCATGAACTCTCGGAAACCTCCCCCCATGGACGTTACCTTTCTTTCCTCTATCTCTCAGTTCCATTCTCCCACCAGTTTTCTGAAGCCCCTTCGTGTATAGCTACCCCACCTCGGTTGGTGATACCTCAGAACCGCTGCAACAAATGACCACACCTTTGAATGGCTGAAGCAGCAGAAGTGATCTCACGGTCTGGAGGCTCGGAGTCCATCTTGAAGGTGTGGTGCCAGCAGAGGCATACTTTCTATGAGGCCTGGAGGGCAGAATCCTTCCTTATCTTCTCCAGCTTCTGGGGGTTCAGGCATTTCTTGGGGTGTCACAGCCATGGCCTTCTCCCCTGGGCTCCTGTCTTCTGTCTGTGTTTCCTTCTCCTCTTAGATGGGGAATTTGACACTGGATTTAGGGTCTACTTCATTAATCCAGGATGGTTTCATCTCAAGACCCTTCATTTAATTAGATCTACAATGAACCTCCCCCCGCCCCTCCCCGCCAAATAAAGTTACATCTTCAGGTATTTGGGATGACAGTCTGATTTTTTTTGGAGGGGGGGAGCACACAATTCAGCCCACTCTGCCACCCTTACAAATAAACTATCATGAGTCATTCTGACTCGTCTCTAGATGGATTTACTTAAACCTCCATTATTTAAAAAAATAAAATTTTTACTGGCATGTAACTCATATCTTATAGTTCAATAGTTTAACCATGCTAAACCGAGTTGTACAATCATCACTACAATCAGTTCTAGAACATTTTCATCCTTCTTGTACTCCTTGGGATTAGCTGCCTATAAACCTCCATTCTTTTGGTTGTCAGATGAGCACCCCCATTTGTAGTACCCAGGAAGCAGCTGGTAGTTTGAACCTTTGATCTTGCAGTTAACAGTCCAATTCTTAGTCCACTGTACTACTAGGGCTCCTTGTACTATCTTTAAACTCCAACTCTCAAACTCACTGCCATTGATTGAGTGTGTGCCAACTTTTAGTGACCCTAGAACAGGGTAGAACTGCCCTTGGGGGGTTTTCAGATTATAACTCTTCTATTTGACTGAAGCTCTTCTTTCTCCCATGGAGCTTCTAGTGGTTTTGAACTGCTGACTTTGTGGTTAGCAGCCCAATTCGTAACCATTACACCACCAGGGTTTAGAACATCTTAATTCAATTAGCACTCCACTCTTTTTTATAAGAACATTCTTGTTTTTCTATTTTCCATTCCAACCACTACTAACGGGTCTTTGATGGTCCATGGGTGAAGCATTAGTAATGAGAGTCTCCCCTGGAGCTGATAAAAGAAGTCCCCTCTCCAGACTCTTGTGAGTCCCTTGAGGAAAGACACCAGATATTAGATTTTTGTAGCTTCAAGCTGGCCTTGGTAGTTTTCCAGTAAGTAAGTGTTAAATAGATAAATGACAGTGAGACCATTAGTAGAACTTTTCAAACCGTTTTGGTCGAGTACACTATTCTCTAATACAGTCACATCAAACAGCATCATCGCTATAGGATTTAATGGGTACTGAAAATAATAGTTGATAAATTTGATTAAGTATAAGCTTAACAGGATTTTGGAAAAGTTGTATATTGATGTCATGGGATCCCTAGAAGGATGTCAGGGGAAACTTGTTAGATGCAACTAGACATCTGTAGATTTTTACTAGATGGACTTAACTTCTGCTTTCAACTCTATCTTGCTATTTTGTATAGCCTTTGATTAGTCTATCAAAATATCTCAGAACAATTGAGGCTAATTTCAAAAATTAAATACTTTAGAAGAAACGATTAGATAAAATGCCATGTTTTGTCATGTAGGCAGATTTAATGAACCAGTAAGGGAAATATTTAATCTTAGCAAGTATGAGAAAAAGTCATATTTTAAAAATGTATTCACAATTATGTTTTCTGAACTGTTCCTGTGAAGAACTCTTATTAGAATGGCGTGTTGTAGCTCACCAACATGGTGTGGCTCAGTTCAGCAAGATTCCCTTGAACTTTTGTGTTAGTTTAAACTACCTAAAATTGATAAATAATGATTTCTGCATAGGATATTTATTGAGTAGTATAGATACGTTCTCAGGACCCCAATTTTCAAATGAAAACATATTTGCTGCGGAAAAAACCCCTAAGTTTGGATTTGGTATAAACTACTTGCTTTGAGCTACTGGAAACTTGCTGTCATTTCTTAAGCTCTCCACAATAAGCAAAAACTCCTGGAAGCGTCTGTGTCCCTTTCTGGAAATAGAGAGTAACACCCAACTCAAATGCTGGTCTGTAGGCATGAAAACATACTTATGGCTTTGTGATCCAATAGCCAGAGACGGTGCCACTTTGATGACCTCCTGGTCATCCCATTGGTGAAGGAGGGAGTCCCACCCTTGCTCTGGTTGTGACGTACCACACAATACCCGGTACTGGACGGATGCTATCCACGACAGTGTATCAGTCTTCCATACACACTCCCGGCCCAGGGGAAGAAGACACACACAGGCCCATACACGCAGGCCCACAGAAGTGTTGTCTTTCCAAACAGAGTGAACAAGTGGTAGCTGTGGGAGACAGGCCTTGTGGTATCACAAGGGCTGGGTACTCCCCGATACCAGAAGAGGATGTGATCGACTTATTTGAATGACTCCATGGGCTGGCAGGGGTACAGACATTAGCTACTCAGGGTAAGCAGGAATTGCCCCCACGTTCTCTTGATAAGGAGCATTGCTTGTTAGGGGACTTTATCTGTAGGAGCAGAGTGGGGTGGACACCTAGTGATAAGGGTATCAAGGCCCTCCTGGTTTCTTCGTCTGTCTAGGAAACATCATATTCTGCCTTAAGTGTGGGCCTCACGTCTGATTCTGGTTTGTGATTCTAGACTTCTAATGTTTTCAGGTACAGATCTGTACTAATTTCTTGTAATTATAAGAGACTCTAAGTGGTGGCCCATTTTTTTCTTGCCTTTGGTGGGCTGAATTTAGACAGTGCCCCAGGAGTTATAAATCCTAGGAGTGTATCTGGCAGTGGTTAAATCTTTATTGATGACTTATTTAAAAGTGAATAGATTATTGATAGACAGTAAAGACTGTGAGAACTCCATAGGACAGTGTTGGTTTTTTTTGTGTTTTTTTTTTGAGAGGTCTCACAAGTTTCTTGTCTGTGACTGGGTGCGGGTTACCATGTTCCTATTGCTTGTGACTAATGAAAAATATGCTTTTTCCTTCTCTGACTGGTTTCTGCCTTACATAGGGTCTGTATTTATTTTATTTTAGCAAACAATTCTTCTTCTGAGAATTCCTATCATTGAATATCCTTGACATTGGTATTTTTGCTAATGCAGATTTGTCCTTTGGTAGGCATTTTTAGAAGGAGCCCTGGTGGCACAGTGGTTATGCGTTGGGCTGCTAACTGCAAGGTCAGCAGTCTGAAACCACCACCTGCTCGGTAGGAGAAAGACAAGGCTTTCTCCTCTGTCAGGAGGTACAGTCTCAGAAACCCTCAGGGTACTTCTACCCTGCCCTACAGGCTCCTATGAGTCTGAATTGACTTGCTGGCAGTGTGTTTGTTTGCTTGTAGACATCCTCGGAAGCAATCACTTTTAAGTTTCCTGCTAAAAAAGAGTGTGTTTGCATGTGCTCCAAGCAGAGTACTGTTGTATGCCTCTTTAATGGCATCGAATGCAGCTAATTATAGTTCTCATATTAAATCAGAAATCTAACTGAAGCATACTGCCTTTGTAAAAAAACAACTCATATTTCACCACTTGGCTTTTACCATGTCCAGTTTTAAGAAGAAGCACAGCAGCTTCTAGCAGTGAACTTCTAGCAGCTTCTAGTAACATCCCTAAGGATGAGGCTTTTCTAGACTGAAAACCATGAAATGCGACATTCACCCACTGCAAGATTTAAGTGCAGAACATTGGAATGATTTGGATAACATCTTGTATTTGTAGATTACTGACCAATCAGTCATGTTTATGGCTTACCTCATAATGATCTTCCCATGATGTAGCTTTGATTGCCTTCCACCCCCGTTCAACTGACAGAAGGAGGGACGGGAGGGTGAGTTAAAGACCCAGAGAACATCACATTGCAATGCTCGGTTTTAGGAGTTTCTGTTGTATTTGTTGTTCTTTGCCGTCAAGATGGCACCGACTCATGGCAACCTTCTGGACAATAGAACAGAATGATGCCCGATTCTGTGCCATCTCCGTGATTGTTACCTTGTTCGAGCCATTATTGTAGCTGTTGTGTCAACCTATCTCCCTGAGGCTCCCTCTTGTTTTCATTGACCTGTTACCAAGCATAGTGGCATTTTCTAGCGAATGGTCTCTCCTGGCTGTAGCTAGCTCACCATCTTGGCTTCTGAGGATCTGTCTGACTGTATTACTTTTTGGATGGATTTGTTCATTCTTTTGCCTATCCATAGTGAAACATGAATTTTCCTTAGAGGGAATTTCTGGACTTTTGTATTCCAACAGGACAAAGGAGAGCCTGGTCATTAATTGGAAAATTGACATGGCATCTGGCAAAGTGGTATAATCAAGATAGATTATAATCAAGATGGATTATGGCCGGGGGGACGTTTAAGAACCACAGGGGGCAAAAAACATCAGATTGTGACCAGAACGTGGATTTGTTGAAAGGCTTAACTCAATTATATTCATCTTCAGGTTCTAATTCAAACCGTAATTCTAAAGATGCCGTTTCTTCCCCTGTTCTGACCCCTTGGGTTAGCTAATTGCGGTGTCCTTTCTCCTCCTGGTTACCACGTTTCATTGCATTTGTTTCTTCTGCTACTCTATGAGTTCTGAGAGGACACCAGCTGTAATCATCTTGCTTACTGGTTTTCCCTCGGCCCTTTAGCACTGTAGTTGCTGCTGTTGTTATGTGTCATTGAGTCAGTCCTGACTGAGCGGGACCCTCTGCACAACCAAATGCAGCACTGCCAGGTCCTGCACCGTCCTCCGCATCATTGTTATTGTTGCAGCCACTGTGCCCATCCATCTCGCTGGGGATCTTCCTCTTTCTCTATGACCACCTCTTTTGCCAAGCGTGACATCTTTTTCCAGGGACTGGTCTCACCTAATAACATGTCCATTGTACATTAGACAAATCCTGCCATCCTCGCCTCTAAGGAGCGTTCTGGCTGTTCTTCTGCTAAGACAAATTAGTTTATTCTTCTGGCTGCCCACATTTCTTTTATTATTTTTTGCCAAGCCCTTAATTCACATGACTCAATTCTTCTACACACGTCCTTATTCATCGTCCAGTGGTTAGAAATACCATGACTTGGGTCAGGTACTTCAGTCCTCAAAGTGACCTCTTTGTTCTTCAGCACATTAACGAGGTCTTGCAGGTTGTTTAATCACTTGACGGCTACTTCCGTGCACACTCATTGTAGATCCTAGCAAGATGAAATCCTGGACAACTTCAATCTTTTCTCTGTTTATTATGATGTTGTCCAGTTATGAGGATTTCTGTTTTCTTTACATTGATTGTAATTTATACTGAAGGCAGAAGTTCTTGATTTCATCAACACCTGCTTCGTCTTCCTCACTTTTCAGCAAGTCGGGTTGTATCATCTGCATATAGACTGGTGGTTAATTACCCTTCTTCCAATCTTGATGCCACGTTCTTCTTCACACAGTCCAGCTTCTCTGCTGGTTTGCTCAGCACACAGATTGAATAAGTATGGTGATTGTATGTAACCCCGATGCACACCATCGTTAAAAAGTGAATGGAGCAAGAAATGAAGAGAGCTTTCCATCCCAAGGACTGTTATCGGTGAACCTTCAGGTCAGTTGCTCCTGTATAACTTCAGGTTTCCACAGAGCTGGCGACTCAGGGACCTGCAGAGTGTATTGGAACTTATGTGGCTTGAAATTGTTGCGGGCGCATCCTAATCCCTGAGAATCCTTGCCTTCCGTGTACAGCCCCAGGTTGGATTCTCGGCCAGTGCACCGAGTGCGTGACCACCACTATCTGTCACTGGAAGCCTGTGTGTTGCTGTGATGCCGAGCAGGTTTGAGCAGAGCTCCAGGTTTGGAAGCCAGCCCTGGCAACCTACTTCTGAACTGTCAGCCAGCGAAAACCTCACAGGTCACAGCAGCACCGTTCCATGTGCTCTGGGGAGTTAGCAGCTGATACCAGCTAACAAATCCACTAACTCTTAAGGTGGAACTACTTATCAAACTTTATATTAGGACCCATTTCCCCCAATGCCTCTGGCTTCACATTAGCGTGGAGGTCCATATCCTCTGTCAAAACTGCTCTTGAGACACAGGTCATGTAAGTAATTCCACATTGTTGGTATCATGCAGTGAACAGTGGAGGAGAGACAGGTCATACTGTCAAGTACTGGTGAATAAAGGCCAAAGCCCTAACCTTGGTCAAAGCAAATTAAGCATAATCCTTAACATCTCAGTGGAAACAAACGTGTCATTGAATTACTCTGATACAGAGGTTTTCAGCCTTTGCTATCTTATATTCAATCATTCACTTTCTATGTTAATGAAAGCACATAAATAAAACCTATGGTCATAGATGAATAACTCGAGTCAATTAATTCTGCAGGAGCAATCAGGAATCACACCCCAACACCATGAATGAGGAAAAATGAATTTTTAGTTAACAAACAAATGAAACTTCTATTATATCTTGGTCATTTCTGCATAGGATTGTGTAGAACTGGCAATTCTACCACTAATTTGGATTAATTTTAAAGAATTATGTCTAGCTCAAGTGAAAAGTGAACTTTATTTCTTCTGCTCCACTTCCTCATCTTGTGAACGTTGCCCCATGAGTATGCTGAAAGACTCCATGGACATGGACACTCCCAATTGAAGTAGGCAAGAGTTTAGGAAGTATACATGTACACTAACATGTTAATTATAAAAGCACTTATGCATGTACATATCTAAAAGCAGAAGCAAAACACCAAGCTCACTGCCATTGAGTCAACTCAAACTCAGAGCAACCTTGTAGGGCAGGGTGGAACTTCCTGTGGGAGTTTCCAAGACTGCATCTTTCTATAGGAGTAGAAAGCTCCATCTTTCTCTCTCAGAGTGGCTGGTGCTTTCGCACTGCTGACCTTGTGATCAGCAGCCCAACACATAGCCACTATACCCCCAGGACTCCTGGCGACATATAGCATGGTTAAAAACCCAGAAAGCAGATGTGACGTGCATCATGTATACTGAACAGTAGTACATTCATTTCTCTTCTTGAACCAAATAGCTTGTGAGAACTGCTTACAATAGAAGAGTTTTACAAGGGCTTGATATGTATTTCCTGTTTAAAAAACTACTTTTTAACATATAATAATCTTTTATCTGACATTTTCATCTTTTCTACCTGTTGAAATCTACTTGATGGCAGAGGACTAGAGGCCTCTACAGATGGCACAGTTCTAGAACTGGGGGGACGTATGATCAACTCAGATAAAATAATGCATCTCCATCTAAAGAATTGCTTCGAAAATCCATTTTTTCCGTGGCCATTGACACATATACCAAGCATTATGTAATGCACTGGTGTGTACACACACATATTTTTTTTGGCTGTAGGTTGAGTAGGTTCTGACCTATAGTGACCTTAAACACAGCAGAACAAAACACGGCCCAGTCCTGTTCCATCCTCACAATTGTTCCTATGCTTGAGCCTATTGTTGCAGCCACTAGTCAGTCCATTTTAATGATGACCTTCCTCTGTTTTGAATATTTGTCTGTCTGTTTATCTACATCTATATTTATCTATATATCATATATTTATCTACCTACATCCATATCTACCATCCTTGTGTCTATCTATCATCTATCTATCTATCTATCTATCTATCTATCTATCTATCTATCTATCTATCATCTATACATCCATCCATCCATCCATCTATCAATCCATCTATCATCATCATCATCATTATTATTATTATTATTATTATTATTATTATTATCTATCTATCTATCTATCTATCTATCTATCTATCTACACCATGGCCTCAGCCCTCATAGAATATGTAGACTAGTGAAGGTGGAGGAGAAAGTAGGACAAATATGGGTGTCCTCACAGGTGAATATATTACTCTGACAACATTGCTAACTGTTCCTGGATAAATTAGAGAAAGCTGGGTTAGAAAGGCAGAGAGAGGGACAAGGAGAAAGTTTAAGCAAAGTCAAATGTATGTACGAAGCAGGATTTACCAAGGAGCACATATGGACAGGGATGCGGTAGCACACGTGGCTGTAATGAAATGGCATAGTAGATGTGATTGGAAAGGTCGGTTAGGAATAAATGTGTAGAAGATGATTTATGCCAAGTTAAAGAATTCAAATGTGTCCTGTTGAGATGCAGGAACACGTGGAGCCTTTTAAACAGGAGGAGGACATTATGATACTTTTAGCAAGATAGTCTTCATGATGACATGGCGGTTGGAGGGGCTGGGAGAGTGGACCAGAGACATGTGCAGTGAGGCTGATGAGGGATGTTGAAGTGCTAGGTGTGGGGATGGAGAACGGCAAATGTGGATGGTCCAATGAATTCACAGCAGAGTTTCGTATCAAGAGATTCTTAGAAAGTTAGCTTAAAAATACCTGGCTCTCTCCAGGATGGCTAATGTTTCATTTGCTTTATACACTTGTGATACTTTCTGAGTCAAATTTTGGCACAGTCTGAATCACAGCGTGGTTCAGTTTTGCCTGGTTTCAGATTAAATTTTTGGCACAGTGTTGAAGTAGGCTCTCTGCAAGGAAACGTTAATATGATATATAATAGCTCCTGAGAGTCATATATGTCAACAGGAACTGGAACTTCATAGGTATATTTTGTGTCGAGCAAAGGCTGTACTATAAATATCTCTAGAAATTTGTGAACCCTTTATGACGGAGTGTCCCAAGTATTGTTTATGTGCATGCCTGTGGGTAAGATGCTACCATCAAATCAGTTGGCACGACGCAACAATGATCTTCCCCTCTTTGCGAGTGAAAGAAGGAACCGTGGCTTGTGGAGAACATGGGGGGCGAGATGATGATGTAGGCACTTCCAGAGCATGCCAGCCAACGCTTTCACTTTCCCCGTGCGCGTGCTTTTGATCCCTTCTTATTTAGTTGGTCGTATTTCTTCCATCCGCGATGGCAAGAGTGCCGTAGTAAATTCACTGAACCGCTTCAGCATTGCAGAGCCAGAATAGAAAGCAAGAATGCAAGCTGGCGGTGGAAGAGGAGGTCAGAGAGGTGTCACTAAAGTTCCACTTAGCCCTGAAACAATCCTAGCCTGGGGACTGCCATCTTCCATTATGTTTCTCATAAAGAGGCATGACCTCCCCCAGGAGAAACGCCAGCGAGTCATTACTAGAGTTAGATTCTCAATTCATAATTCACCACTGTTCCCATTGAGGATCCTCAGAAAGGAGAGCCTGCAATCTCAGGTAACTACTGTTGCCTCTGCCCTCTCTGCCTAGAGCAACTTGGTAAAGGAATGAAGGTTGTGTAGGAGTGGACGCCAACATGAGCCATTTTGACCCAGTGGCTTCTCTACTTCCAAGAAATCGTTAACCGTTCTTTCCATGCGGTGACATCAGTGATACTTTATTGTGTCATCGCTGCAGATGATGTCCTTCTGTTTTTCTCCTAGCGGCACCCGTGGCTCGCCGTTTGTTTTACTTGTACTGGTTGAGTTCTGGCAGTTCTCTCCTAGTAGGTCAGAGCGTGCGCAACTTGTCATAGGCGCATACTCTTGAGTTCAACATGGTGAAACCAGAGCCAATGTGGCTCTAAGAAAGAGAAGACGAGAGAGGGATGGAGAGAGGACGAGAGTGACGAAGGAATGGGGTTATGGAGGGAACAGGGTACAGTCTTGTAAATTCAATCCCATTTACAAGCGCAATCATGCTGCTTGTGTTCGCAGACCGAGGAAAACACCAGAAGCACACGTTTGAAGAACAGTTCTTGGCTCAATAAATATTTATGTTGAATGACCTCAAACTTGTTTCTCTGCTCAACAATACCCAGAGAATATGGTTTCTTTCTGTTTTTATTCTGTGCTACGTAAGTGGAATTATCAACCGAGAACACAGAGGAGTGACGGGGCATAACTCAAAAAGAACTTGGCGCAACTCCTGATGTGTCCCTTGCTTCGCTCTGCAGCCATATATTGCCTAGGATTTGCACACATGTTACCCGGAATGGGACTCTTGAGAGAGAAAGATGAGTTTTATCAAATGTACTTCTGGTTCAATTTCAAGGATTATTTAAACCTACTTAAGATGTTATACAAATTCCTATAGGGTTCTCCACCCACCCCCAACAAACATTCATCTAACAAGATGAAGTTCTCATTTTCATTCATTTTGTAAAACCCAAGAAGAACCTATTTGGTTTTTTTTAATAGAAAATGAGTAATGGAGATTTCCTTGTGTGTATCCATTTTATAGGAATTTGGTCAACATTCATTTTCCAATTTTAAAGGCAAATTATTTGCACCCTTCTCCACTACCTATAGTGACTTCTGCATATAGTTTCCCTGGTGCCGTTGTGGGTTATTTCTTGGGTGGCTAACTACAAGGTCAGCAGTTCAAAACTACCGGCTGGTTCTTGGGAGAAAGATGAGGCTTTCTAATCCTGCAAAGATTGAAAGTCTGGAAAACACAGTGTAGGGGGGCAATTCTACGCTGAACTGTAGACTCGCTCTGAGTCGGAATCAATTTGATGACGATGAGAGAGAACTGGAATGAGTCTCAGTGGTGCTGTTGGGTAAGGTGGGACGTTCACACTTACCAGCTGCTGCTCCGGACAAACCCGGGGCTGTCTGCTCTGGTCAAGACTTACAGCCTCGGAAATCCTACTTGTGGGTTAATATGAGGCGGGTCCACTCGATGCCAGTGAGTTTAGTTGTTTTGGAACAGAATGAAAGAAAAAGGTCTTAGATGAAATGTAATAAAATGCCTAACATCACTCAGCATGAAATAACTAATTCATACTTCTTGAAAAAGCCATGAGTCACAAGTGATAATTTGCATATTCATATTCATTACTTGCTTTCATGCACCAGAGAAGAAAAACAATGGCTAAGTGCACCCTCTGTGAAACTTGTGTTCTCATAGAGCCAGAAAAGGTGTTTCTTATAAACGTGCTTCCCTGTTGCTCTGCTTGACACAGATCAGTGGAGTGCAAAAGCCCATTTCACAAACATTTTGATGTTTAGACCCTGAGAGCTATTGGCACCTGTTCCACATGCAGAACCCAAGTAAACAGCAGAGACCCAGGCCCAGTAAAAGGTGGCGTGGTTGGGAGGCAGAAGGAATAAGGGAGATTAGGGCTCTGCACACCAGATTTGTTGGAAAGAGGCCTCTGTGGGGTTCCTAACCTCGGTGAGAGCAGAGAGCTGACACTTGTTTGGTTGAGGACATAAAAGGGAAGAAGAAAAGTGACGGATGACAGTGCGATTGGCAGGAAGGCGCTAACGAGTCCCAGATGGATTGAAAGAGGCTGGAAGGTCTTTTAGCATGAGGAGTGGTAGGAGGAAGAAGTTTGGGACAATTGATCTAACAGACATGCCAAATGAAATCCTTTTGGTCAGTAGGGAATAAGAACTTGTCACTAAATTTGCTCATCTAGTAAGTTGTAACTCAAAATATACTTAACACGTAACAAGCACTCGTAGATTGTTCTTGCTGATTAGGGCACCACTTTTGAAATCTAGACACTGTGTGACTCTGATTTAAATAGAAAACTTGAAATAAGTTCATCCTTCATGCACATTTTAAAAGTAAAAATGGAGATCTAAACTAAAAACAATGTCATATTTCTCAAAGAAAAGGCCTGGGGAGAGGAATGTGTGTGTATATGTATATGTATATGTATATGTACATGTATATGTATACACACACACACACACACACATATATATATATATATATATAGTCAATTCTGATTTATGACAACCCTGTAGACAAGAATGGCCCATGTGAGTTTCTGAGATTTGTATGGGAGTAAAAAGCTTCATCTTTCTTCCATGGAGTGGCTAGTGGTTTTGAACTGATAATCTTGCAGTTAGCAGCCCAATGTGTAACAATATGCTACCAGGCCTCATATGTGTGTGTTGAAATTCCAAGTTGAAACTGTGTGCTTACATCTGAAGATGCTTCAGCTTAAGAAACAACTACTGTACATGCTTTCCTCACAAGGGGAAGCTGTGCTAGCATCATGTGTAAATATAGTCCAGTTAAACGTTCCTAAAGTTTAGGCAAGCAGCCTAAACATACTATGAATGGTAATTTCCCCCAATCGTTTATATTATCATGGCTACTAGTTCTCAGCTATTTTAAACAATGTACAATTTCCAAAATTCCTTTTTAAATGCTTTAAAATTGAGGAAAAGGGTGATAAGATGAAGCAACAGAGTAGCAGCTTGACAGGAGTTGGCTTGTGTGAAAGGGAGAATAGCATTTCCTAAAAGGGAGACAAAATTATTAGGGAGGGATGGGACGTGGAATAGAATGGGGGGGCGGGGAGGAGGCTGATGAGAAGCTTGAACTGTTGAATGCAGAGTTGATGGTCTGAAATGTAAACCTCTCCACCTAATTCACAATTTAAAAAAAGGAAATCAATAAAGTGCTTTAAGGTTTATATGGGTTGCATTACCTTAAAGTCACTCTGGTGGCATAGAGGGTAATGAATTGAATTACTAACCCCAAGGTCCGCCATTGGAACCACCAGCGAGCTCTGTGGGAGAAAGAAGAGGCTCTTGCTCTCTAACAACTTACAGTTTCCAAAATCCTATACAGCAGTGGTTCTCAGCCTTCCTAATGCCATGGCTCTTTAATACAGTATCTCATGTTGTGATGACCTCCCAACAATAAAATTATTTTCATTGCTACTTCATAACTGTAATTTTGTGAAAGGGTCATTCCACCCCCAAAGGGGTCGTGACCCACAGGTTGAGAACTGCTGCTCTATAGGGTTCTCTGAGTTGAATAGATGAATGCCTTGGAGGACTCATGCCTACTAACTAAATGTCATCTTTGCGCAGGGGCCATGCTAATCTTCTCTGTATCGTTCCAATTTTAGCATATGTGCTGCCGAAGCGAGCACCTAACTAAATGTCTTACTGAACATTTGCTAGCCTAGTTCGAAGTTTGAATCTCTAACGCATGGCACCCTTCAGGATAGGCTCAATGCTGTAAGAAACAATTCCCCCAAGTCCAGTCTGAAAACAAGTCTGATTCTTGCTCAGGGCACTGTGCAGTGTGGGGGGAGGTGGCTGTGTGTGTGGAGGGGCATGGGCTGAGCTCAATGTCCTCAGTCAGACTCCAGGAGCTTCTCCTGGGTCTCTGTGCTGATGAAGTCCCTTCAGGGTCTTGCCTTTCTCTCTGATCAAACAGTGAGGCCAGCTGCTGTTGAGTCAGAGCAGAACTGTGCCCTTCCCTCCCAGCAGTTCTTTTGGCATATAATTCCCATATCATACAACTGAGTAGTCCAGACCCATCAAGAAGACTTGTACAATCATCACTGCAATCCGTTGTAGGACATTCTCCTCATTCTTGTACTCTTCATGATTAGCTTCCCACCCCCTATTTCTCCCCAACTCCCTTGGCATATTCCCAAGGAACCATTGATCCAGTTACTATCTCTATCGATTTTCCTATCCTGGATTTCATCTGCAGAAAAACATTAAAGTACAAACAAAGCTTACAGACATAACAAATTAAAACAGATTAAACACCTCAATCGAAAACAGAAAATATTAAAAACCAGAACAAATTTAAATGGATCATAAAGGAGATCAAGGCTGCTAAATCCTTTGAGTTGTCATTCACTGAAATTTCAAAATTAGATTACCAGGCCTTTCTCCTGAGATGCCTCTGGGTGAACTTGACCTTCCAACCTTTGAGATAGCAGCTGAGCTCTTTAACTGCACCCTAGCAGTGATTCTCATGGCTGTTGAGTTGATGCTGACTCGTCGCTCCCCAACAGCACCAGATAGAACTGCCCCTGTGAGTTTCCAAGACTGCGACTCTATAGGATTAGAACGCCTTGTCTTTCTTCTGAGGAGCAGCTGGTGGTTTTAAACTGAAGACCTCGCTGTTAGCAGCCCAATGCGTAAATACTATGCCACCAGGACTCCTCTTAGCATCCAGTAGAAAAAGAGGAAGACCACGGAAGGCTTAACCGACTGAGAATGGCCCACATTCCTTCCACCCACATTCTGTGCGTACACAAGAGTCAATGAACCTGTAGCATTCTCTGCCACAAACATTTGTTGAAGCAACACTTTGATGTCTACATTCTTTTTACTGATTAAAACGGAGCTATCCTGCACCACAATGGCTACACATTGGGCTGATAACCACCAGTTGCTCTGCAGGAGGAGGATTGGGGGAAAGATGAGGCTTTGTCCTCCCGAAGGAGTTACAACCTCAGAGACCCACAGGGCAATTCTCCTTGTCCTATCGGGTCCTTATGATTCAGAATGCACTCCGTGGTAGTGGGTTTGGTTTTTTGGTTTCTCCCACGTGGCAATCCTTATGAGTTAGGCTTCAACCACTTGGCTAAGTAATTACTTAACACAAGTGTTTAAGCAATTTGCAATTCCGTGATTGTCAGCATAGACGAGTTTTACATTGCTGTAAGCTGGAAGGGTCAGGAAAGCTCCATGAATTATTTATTTTACTTTTATAATTAGAAACGACTCTTGGGTGGATTGCAACAGATCAGAACCAGAAAGCAGCAGGGTTTGATGAGCTGAGGCACAGGTGGCGGCTCATAATGAAGTCGATCTGAGGGATTTGGAACAGGGCACGAGCTAGCTTCCAGGTGTTCTTGTTCCTGAAGTCGGTTACCTGTCAAAGAAGTAAAGCCTTGTTCATCAGAAGACACCTTTAGCCATTTATGCTGTTTAGGCTTCCAAGGCTGCATTGTGTGTGTTGGGGAGGGGGCGGGGGCTGGGGCGCTTGCAGCAGCATGTCCTGCTGAGGGGAAACAGCAGATCTGCAATTAGTCTGCTTCAATTTCCCCCATTGCTTTTCTCTGTGCTGCTGGTCCACCACTCTGACAGCCTCAGGTCCTTCACATCCCAGCTTGCGTACTGTCTAGTCACCCTGAACAAGAAGTGCTGGAGAACTGGCTGCTGCGTGGCTGCTAACAGAAAGCTTGCCGGTTCGAATCCAATCACCTGTGCTGTGGGAGAAAGACGTGGCAGCCTGCTTCTGTAAAGATCTACAACTTGGAAAAAAAAAAAAAAAGATCTACAACTTGGAAACAGTAAGGGGCAGTCTTACTCTGTCCTACTGGGCCATTGAGTTGGAATCCACTTGATAGCAATGGGTTTTTGTTCTGATATCAGGACCTTGGGAGCCCTTAGAGCCCACAGGTTAAATATGTGTCTCGTTCAACTACAACAGCTGCTCCTTGGATGAAAGATGTGACGGTTTGCTTCCATAAAGATAGCAGCCTCGGAACTGGATGGGCCAGTGTTACCAGTCTTACTCTAACCTAGAGCGTTTGCTATGAGTTGGAATGGGCCCAGTGACAATGGGCTTTGGTTTTCGCTCACCAAGGACTTACTACTGCTGGGTTATTGTTGTTGGCGCCCTGGTATCAGAGTGGTTACGCATTGGGCTGCTAACCTCAAGGCCAGCAGTAACACTGGGTTTTTATTGTTTGTTGTCGTCTATTCAGTTTCCACTTAGGGCAACCTTATTTCAAGCAGAACAAAATGCTGTCCAGGCCTGCCCTGTATTCATGACGGCGCGACTATTTTTGGACTATTGTTGCATCTATTGTGTAATGCCTCGTAACTTAAGGACCCATCTTATATCAGGACAGGATTCTGTTGTCATTGGTAAGGTTTTTATTGGCCGATTATTAGCAGTAGATTGCCAGGCCTTGCTTTCTACTCTGTCTGAGTCTGAAAACCCCACTGTTGGTTCTTGGGATACTGGTGGCATCGTTTCCAGCATCACGGCAACCTGGTAGCCACCAGTCTGTGACAGCCTTGCACAACTCTCCGACCATTGTTGGATTTGTTCAAATAGATTGTCAGTCAACACAAGCAAACTGCTGGGCTCATGTTTCAATTCCTCGGAACAGGACTTTTCGTGCCTTCCCATTCCTTGAACCCGAAATGGCCTGAGCTTCTTTCTGTCGAGCAAAATTTACGGCCCACAGGAAGCCTTTCGGAAATTACTCTCTCCCGGCTAAATCTTCACATCACTGTACTTATGTAAACTGCACTGAAACAACCTACTAACTGGTATTGAGTCAATTTTGACTCATAGGAACTACAGGGCAGAGTAGAACCGTCCTTTGGGTTTCTACGACTAACTCTTAACAGGAGCAAACATCCTCATTTTCTTCCTGTGGAGCATCTGGTGGGTTTGACTTTTCAGGTAGGACCCCAACATGTAACTCTCTGTGCCACCCAGGGCCTGGGGTACACTGCACTCTATTAGGCTAATTTGAACTGGATTGCACATTATCTTAAAAATGTTCTCAAGCTTCTTTCGTTGTTCTTTATGCAACATTACTTTTCTCCTTTCACGTTGCAGTGATTGGACGTAAATGTCAGGAAGACTGACTAATAGGGCCTTGCACAGAGAAGATTCACATAGTCTCACTTGTTGCCCAGGAGTTGGAATGAAGCACTTCTTTATACCCAACACGCATTAATACAAGATCCTTGTTCAGGTCACACTAGTGCTGTGACCTTAAGCACTTTCCAACTTCACTTCCTTATATAACAGGTGAGGAGTTTTAGAAATGAGTCTCAAACTCTCTAGCTTTCCCTCCATGCCACCGAGTAAATTCCAACTCATGGAAAGCCCATAGGGCGGGTAGAACTGCCCCTGTGGGTTTCTGAGATTTTGAATCTTTATGGGAGTAGAAAGCCTCATTTGTCTCCCTCGGAGTGGCTGGTGGTTTTGAACTGCTGCCCTTGTGGTTACCAGCCCAATAAGTAACCCACTCCACCAGCAGGGCTTCTAGCTTTAGTATAACTTAAAAATACGGTATTAATATTAATGTAGTAAATAGAATAACGTATCTGGTTTTGTTGTTCTGGATTATGTAAGGAAATACACCATGACTTCAAGCATTTAAGTGTGAAGAAGGAAACACTTTATTGTACAAAACAAAGAACATGTTTGGCTTTCAGAATTTATAATGCTGAAGAAGCAGCAGGGTGCTGGATATAGATGTGAATTCTCTTATGTCATCCCTCACAATTCAGATTTTGAGACCTCTTGGAAGCTTACATTTATAGAACAATGCTGGCGATCCCAAAATAGGCAGTTCTTGATGTAGATATTTACGGATAAAGAAAGAAATAATTGTTTTAGTAGACTACAGCATATCAATAAAAGAACTAATATAATTTTCTTTTATTTTTAATCATTTTATTAGGGGCTCATACAACTCTTATCACAATCCATACATACATCAATTGTGTAAAGTATATGTGTACATTCATTACCCTCATAATTCTCATAACATTTGCTTTCCACCTAAGCCCCTGGCATCAGCTCCTCATTTTCCC
>NW_022111369.1:7053978-7065636 GCF_000313985.2 Echinops telfairi
GAGTGGATAGGAAAGAACATCATGTCCAGTGAAGAGGAGGGCCAATGAAAACAAGGGAAAGCTTCCATGAGACAGTAGCCACGCCAATGAAGATGGCATAGACCTGGGCATTTATTCAGCACCTGTGCATTTGGCCGCTGTGAGGCAGATCCCATTCAAGGACAACTACCAACAACTGCATATGTCTGTCATTGATGCAAACCTTTGCAGGTTGTAACTCACTTGAGGAGTCCCGGATGGGATGGTACAAGTGGATACAGCTTATGACTGCTAATGGAAAGGTTGGCAGTTCAAGTCTACCCGGAGGCACTTTGGAAGAGAGGCCTGGAGATCTACTTGTAACATTTCAGCCATGGAAACCCCTTTGGAGCAAAGTTCTATTCTGGGGTCACCATGAGTTAGAATGAACTTCAGGACAGCTCATTGTAGCTTCCCTGCTGCCCTTTGAAGTGGGTGTTATCATTATCCTCACTTGACTGATGAGAAACATGAGAAACAAAGAGATTAAGTAACTTGCCCAATGCCACATAGATTGTGCCAGAGAGAGCGAGGGAGAGGATTCAGATCAAGCCTCTTTGAAGGCTTTCTGTCTTTCCTGTGCTGGCCTATCATTCACATGCGCACACTCTAAGCCTGTGGGTAGTGCCTGTGGTTTAGCACTCAATTACTAGCTGGAAGGTTGATGGTTCAAATACACCTCAGAAGTAAGACCTGGCATTCTCCACTCCAAAGGTCACAGCCTTGAAAATCCTATGGAGGTGCAACTGTGCACACTTGGGGTTGGCATGAGTCAGAAGCAACTTGACAGCAACTGACAACAGCCCCCAGTCCACCAGAACAACCACGGAGTGGGTAACGGATTTGGAATCCCATGAGGCAGTTCTTCTCCATCCTGTGTGGATGCTAATAATTGGAAGCAATGCACTGGCAACAGGCTTTTGGTTTTGCAGTTGGTTTGGGGGCTGTCCTGAGCCTGAAGGATTACATTGAAGAGCTGGGTGGTCTCTGCCTCCTGGGTGTCACCATCCATTAATCCTCCTCAGGTTGTGATGAGCAAGCATGCCTTTGAAAGCCAAGTCAAACCCACTGCTGTTGAATAAACTCTGACCCATCATGATCCTGCAAAGGGTCTGTGACTGTCACTGTTTATGGGAGCAGCCTACGTCATCTTCTTCCTCCCTTGGTGCAGCTGGTGGGTTTGAACCATCATTCTTGAGGGGAACACACAGCACCACCAAGACCCCTTGAAGGTGACTCTAGGCATTGTCGTATATCCTCCCAAGGCAAGCTTGCCCTCTAGTTGTTGAACTGGAACACGCTGGAAGTGAAGTCCATATACAGGGGTTGACATACATAAGTTATTGTAAATATTTCTTGCGTTGATTCCATTAAGTATCCAAAGTCTAACAATTTTCAAATTTGTAAAAGGAAACAGTTCAGTGTAATGAAAGGAAATAAGCCACTGATATATAGTGTGTAGGATGATAAAGGGATTGTGGGGTATGCTCATTTAAAAAACTTTTATTTTGAGGGGTTTGAGAATTGGTGAATCCTAAGAAACAATTCTGGTTCTTTCTTCAGTGTCAGGCCAGGCCAACAGGCCACTGGCTGTTCAGTGAGGTCAGGGAGGGGGCCAGACAGCCCTTCCTGCTGACCTCTGGTTCATGGACCGTCTGGTCAGTCAACAGTCAGCTGCTTTTGCAGCAATGGCAGACAATGTGCCCCATCCTGCAGATGGGCAAAGCCCAGTAAGGGGTGGTGGTGGTGTCTCATCCAGCACAGGTTGAAGCAGGGCACACTGTTAGAATCCAAAATTAGAAAAGAAGAACTCTCTGGGTTTTTTCAACTTTCAATTTTAAGACCATTTGGTTTCTGTTTCCTTCAAACAGAATGGTGTAAACTTGTGATGATATTTGTAATTATTTGGATCAATGGTGGCCAATCTCCAAGACCGTTTTGTTCTCCTCGAACAGCTTGTCTTATTTATAAACTTAACTTACAATCTTTCTGTTGGACTTTGTTTCACTGATGTTCAGATGGTGCCTGGAAATGCATGGCTTTCCTTCTCTTTAACTTCACACATATGCTCAGTTTGGGGGAGCGCTGAGATGAGTAGTGGAATTCTGTTTTTATTGCGGCATTTATTCCATATGGCTGCATCTCGCCTCTAAAGAAGGGAATGCAAATTTCTAAAATAGACTGAAAAACAACTGTGTAGCTTTTGACCCCAAGCCCCACAGCCCTATTACACTCTTCTTAGCCAAGCAGGTTGCCCTTGGGACTCTCTCTCTCTCTGTATAATACTCTAAATAGATTTTGTCACAGCTTCATATTTTTTCCCCGACACTTTAAGGTCTTTGAAAATAGGTGGTTATATTTATTTTGTTTTGTGCTCTTTATATTTCGGTAATCAATCCTGTTTTCTCCTTTGTTTTGAGCCTCTGTGCTCTGAATGGTTTGTTGCTTTAGTTAATTATTTTGTGTCTGATGTGTATAAGTCGACAGACCCCTTATTTTTGACTCTCTCAGTGAGCTCATTAATATTCCACTCCCATTAATATTTATTCTGTCTCATATGCATGTGAAAGTTGGACATTGAATAACAAAGACCAAAGAAGTAGCTATGCACTAGAATTGTGGAGCCGGAGAAGAACATTGAAAATAACATGGACTGCTAACATGACAAACCTATCTATCTGTATTGGAAGAAATGAGGCCGGAGTGATCCTTAGAGGCAAGAGTGGCAAGACTTCATCTTATATGCATACTTTGGACATGTTGTCAGGATAGGACATCATGCTTGGTAAAGTACTGGTGGGCCGTGCAGGAGAGGCCGTGCGTTTGAGATGGACTGACACAGTGGCTGTAACAATGGGATCAAGCCTAGGCACAATTGTGAGGATGGCATGGGACTGGGCAGTGTTTTGTTTTGTTTTGTTGTGTGCAGGGTCGCTATGGTTCTGAAACGACTCTGTGGCACCTAACCACCACCACCACCATCACCACCTCCTCCTCCACCTCCACCTCCACCTCCACCTCCACCTCCACCTCCGCTGCTCCGGAAGTTTCCATGAGCCCCTTCCAAGATGCTAGAAATGATCCCCAGTGTTGAGAACACACCAAACCTATCACTAGTAATGTTTCAAACATATCCAGAACCCTGTCTTGAGCATTTAGATTGGGGACTTTTCCTATCAGTTTTCTACAGGATCGACATTTCCCTTCGTGCTTTCCCTTCTTACCATCCGTTCTTCGTTGAGAACACAGATTCATTCTGTCCACTTCCTTAACTGCTAGCCAGGACCGTTGCTCTGAGACGGGCCAGCCCCGGGTGCTAGTGCGGGGGGTTGCAAAGATAACAAGGGTCCGTGGGATGTTTGCGTGGCTGGAAAAGGGGCTGCACAGGTCCTACCTATTCCAGTCTTCTCATTGTGGCTCTGTTAGTGACGTTATGGGAGAACGCACTGATTGTATGAATGATCCTTTTAATTTATTTTTTGAAAGAAAGAAAATTGCTATCAGAATTACCACCACTAGTGTTGGAAACATGTAGTTATAGCCAAAAGCACTTGAGTAATACATCCAACCGAATCTGGGATAGTAACATTAGGCTTAAAACTTGTGCATGGTTTTGACGTGTTTGTGACATTCCCTCCCTTCTCTACTCCCCAACCCCCCTACTCCCCCTCGGAGATGCACCTTATAATTTCTTATGCTGTTCCTGCTCGTTCTTCCCTTCATCACCATATGAAGTATGCTAAACATGGTTGTTGTTGTGAGGTGCTGTTGAGTCATGCCAACTCAGAGGGTCTCTGTGTCCAACAAAGGGAAACCCTGCCCGGTCCTGCGCCATCCTCATAATTGTTTTTGTGTTCGAGCCCCTTGTTGCAGCCACTGTGGCCGTCCATCTCCTTGAGGGCCGTCCTCTCTTTTGCTGCCCTTCCACTTTACCTAGCATGGTGTCCTTCTCCAGGGACTGGTCTCTCCTGACAACATGTCCAAAGTACATGAGATGAAGTTTCACCATCTGTGGTAGTTGTATTATCTCTGTCAACTTGAAGATATTAAGAGTGAAGGGGTGGAATCTAGCCTGTCAATCAGGTCACAGCCTGACGATGCCTCCTTGTGGGCGTGACCTTCTTGTGAGGATTCTGGGAACTTCCTTTTTTTCTTCCTGGAGGTGGGCCACGCTCTCTATCTTCGTCTCCTAGTGGACAAACCACATGGAGCCATGATGATGGCAGCCAGAGCCCTGGAGATGTGTCCACTGCCATTGGATCCACAGGACTTTCCATCTACTGGCCTGTGATCTTCCTGTATTCCACATTGTTGCATAGGCTGCATGAGTCAAAAGAGGAATTTATGGACTAGTATCGGACATATAGGCTAATAGCAAACTTATGGACTTGATATGGATTGGGCTGGGATGTAATTGCTCTTTCATATAAAGCATATATACATATGGATTTGTTTCTCTAGTCAACTCGGTCTAACACACCATCCTTGCCTCTAAGGAGCATTCTGGCTATATTTCTTCCAAGGTGGATTTAGTTGTTCATTTGGCAGTTCATGGTACTTTCACTGTTCTTTGCCAGCACCATAATTCAAATGCATCGAACTTCCTCATTCTTGCTTATTCACGGTCTTACTTTCACATGCATATGAGGAGGTTGAAAATACATATTTAGAACATACTTGCTTAGATTGAAAATACATGTTTAGCATACTTAATTAGTAATAGAGAGTTTTACCAGATACTTAATAACATTGGAAGTATGCTTTGTGGACATTTAGACTCTCTATAACAGTCTTGCTTTTTTTTTTTTAACATACTTTCTTTTAATCATATTAAATACAACAGAGTCATGAGTATGCCATTGGTAGCAAATGAAATATTTTATAAACTAGAGAAATACTTTTAGTTAGTTTTTGTTTTTTTTTTAAGAAATTGAGGAGCCCTGGTGGCAGAGTGGGTTTCGAGTTGGGCTGCTAACCTCAAAGTTGGTAGTTCGGAATCACTATGTCATGTATGGGCAAAGGGCACAGGATGAAGCTTTCTACTTCCATAAAGGGTTACAGAAACCCACAGAGTTTCGTGGCATGGAAACCCCCAGAGGCAGTTCCTGCCTGCCCTATATGAGTTGGGATCCACTTGATGGTGGGGAGGTTTTGATTTTGTATTATTTTCGGTGTCCGAGTTGGTTGTACATCCGCAGCTCCATCCTATTAGAGGAGGCTCTCTGCTCAGGTGAAGATTGACAGCCTTGGAAATGCAAAGCGGCAGTTTGCCTCTGCCCTTTAGGGTCATGGTGAGTACTATGGGTCTGAATTGACTCGATGGCAGTGGGCGTTGTAAGAAATTACACTGGGTGCCTAGGGAGAGAGAAAGTGAGTTACTGGGCACCAGGGTGGCAAGAAAAGTTTTCACATACCTGCCCATTTGTTCCTTTTGAATTTTGAGTTAAGTGACTACATTAGGAATTTACAGAAGTAAATCGAAACTTTAGAATTGATGGCATTCTCTTCAGCATTTATTCCTGAGCCTGTTTCTTGTAACGCCTGCCAGAGATCACTGGAGTCAAGCACCGTGCACATACCTCTTTTAATCTACTGATCAGAGATCACACCACTAATCGCCCGTGTCTCCGTCTCCTTCATAGAGGGTTTGCAGTGCATGTCATTATTCACTCTTCTTCTTCATCCCTGGAGCCCTGATCTGCTCCTAAAATAGCAGAGCTACTCGACAGGCGTTTATTTTGTGAGAGAGCCAACATCTTGTTTGAGTGCCATTCATGTTGATGGCTACCTGGCCTCATTTGCATATTCATCATGTCTTGAGTAAAAGAAAGTGCGGGAGAGCAGAAAGCAACTTTTCGATAGCCAGTCATGGAAATCTTGAGTGAGGAGGGTTGGAGCTAACACGGAAAACACGCTTCATCTGTTTCTATTCTCTTGTACCCTTTAATTTTACATTATTGTCATTCAAAGGAAGAAACACAAATCAATAAATAATTCACAGTTTCTCTCCTACTTCCCAGAGCTCTAAAGCACTTTTGATAAACTAACATTTAAATCAATCTTTCTCTCTGATTGAAATTGCCACAGGCTGGTCAAGGCAAAGTCTTAAAAATAGGATGTCTACATTGAAAAATAAAATCAAAGAGTAAAATTGTACAGCTACCAGCGTGAAAAAGTGGTCTTACAATGGCACTAGTGGATATATATTTTTCTCTTTAGCCCAACAGGTGGTTTGTCAACATCGATGTAATTCTATATAAAGGTATTTGGAGGCTTTAGCGCTATCGATGATGGCATGCCGGTTATGTGCAGGCTTTGATCCTGTGTGTGTTGCAGTGTTAGGAATGGCAGGCACAGCCTGCACTATACTCTGTGCTGTAGGCTTGCTGCTTGCAGGCTGGTTTCTCATGTCAGCCGCTGTGACTTTTGGGCACCAATGGGCAGCTGGACTTGCAGAAGTTGAATATTTTTGTATACTAGATGGTTGTTGCAGGAGAGAAACAGGGTTTTCTACTCCTGTAAAGACTTACAGTCTGAGAAACCCACAGCGGCAGTTCTACCCTGTCCTATAGGGTCACTATGCATCGGCATCGACTCAACGGCGGTGAGTTGGTTTGAGAGTTGGCCGTCTTGATGCCAAGATCATATCAACATTCTTAAAAGTCAGGATCCCTGATTTAAAAGTAAAGATTAAGTAAAACTACAGCCACTTATTATTCTTGTTTGGGCCCGCAGGCTATATGACTATATATCCAGAGTAACAAGAGTACCTCGAGCTGCTTTGGAATTTACGACCATCTTTCTTTAAGGGAAGTTAAAACACATTGCACATACTGTCTTCAAGTTCCCTGGAGGAGTTATGCAATAGTACAGGTGATTAGAGGGAAGCCCCGGAGGAAGCACCAACAGTTACTTTGTTGACCGATTTATAGAACCACTTGATTCTCTGTACTGCGCTGGGGAGGGCACTGGCTGTGGATCAATTTATAAGCTGAGTTAATTGAAATTGTTATGATCTCCCTGGAATGTTACTCTGGGTTTTACTCATCACTCATATTTTACAGTCATGACACAAGATTTTTTTTTTTTTAAATTCCAATAAGTTTTGGAGTTAAAAAAATTGGGGTGGGGGGGGGCGGGTCACAAGGAAGAGATGAGCCAGTCAGGGTGCAGTATAGCACTGATGAAACATGCAACTTTCCTCTAGTTCTTTAATGCTTCCTCCTCCCCACTATCATGATCCCAATTCTATCTTACAAATCTGGCTAGAGCAGAGCATGTGCATGAGTACAGATAAGAGCTGGAAACACAGGGAATCCAGGACAGGTAAGCCCCTCAGGACCCATAATGAGAGTAGCCATACCAGGAAGGTAAGGGGAAAGTGAACTGATCACAATGATCTACGTATAACCCCTCCCCCCCCTCAGGGGGATGGAAACAGGAAAGTAGGTGAAGGGGGGAGACATTGGTCAGTGTAAGACATGAAAAAATCATAATAATCTATAAATTATCAAGGGTTCATGAGGGAGGGAGACCGGGGGAGGGAGGGAAAAATAGTGAGGAGCCAATACCAGGGACTCAAGTAGAAGAAAAATGTTTTGAAAATGATGATGGCAACAAATGTACAAATGGGCTTGACACAATGGATGAATGGGTGGATTGTGACAACAGCTGTAGGCGCCCCCAATAAGATGAGTTCATCTCCATCTTTGTTCAGTGGTTGAGAAGGCCGTACCACAGAGCTTCTCTCTTGCTCAGGTCATTCTGCGGGTCCTGGGCGTGTCACTTTCAGTTTCCAAACGTAGCAGCAATCTTTGCGGCATTCCCCAGTCAGTTGGAAATGGAAGGTAGCTGCGTGGTCTTAGGCACTTGACTGCTGCCACATTGCTTGTTCCCAGCGTAGTAGGACCCCTGGTGCTGTAGTGGGTATGTGTTGGGTTCCTAACCTCAAGGCTTTCTACTGTGATCCACAAGGTCAGCCGTTCGAAGCCACTAGCCACTCTATGGGAGAAAGGCAGGCTCTCTACTCATGAACAGTTACCGTCTGGGACCTCAAAAGGGGAAGTTCTAACCTGTCCTCCAGGCTCTCTATGAATTGGCGTCAACTTGATGGCAGTGAACTTTTGGGTGAGAAATATTTACAACCTTGGAAACCCGTGGGGGCAGTTCTTCCCTGCCCTATGGGTTGCCTTGAAGAGCCCTCACTGGGCTGAGACCCAAGTGGGTGGTGCTTTGAAATCACTGCTAGCAGCTCCTCAGGAGAAAGACTGGGCTTTGTATGCCCAGAAGCACTTATGGTCTTAGAAACCCACAGGGGGCCATCATGAGTTGCACTGACTCAATGGCAGTGAGTTTGATTTTTATAGGGTCGCCAAGAATCCTTCCTGACTGGATGGCAGTGAGGGAGTGAGGTTGAAAATGAGAGATGTTCCAGATGTTATCCTGAGTTAATCCACCTGCAAGTTCCCAGACATCTACAGCAATGGCTCTTGATTTCTCTTGGTTCACAGCCTCCTTTGAGAAACCACTGAAAGCTATGGTACTTCTATAAAAAAAAAAAATCCACTTGCAAAAGTTTTTGCCTATATTCTTAGCAAAATAAGGAGGCCAGGTGACATAGCAGTTAGAGCACTTGGCTGGTAACTGAAAGGTTGGTGGTTCAAACCCACCAGTCGCTTTTTGAGAACATGCGGTGGTAACCTGCTTCTGTAGAATTTCACAGCCTTGGAAACCTTGTCTATAGGACAGTTCTACCTTGTGCTACAGGGTGGCCCTGAGTCCAGATTGACTTAGGGGCCGTGGGTTTGTTTGTTTCTTTGTTTGCTGTATGATAAAAACTAATTGGAGCGCAACTAAGAATCCTTGACCGAGGTCTCTTGACAGCCAGAAAGTGGATGGAATAGAATGATTTTTCGTTTGGTTCCATCATATTTTCTTATTTGTGTGAGTTGCAGTTAAAACCCTAACTCATCTCTCTTCTTTATACCCTTTACGTTTACTCTCTTAAATCGCCGAACGGGCTTTCTAGTTTGTAGATTCCACCTGGTCAGTTTGCTTTGCCCTTGACAGAGTCATTCATTAGCCATGGTCGGTCAACTGCCCCGTTAATGCTGATTCATTGCGACGTCATGTGAAATGTGGCCAAGCAGCCCCGATTCAGGGCAATTCCACAGGAAATTGTTACCAATGGCAAATTTATATGGGAAGCCAGATATAAAATCACCAACAGATGAGTACTTTTCAGAGCTTGTTGTTTGACCATTAAGTACTAAGCATTCTAACTCTCTGATTTTCCTGGGCTAGGACATGTCACTAGCTGTGGTCCACCTTCATTGTCTCCAAGACCCCCATCAGCCATTAAAAAAGGGGGGAAAAAATAAAAGGAAAGTCAAGGAACCTTTTGAGTATTTTCTTTGTCCTCACCCTGGTCCCGGAAGGTCTACTTCAAAAGCTGGGTCTAAAAGGTCCCTAGCTTTTATGTAGAACAGACAACCTGCTTGAGAAAGTTTCTTTAGTTTTTCTGTTTCCCTTGACATTGACACACTAGGTCAGACTTGTCCCAAAGCACCATGTCGAAATGGCTTCCTTTATGTGTTTTTAATAAGGATTCTTTCTCAGGAGGGCCAAATTAGAACCCCTGCCAGCGGAGCGGCAGCACCGTCAGTTGACAGCGTCCGCTCAGCTCTGCCTCTTGAGACATGTAAGACAGCCACTTAGCGCTTGTCCCCACAGACTTTTGACAAATGGTCCTGCTTTGACTGTGTACCCAATAGACATTTTTGTTTTTCTTCTGGATTGATGCCTAAATCATGGCGTTTCCTTAAGCACCTTGCTGCTTTTTTGTTCTCTGCCTTTGCCTCTTGTTTGCCATGATTCAGCTTGCTCAAAAGCATCGGTTCATTTTCGGGTTTGTGCTTTAAATTCAGGTTACTTAGATAAAGGCATCTGGCTTCACCAGCCTTTTGACTTTAGTTACCGCTGGTGAAAAGTCATTCTGCTTGAATGAAAGACACAGAGCTTTGAAGACCTGGATTGTTCTGTGGGTCTGTGTGCATAACTCACCAGAGATTAAATCTAAAACCAAACCCACTGCCATCCACTCGAAACCAGCTCATAGCAGTACTATAGCACAGAGTAGAACTGCGCCTTTGGGGTTCTGAGCCTTTAAATCTTTATGGGAATATACAGCCTCAACTCTCTCCCATGAAGAGACCGAGAGTCAAACTGCTTACCTTGTGGTTAGCAGCTCAATGCAAGTAAACCAAACCCAAAACAAATTCATTGTCATCCTGTCGATGCCGATGCATCAAGACACTGTAGGGCAGGGTGGACCTGCCCCTGTGAGTGTCTGAGTTTTCCACTCTGTACAGGAGTAGAAAACCCCATCTTTCTCACATAGAGTAGCTGATGGTTTGGAACTACTGACCTCTTGGATCAGAGCCCAACATGTAATACACAACCACACTACCAGGGCTTCCTCACTGCAAGTAGGCTGGATAATTTATTCCCCAGGCTATTGGCTAGCAATGAGAAGATATGACCTGACTCCTTTTAAAGATTCATTCATTCATTAGTTACCTACAATGAATCAGGTCTTATGAAGAAATATGCTTAGGTTCCTAATTTTAAACGAATTGGTATCATTTAGGTGTGCAGATTTCCTGGGATTCTATAGCTCTGAAACAAAAAGCTTTTGTAAAGATTTAAACTGGCCTCATACATCTGAGTTCAGTTACCGGGGTCGAAGTGCCTCACAGTGTCCTTTCAGAATCCTGTTGTGTTAGAGCCTGGGAAGTAATTTATGGCTGTGAAAATAAGAGTGATAAATTAGGATACTGGAGTATGTGTTGCCTTTTCCCCAACAGCCTACAGGGTAACAGAGGGGGTCAGACAATTTAAGTCTGTTTCTCTTTCTTGGGTTCTGCTATGTTCTTACAGCAGAAGGAGAGGCTTTGTTTTTCAATGGTGGAAGCACGACTCCTATCTTTTAAGTACTGTAAAGTTTGATTAGCTTTATGCTCCCTTGGCAGAGTTGCTTAAAAATGGATTTTTTAATATTATGAATATACTTAACACCATAAACATCCTCCCTGCCTTGCTTTGACGTGAATTGAGTGATATCAGAGCTTCCTTTGTGGTTAGGAAGATCTAAGTAGATGGGGAGGTGGCGGGGAGGCCAAGTAGAGAGCATAAGAGGATCATCTTTCCCTTCGTTGTTCATGAAGGAACACTTGCCAGGCCCTTCTCCCTCATCCAGTGAAGACAGAGACAGAGCGTGTGAGTGTTAGAAAGGATCTCTCCTGATGGAAATCTCAAGGGCAGAGAAGCCCAATGCAAAGAAGAGGAAGTTTTTCTGGACACGTTGCACCGGTGGGAGGTGCCTTTTCATTTTCTGCTGTGGATTCCAATTTCCCATCGCTTATTTGCCCCTGGCTATTGATCAGAGCTCTTGAGTGGTTTCTTTCTCATTCATGCTCAGCAGTGCTGGTGAGGGGGTTGTCTCGGGTAGAGATGAACAGCTTCTAGACAGCTTTCCCATGTCCTTAATACAACATCCCAAAGTCATGCCAAATAATCTCTTACCTCAGCTAGATCTGCTTTCCTCAGCAATGCCCTCTTCTGGGGTTCTGGAAACAACCC